>NC_134582.1:3460000-3810000 GCF_037038515.1 Microtus pennsylvanicus
AATTAGTGATCCTAGAGAAGCTAAATAAGGAGAACCCAAAGAAAAACATATAGGCATCCTCCTGAATATTAACCTTCAGCAAGCGATGAAAGGAGACAGAGACAGAGACCTAAATTGGAGCACAGGACTGAAATCTCAAGGTCCAAATCAGGAGCAGAAAGAGAGAGAGCACGAGCATGGAACTCAGGACCGCGAGGGGTGCACCCACACATTGAGACAATGGGGATGTTCTATTGGGAACTCACCAAGGCCAGCTGGCCTGGGTCTGGAAAAGCCTGGGATAAAACCGGACTCTCTGAACATAGCGGACAATGAGGACTACTGAGAACTCAAGAACAATGGCAATGGGTTTCTGATCCTACTGCACGCACTGGCTTTGTGGGAGCCTAGGCAGTTTGGATGCTCAACTTACTAGACCTGGATGGAGGTGGGGGTTCCTTGGACTTCCCACAGGACAGGGAACCCTGATTGCTTTTCGGGCTGGGGGGGAGACTTAATTGGGGGAGGGGGAGGGAAATGGGAGGCGGTGGCGGGGAAGAGACAGAAATCTTTAATAAATAAATAAATTAAAAAAAATAAAAATAAAATAAAAAAAAAGAAACATAAATGGTGGAAAAATGGCTGTTTGGGGCGTAAGTTATTTTGCTGTCTCTCTTACTCCCATCTGTTTGATGAATTCAGCATCATAAAGGTGTAAACTGAGACGTAGAATCAGAATAGGAGGAAGTAAATGTTGAACATTAGCAAATACACTTAGTGACTCTTTTACAGACACACATGCCCAGAGTATGTCTCAGAGCCATTAAAAAGCCGATCAGCACTTACTGTGAGCGCCTTAACACACAGCCCTACAGCTACTGCGTGCCATGGATGGGACACACAGCTATTTCCAGTGTAGCAGAGTGGATGGTGATGAAGCTCAGGAGCACCCCATCCACGGAGGAGAAACAGGGGCCAGCGGGGCTCACACTGAGCACTGATAGGAGGGAATGCGAGAGGTTAAAGAGGGTTTTTTTTTTCTTTTAACTTTGTTTTTGTGTCAAAACCACTTGACCCATTCACTCTGACCCTCTGTTCCATTAACTCAACCACCAACGCTGTATGACAAAAAGGACCTCCTCTGGGCAAAGCATCATTCCCAACCTCTCTGTCAGGATGGCCTCTCCAGACAGGGAGCTTCAGTCATTAGTGGCAGAAGTACATATCTGAGGCTCTGACCTATGACAGCAAGGAGCCAGAACTAATTGCAGTCTGGGCTGTGACCCCTCCTTTTCAGTAGCCTTTAAGTGCAGGTTAATTGTATTGACCCTGGATTTCAATGCGACATCTTTACATATGCATATAACGTACGTTGACCATATTCATCCCATTACACATGCTGTCAATTTTAGAGTGTTGGAAGTTGCTTACAATGCACTTGCTGTTTACTTAGGTAATATTATATCTTTCTGGAGTTTTTGAATGGAGTTGAAGAATTTATAGTTGTTATAGTTTTTTTAGTTATGATAAAAGATAAAGTATCTATAATTGTTGTAAGTGTAATTCTTGCTTGATACCTGTTTTGTTATATGTAATTTTACTATGTTAAAGTTAAAATTTTCCTTTTTTATTTAAACAGAATAGGGGAGGTGATGTGGGATTCCCCTCTATATGCTGTGATTACCATTAATGAATAAAGAAGCTGCTTTGGACCCATAGCAGGGCAGAACTTAGCTAGGTGGGGAAAAATAAACTGAATGCTGAAAGAAAGAAACACAGAGTAGGGGAAGCCATGGAGCCACTGCCAGAGACAGACATGCTGAAACCTTGCCAGTAGGCCATGAGCCTTGTGGTAAAATATAAAATAATGGAGATGGGTTAATTCTAGATGTAAGAGCCAGCTAGCAATACACTTAAGTAATCGGCCAAGCAGTGATTTAATTAATACTGTATAAATAACTCAATGTCTATTTCCCTGGGATTCACTCATGATCTTCTGGGCTCCTCCAAGGAGCCTGAGTCACTTCTTCAGCCCTGCCCGCTGTAGCATGCACAGCTTGTCTTCTAGGCTCTGCTGCTGCTGTGGGGGCCTCTCCCATGGCACTGGCATCTCCAAAACACTGGGGTCTTCTTCTGCAACTGGGCTGCACTTTCACAATAGCCTCTCATTGGCTCACTTCATGGTGCCAAGCTTCAATGTCTTTACATGACCCCTTCAGTCCTGGCCTTCAACAGCCACTGAGGCTGCACCTTCACCAGTGGCTTCTCCTGGGCTCTCACAGTGCCAAGCCTCAGCTGCTCTCCTTGACCCCTTCATATCTTCAAACCCAGTACCACCTGGGTGACTCTTACACATTACCAAGTCCAGCTGCCAGTACAAGGTACAACCTTGGCCACCTCTGGACACAGCTCCTCTGTGCTGTCAGGAAATAAATCTCAGAGGATTTCTCCAGTCTTGCTGGTCTCAGCCACCACGAATCTCTTAGCTCTAGCTGACCAGCGACAAGTATCCTGCAAAGCAAGGTTTTTGCTATAGCAGTTCTGGTGTCTTGTTAATCACAGCTGATTCTTCAGCCCCAGCTAATGAGCCACAGGATCTTAACTCAAAATAACAAAGGGCCCCGACAAAGTCTTTAAAGTTCCCTCTGAAACTCTGCAAGCCACACCTCCATTCTCCACACTGCTCTGAATATTCTTATCTTCCAAGTTCCCACAGGATAACTCACAGAGGTCTTAGCACTCAATGGCTCTTTTAACCCAAAGTTCCAAAGTCCTCCCACAATCCTCTCTAAAACAGTCAGGTCTGTCACAGCAACACCTTGGTACACTGGTACCAATTTGTCTTAATTAGGGTTTCTATTGCTGCAACACAATGCTATGACCAAAAAACAAGTTGGGGAGAAAAGGCTTCAGTTGTCTTACCTTTCAGCATTGTCGTTCATCACTGAGGGATGTCAGGACAGGAACTCAAACAGGGCAGGATCCTGGAGGCAGGAGCTGATGTAGGGTCATGAGGGGGGCTGCTTACTGGCTTGTTCAGCAGCTTTCTTATAGAACCCAGGACCACCAGTACAAGAATAGCACCACTCACCATAGGCTGGGCCCTCCCCCACTGATCACTGAGAAAATGCCATATGGTTCATGGCGGCATTTCCTCAGCTGAGGCTCCTTCCTCTCTGATGACTCTAGCTTGTGTCAAGCTGACACAAAAAATCTGCCAGTATAATAATTTAGCTATTGCAACAAATACAGTGACAATCTTGGCTCTGCAGGTATCTCTCTGGTATGTTGGCTTTGATTGTTTCAGGAATATAACCACCAGTGTACAGTTGGGAGACTTGGTAGTTCTCATCCGAATCTTTGAGAAAATGTGACACTGATTGTCATAGTGGCTGAAATAATTTGTATTCTATAAGCATTGTATACAAGTTTGTTTTTCCCACATCCTCACCAGCATTTTTTAAATTTTTTGATGATAATTTTTCTAATTTGGGCTAAGGTAGAATCTCAATATTGACTTACATGTCTCTACTGTCCGAAGACATCAAACATTTATGTATTTACAATCCATTTATATTTCATTTGAAAGAGAATGATTTCCAATTCTGTCAACTGTTAAGATTTTCCTTAATTGCATCAGGCATTGTAACCGAATGCACATGGAATATTAAGGTCTTGCCCCTCCTCAAATTCTCTAAAGCTACTAGGAAACACTAAGCTGTTTAAACCTTTAAATCAAAACACTGCTGACTTTAAACAGGGAAAGCTTGAACAAGCTCTGAAGAATTTAGAAAGATCTCTGCAGTACATGGTGTGAGCTTAGTTTTCATCAAATCTTCCCAGTTTTTTTTTTCACTAAAATATCAATTTTTTCTTTCTCCAGAGTCTTTGTAATACATTTCCTGGATTAAAACCCCGGTCATAAATTCATGTTTATCAAAGCTTCTACACAAATCTCCAACAAACAAACACACGGAAAAGTCTATACTCATCTCTGAAATCTTAGTACGTGATTGTCCACTCTGAATCTTCTGCTGCACTTTCTTTGCATGGAATATTTTAAAGTGTTCTGTAATCAGCATACATTCAGCAACAGGCAGTAAGAAGTACTTGTAATCATTGTCTCCAATATCTTCATCAAAACAACACATAAAGTAACACTAAAATGCAACGCTTCTTTTTCCATGTAATCTTTTCTGTACGAGAATATTATTTAATACTTTCAATCTTCTGTCCTAGAACCATGTGAACCAAAATACTTCTTTGGAAATAGAAATATTTTTTTCTATTGTGTTAAACATCTTCCTGCATCTAACTGCTTACAGTAAATGCACAGGATATAAATATAAAATGAGCAAAATTTTACAGAAATATACAGTTGAGGGGGAAAATAAAGCTCCTTTAACCAACTGCTTCAAACAACATTTCTGATGTATAAACAATGCACTACATTTTATTAAAAACAATATTCATACAATATATTTTGCTCATGTTTTCCTTGCCCTCAATTCTGCCTGGATCCTACCCACCTCCCTACCCACCCAATTTTATGTGATTGTATTCTTCTCACTCTTAAAAAAAAAAGACAAAGAACAACCACAAAATGAGCCAAGAAACATACACCAAAATATCCCACCTAACAGCACAAAAGGTGAAAACCAAAATAAACAAAACAGCAATGGGACAAAAAAAAAAAGTCTGCAAAGACCACTGAGTTTGTCCTGTGTTGCCCAACTTATCCTAGGCGTGGGGCCAGACTGGGAAACAGTTGGGAGAACCCAGTGAGGCTTCACTGGAGAAAACTGACGCTTCTTCCTTTACCGTTAAGTTATCACATGAGAGGTCGGAACTCAAGTCTACTCCCCTGTCTCAGTACTGAGGCCCAGCTGGCTTTGATCTGTCCAGGCCCAGTGCATCCACAGTCTCTGCGAGCTCACATGTGCAGCAGCAGGTCCCGTGCATCCACAGTCTCTGTGAGCTCACATGTGCAGCACCAGCCCCATGCAGCCACAGTCTCTGTGAGCTCACATGTGCAGCACCAGCCCCATGCATCCACAGTCTCTCTCTGAGCTCACATGTGCAGCACCAGCCCCATGCAGCCACAGTCTCTGTGAGCTCACATGTGCAGCACCAGGCCTGTGCGTGCAGCCACAGTCTCTGTGAGCTCACATGTGCATCAGCAGGCCTGTGCGTGCAACCACAGTCTCTGTGAGCTCACATGTGCAGCACCAGCCCCATGCATCCACAGTCTCTGTGAGCTCACATGTGCAGCAGCAGCCCCGTGCAGCCACAGTCTCTCTGAGCTCACATGTGCAGCACCAGGCCCATGCAGCCACAGTCTCTCTGAGCTCACATGTGCATCAGCAGGTCTGTGCGTGCAGCCACAGTCTCTGTGAGCTCACATGTGCAGCAGCCCTGTCGTGTGGGAGTCGTCATCCCTTCCAGCTCTTACAGTGTTTCTGCCTCCTCTTCTGCCTAGGTCCCTGAGCCCTGAGGAGAGAGGTCTGATGAAGACATTCCACTTAGGACTGCGTGTTCCAAAGTCTCTCACCGTTAGTGCATTTCATAGACCACTTTTCAATATAGATTTTATTGTGTATATGTAATGTTTAGAATATGAAATGGAAGGATTATAGAGATAGCAAAATGGTTACTACAGTGAAGCAGAAAATAGTTGCATATAAATTAATATTAACAGAAAATACCTAGTAAGAAAAATATCTTAATGGTTTTTAGAAATACTCTTTGCTTTAAATTTTTCAAAGGTCTAACCCTCAAAGTGTGCAACATCTGCGAGCTGGGAGTTACTGGGCTTGGGGGAAAGAAATGGCTGCATTTTTGCAATGAGTCTGTGTCCTCCAGAGACAGCAGCACTGACTTTCTGCAGTGGGCACTGTCCTTGGACAATGAATGTGTCATTGTAGTTTTTCCTTCAGTGTTTGCAAAGTGATAATTCTCAGGTCTGTTCATACGGCACATTCCCTGGTCTGGGGGCATTATAGTCGATTCTTCCATTAGTCGGGGAAGGACTTTGAAACATTAGTGATGACCCCAAGGAAAATGAGGTTTACTTTAGAGGATGCTTCCTAAGTGTGCAATGGGGTGGCCCCTCCCAGCTTAGGGTTAGATTGCAGTGGGGTGGTCACACAGTGGGGTGACCCCTCCTTGTGAATCGTTGCTGTGGCTGATTGTGTTGAAGGGTTGTTTTCAAAAGTCCTATTCATTGCCAATTATGGCATGAAATTACTGCTGAGTGTTAATCATCTAATTCAGTCATACAAATTTGTGATTGGTCCATTACATCCCACAAGCACTTGCTGCTCTCTTGCATCCAAGAGGAGGAAGATGAGCAAGGCCAGGGAGAGCTGCTGGTCCTCCCCAGAGATGAGCTAAGAGCAAGCAGGGTCACTTAGATGTCATACTTCTTAAATCCCCCAGTCTGGTCATCACACAGCACTCTACCCTTCCTCGTGTAGAGTAGTAAGGACTGTGGGCTGACCCCTAGATTCCAGACACAGCTCTCAACATCAGGGCCACATGGCTCACACAGACCCATCAAGCCCAGGTCTCAGCAGTCCACTCTGTCATCTTCCACGGGAATAAGTGCTCAGTATCCGGGGCACAGCAGTGACACTGGTTAGGTCTGACTTCTCAGTCCAACACCCAGGACAGCATATGTGCGCAGCAATGATGCTAATTATTTCCGGCAATAAGTCGAACAAAACAAAATTTGGATTTGAGGAAGAAGAGAGATAAAACATCACCACCTCTTTTGCTTTGTTTCAGTGACATCTTTGCAGCAATGCTGAGAGGGAGAGCGAGAGGGATAGGGATAGGGATAGGGAGAGAGAGAGAGAGAGAGAGAGAGATATCAAGGTGGTCAGGCTGGCTGATAACAAGAAGAGGGGATTCAGGCAGCAGGTGCAGGGTTGTGGTCAGCCTACTCTCTCTCTTAAGGTTTCCCTGTTGCTATGAGAAACCTGGTGAGTCTCCATGCCACAGGTGGAGCTCTGACAACTGCCGCTTTCTGCATAGGAAAGAAAACCACAGAACAGAAAAGACAAGAGTCGCTCCTGAAGAACTTAATCTATGCATCTAAGTCTAAGCTTAAAAGGCCATCAGAAAGGCTGGTGAGGTGGATCCATTCATAAAGGTGCTGGCTTCCATGTCTGAAGTTCTATAGTCAGTCCTAGGAACCCACATGGTTAGAGGAGAGAACTGATTCCACTAATTTTCCTCTGGCTTATGCACAGCTGCCATGGGATACGCACGTGCATGCACACACATACACACACACACACACACACACACACATACATACACACACCTAACACCAATAAATGAATAAATGCAAATAAATGTTTAAAAGAATAATGGAATAGTCAAGGTTTGCCAGAGAATGACTGGTTATAAACTTGAGCATAGCAGTCACACTAGGGTGGGGCGTGAATGTCACGGCCAAGGCCAGGGCTGCAGCTGAGAGCCAGCATCCTGTCTGCAGCTTGTGGGCAAACACCTGGCATTCACAGAATTGGATTCAAATTCCCCTCTGTTACTGGCAAGACACAGCCTCACACTGACCTCATCACTGAAGATGATGCCGTTGTGAATAAGACTGACAAGCAGGAGGGAGAGACATCGAGATTCCTGTCGCCACAGTGAAGCGAAAGACTGTGAGAGATGATTACCCGTGCACATAGGTTGAAGAAGACAGCCTGGGGTACCGCCATGAATGCAGCAATCACACGGAATACATCCTAGGAGGAAGGAAAGAAACCGTTCCCTTAAACCACTGGTGTTCCTTTGAAAGGGGCTATGTTATAAAACACAGATGTCTGAAAACCCCTGTACAAAACACTTAAATCAGCATCTTTGGATCCAGGATTGCAGTTCTTTCCAAATCCCCCCACCCCCAGCTCCATAACTGAAACGTGAAG
This sequence comes from Microtus pennsylvanicus, assembly GCF_037038515.1. Taxonomy (NCBI): domain Eukaryota; kingdom Metazoa; phylum Chordata; class Mammalia; order Rodentia; family Cricetidae; genus Microtus; species Microtus pennsylvanicus. The sequence continues at coordinate 3,467,917 of NC_134582.1, forward strand.
CCAGTGTTGGCAATCACTCTTTAGCTCAGCTCTCCGACTGTCACAGAGTCTCAGTGTCAACAAGACACAGGTCTAGCATGCCCCACAAGTGACCAGCCTGCAGGCCTTCAGCAGGTCATTGGTGGCTGTGATTGGTAGCGTCACTGACTACAATTTCTGAACTGATTTTTCTGCCCTGGCCCACATGCTCATACCTGATGACAGGAACTAATTACTGTTGGCAACATTTCCATTATCAGTTGGAAAATCCTTCTGTGGGGGGCCTGGAGAGGGGGAGGGAGGAAAAGAAAGCTCCCACCTCCAGAGAAACAGAATCCACTTTTCTGTGTGAATTTTGCCTAAATTACTTAACCTTCTTGTGGTAAAATAAGGATGAAGTAAAGCACAATGTTGGATTATGAGGAGTGAGTGAATAATGTTTGTGTGTGTGTGTGCACGTGTGTGTGTGAGTGTGCACGTGTGTGTGTGCGCGCGTGTGCATGTGTGTGCGTGTGTGTGTGCATACGCGTGTGTGAGTGCGTGTGTGTGTGTGCGCGCGCGCACGTGTGTGTGTGTGTGACCAGTGCATTTCCGTAAATCAACTGACTGGTTTCCAGCAAGGGACACCTATTCATGCTTTATTGGAATGAAATGTCAATGTAGTGTGTCTTTGCTGAAAATTTAGCTTATTTCAACCCAATTTTCTTACGAATTACAAAGCAGAGACCAATTCCACAATACTCCACAGAACGAAACTGAGGCCCAATGCTAGATCAGAATTCCCTGCACCCTTTATTGAACTTTATTCGGTATCACTCACAGGACAGTCCTGGTGGGAATTTCATCTTGGCTCACGTGTTCTTTGCATTGCTGATAATCACAGATACCCAAAGGATGATATACCATGATTTCCACGACATAGCTACTCAGGATAGAAGAAAAAGATAAAAGTAAAGACAACATGGAAAAGCTACGGTTTCATACTTTTCATGGACAGATTTATTTCATTATGACTTAGAGCAAGGTAATTCCTTCCAAAGTCAAAGGTTTTTCCTTTAACTCTATCTGTATGTAATGAGATTTTTTTTCCACATAGGCTGGAGAAAACAGCCTGGGGCACCATCGTAAATGCGGTGTAATGAGAACACGAGAGAACAAAACCCAAAGCTTTCTTCCAATTTAATTATTAGAGTGAAATGCTAATTGAGCAATGCATAATTTGCATAGTTTAAGATCTGAACTAGTTAATAGTTACTCTGAATATTACAGCTAAATGTATTAGTAAGAAGGAGAAATCACTTCCGCGTGTCTTCCGTGGTATCAACCAGAGAAGTAAACAGGTGGTGAAATAAACCAAAGAGCTGAGCTGGAAACGGGAGCAGTGATTCCAGCACAAAGCACCTGCTGGTCACAAGCCCACAAGAACAGGAAGCTGCTGCTCAGGAGCCCGCAAGAACAGGAAGCTGCTGGTCACGAGCCTACAAGAACAGGAAGCTGCTGGTCAGGAGCCTACAAGAACAGGAAGCTGCTGGTCAGGAGCCTGCAAGAACAGGAAGCTGCTGCTCAGGAGCCTGCAAGAACAGGAAGCTGCTGCTCAGGAGCCGCAAGAACAGGAAGCTGCTGGTCAGGAGCCCGCAAGAACAGGAAGCTGCTGGTCAGGAGCCTGCAAGAACAGGAAGCTGCTGGTCAGGAGCCTGCAAGAACAGGAAGCTGCTCGTCAGGAGCCTGCAAGAACAGGAAGCTGCTGCTCAGGAGCCTGCAAGAACAGGAAGCTGCTGCTCAGGAGCCTGCAAGAACAGGAAGCTGCTGGTCAGGAGCCTGCAAGAACAGGAAGCTGCTGCTCAGGAGCCTGCAAGAACAGGAAGCTGCTGCTCAGGAGCCTGCAAGAACAGGAAGCTGCTGCAGAGATTATGGAGATTATGCTAATCACTTCTCTAGCGAGGGCTAGGTGATGAGCAGTCAATGACTGAAGAATTTTGCTTTAATTATCTGTTTTATACAAATTGTTCCAAAACTTAGTGATTTAAAGTAGTCATTTTCCTTCATTCATGATTTATTAAGCAGGAGCTGCTCATCTCTGATCCATGGGGCTTCTCATCGGAGGTGCTGAGCTGACAGGTCCATTTTCAAGATGGAGTACTCTGCCCCCCCCCCAAACACACACACACACACCTTTTGTGGCTTCCCACGTTCTTTCATTCCCATAGTCTGGGAGTCTCAGGAGACTCGGACTCCTTATGTGGTGACCCCTAGGTCCAGTGGTCCAAGGTCAACTGTTTAGGACCTGAGTTCTGAAGCTAGGATCACATCACTTTTGTAATTTACCTTCAGTTAAGAGGATCTGAGGGCCGCCTAGATCTGAAGGATCAAGGACTGGATGAAGGGATGGGCATGGAACTCACAGTGATATTTAATCTTGCCTATAACTTTAAGGCAGTGATTCCAACAGCAAAGGTGTAATCCAGAGTAAGGGAACTAACATTAGAGTCCTGTTTGCTGCCCACAACTTGCTGAGGGGTAGTGGGGAAAGACCAGGAATTCTATGAAACGGCACAGCTTGCAAAGCCACAGCAGAGAACCGTCCGGCCCGAGTGCCAACTGTGCTCACGCTGAGAGACACAACGCCAGTGCTGCCTTGACCAGAACCGAGGGATTACTGAGTTCTACTTTCTCCACACATCCCTTGGGGCCACAGTGGATTCCAGAAGAAAGTGGAATCCATAAGAAAGGCAGAATGGTTTGATGGTTTTAAAATGAAAGTGATAGAGACCCAGATGTATGCCGGGTGCCATGGTGAGATCAGAGACCTATGTCCCTTGGGAGAGGTGGAGTCCAGTAGGCGTGGTGACTGCACCGAAGAACAGGTGAGTGAAACCTGTTATATGAGGAGAGAGCAGAGCTGGAGCGATGGCTCAGCTGTTCAGAATGTTTGCTACTCTTCCAGACCTTGGGTTATTTCTTATCACCCACCTATACCGTTATCTTCACAGATCCAACGTTCTTCTGACCTCCAAGAGAACTGCAACACACAAGGCCTACATGCATGGGTACATATACACATAGTTTAAAATAAATATTAAAGCTTAAAAGAAGAAAAAGAAAGAAACGTCTGACAGACTCTTCAACAGCCCTGGCTTGTGCTAGGTAAGTTCCAGGCCCGTTACAGTTGCTCGATAAGGAGCTGTTGAAAGGAAAAAATGGAACAGAGTTTTTCTGAACGAGGGGAATATTTAAGGTAATGCCCAGATTGGTTCCCAGAGGAAAAGGACAGAGCTAACACGCAGTGCCCCACCCTCTAGGAGGACCTTCACTCACCACAATCAGCAAGGAAACACTGACTGGCTTACACCATGCACTCAAGCAGATTTAAAGGAGTTCAGACAAGTGGACGAGAAGGCTACAGGTGCAACTCCAGTGCTGGGCTGAGGCCTTGGTTACGGCCATGACAGCTGTAGCCTCCTCGATCCTTTGCCCAGGTCCTCCTGTTTCTCCACGGTGCAAAGCAGCTTGACACTCAGGATTCTTGTCACTTTTCTGTGTCTGTGAGAAACACCAGGAGCAAGAACAACTATAGGAGAGGAAAGGGTTGACGTCAGCCTACATTTCCAGGTCAAAGACCATCGTGGAGAGGAGTCAGGGCCAGGAGTCAGTTCAGGAGAGGAACTGAAGCAGAAACCATGCTGAAGGCTGATTTTCTTTTACATCAATGGCCCAAGAGCCTATGGATGCTGTCACCCACGTGGGCTGGGCCTTCCCATACCATCATCTACCTAGACCCCCTCCCCCCCCCCACCCCGCTCACAGATATGGCCAAAGGCCAATCTGATCCAGGCAATTCCTTGACTGAACTTTTATCTTCCCAGTGTCAAGTCAACAACAGAAAATAACCAGAAGGTCCAAGAGTTTTTCTTCAGAGTAACCCAGATGGTAAGAGGAAAGCACCCATCAGTAACAAAATTAGAAGATCCAGATTGGAGAGCAAGCTGTGTTGGAAGAGGCCGCTTGTTGGTTCCCGGCTGCTCAACCCCGAGATAATCACACAGAAACTATGTTGTTTAAATCACCGCTTGGCCCATTAGCTCTAGCTTCTTATTGGCTAACTCTTATATACTAATTTAACACATTTCTAGTAATCTGTGTATCGCCACATGGCTGTGGCTTACAGGGTAAAGTTCTGTCCTGCTCTGGCAGGGCTACATAACTTCTCCCTGACTCTGCCTTCTCTCTCCCAGCATTCAGTTTGGTTTTCCCTGCCTAGCTAAGTTTTGCTTAGCTAAATTTACCTTCCCTTTTCTGTTTAAATAAAAAGGAAGGTTTTAACTTTAGCATAGTAAAATTACAAATAACAAAACAGGTATCAAGCAAGAATTACAGTTACAATATTTATATCTTCTTTATCTTTTATCATGACTAAGGAAAACTATACTAATAACTCTCTATTCTTCAACTCCATTAAAGACTCCAGAAGGATATATTATTACCTAAATAAACAATAGGTTCATTGTAAGCAACTTCCAAAACTCTAGAATTGACAGAAACCTCTCGCTGCCTGGACAGTCACACAAAGTTTCTCTGCAATGTTGGCCATCCATCATCAACCTTCAGGCCCACAGCATCTGGCAGACTTTTCCATGAAGCAGGAAATTTCAAAGACAGTTCCACCTATATTGGCAGTTTGTCAGTCACTTTCTCCTGTGTCCTACAGAATGTCTGGTGGACTCTTTCATTAAGCAGGATCCCCGAAGGAAGTTCCCACCTCCAGGCAAGTTTAACAGTCATTTCTCTGTGGGTCCTGCATGTCCAGTTTACACAGCATACCATCAAGCAGTCCAGACAAGAGGAGTTTCATGCCCAAATGGCTAGCAAACTTTATAAGTAGCCTCTTTGTTGCCTCTCTTCCTCTTGAAGTAATTTGGTACTGCCAGGAGCAGACGTGTCTCACTGTCATGAAAATTCCTAAGCTTTTAAAACATTTTAAATGCCATATTCTGAAGGTCTCTAAAACAATTAAGAACAGTTAGCAAAGAGTTAAACAATAAACTAACCTTTGAGCCAAAAATTCTATTTCTGGAAATTCATCCTAAAAAGCTAAATGAAAAATAATCAAAGAGCAAAACAAGGGGTGGTTGTAACTGCATTTGTGAGGAAACGGATGAACAATCTAAATTGAGTAAATGTTAAATGGAATTGAGATAATGTTTTCATTCACAGTGGAATGTATGTAGTTATTGACATGGAAATTTTTGTGATATTTAAGTGAGAAGGGTACAATGTGAGGTTGTATTTAAAATATGATCTATTTCATGTGTGCATTAATAGATGCAGAGAGAAAATTTTTTAAATATGCTGAAACTTACAGTACTGTTCTATGATTTTTGGATAATATTGTGCGTGAATTTTCACCAATAAACATTACAAAAGTAAAAAGTAAGGAAATGCAATTTTGATTAAAATATCAGAGTTCTGCTGGTATATTTTAAGATTCTAAACGGATGTGGAAGAAGGATCTTGAATGAAATTCAAGATTGATTTAGATTCCTTATTCCACAGACAAGACCAAGGCAGATTATTAGGTTATCAGTAAATCGAGTTCCCTACCTTAAGAAGAGTTCTTTTCAGAGAAATGTTGACAGTTTTAATTTTTTAGTGTTAGCTCAGCTAATATCAAATATAAATGTCACTGTCCCAAAACAAACATTTGCTTTTTGATAGTCTAAGGCATTTGTTGATACAGAGTAAAGTACAGAAAGAAATATTTAGTCATCGCCTCCAAAGATATTCTACAAATGCTGGGAAGAAAAGAGAGGTCTAGGCTTTGTCTGCAGAGGACATCAATTGATTCGTTTAATTTGAAAAAGATCTCTCATGGTTTACTCAGCGTTATCGACAGCACCGTACTTAAAAATCAGGTGGGGTCATTCTGGCCTCCTTTGCTTTTCAATGGGCCTAATAAAATCTAAGCAAAATTCACATATTAGCAGCAGTAAAATCCTAGCACTGAAGAACAGTTTTCTTTCTAGGTCTACAAATTATCCATCTGGGTATTTGCTGTTCTTCGTTTCTAATTAGGTGCAGCATTCAAGGACTCAGGCATCCACTGCCTCAAAACTTTAAAAACCTTTTTTAAAACAATGGAAACCAGTGGCATGGGTATAGCCCTCCTTCAACTTTTGAAGGCAACACCCCCTAATAGATAGGTGCTTACAAGAAAACACTGGAAGTAGTGAGAGTTCATTCAGAGTTCTCCTGATTCTTCACTTATTTCTACCTCTGTGCTGCTCTATTTGAAAGGCAGGAGAAACGATGTCTTCTCTTACCTGCCTCTTAAGAACTAATGGGTGATTAATTGTTCCGCAACAGGAATGGAGAGCCCAGACTTTGCAGAACTGGCTTTGCATACACATTACATGAGTAGTCCAAATTAAAAGAATAATTTCATGTGTACAGAAGACACCTTAGGAGTGCTGTCAGTAAGGAAGTCCATGGGTAAGAAGCCCGCCTCACGCCTCACCTCTTATCAAAGCTGTTGGACTTGAACTACTTGAATAAGTGAATCAAGGTTGACTACCCTCTCAAGACCTGTTTTAACTTAAAGCCAAGCCTAGCCACAAGTTATGTTTTACAGTTTAAATACCGCTAACCCGCTGCTCCTGGTTTCCAACCAGGCTTCTGACATAGTAAACACCAGCGAGGGACAAATACAAAAGAAAAGAAAAAATTACACATGAAAAAAGGCAACTTTGCAAAATCTGAAATCAAAGCACTTACTAAATCTTCCTAGCAATAGCTTAAGATTGAGTTATAATCTCCAAGGAGCTTGCAGATGTACCAAAGTGATGTAACTAGGAAAGGCAAAAAGACAGACAGACAAGGATGGCAATACCTAAACCAAATGGATGAAGACAATCTGTTAGCTTCTCTCCTGCTCTACAAGTGGGAGGCTTTGAATGTAGATGTCTTCACAGTGCAAACCTTGAATGTTCTGGGGAGTTGATGGAAACTTGAAGCACCAGGATCTGGGACGATGAAGTGGGTCACTAGGTCGATGTCTTTGAAGAGTGTACTTTGTCTCTACTCCCAACCTTTCTCCCTCTGCTTTCTGGGTGCTCTGAATGAACCAGGTCCACTTCATCATGCCCAGACCCTTATGTCATGAGGGACTGAAACTGAAAATCAATTTTCACTCCCTTGCTTATTTTTTATCTTTTAAATATTTTTGTCATTCTTTAGGAATTTCATGGAGTATATTTTAGTCATAATCACAGCCCACCCAGCTCCGTGTTTTCTCTTCAGAAGTCTGTGGTTGAAGAAGGTTCAGTAAAATACTAGGTCTAAGAAAAATAAACCAGATTAAATGTTCTGCCTTCCCCCAAGTGAAGAGCTCACTTCATCCATATACATGAAGACGTACATAAATATGTAACTTTTCTGGAAGTATGTGAATATATTTTTGGGAGAGAAAGACAATTACTACACAAAGAACAAAGAGAAACATAATTAATCAGGTACTGTCTGCTGTCCATATTTTGTCAAGGATTGTGACGTGCTAAATGCGATTCATAAAAAGGAGGCATGTATTTGAGAAAAGATGCTTGTAAAAACAAAACAAAACAAACAAAAACACCTCTGAGGTGAATCTAAACCGCATAGTGTTTGAACAATCAGAAACCTCCTCGAAACCATTTGAATATTAATACAATTGTGTTCCCCCTCTCCAAAGGGCCTCCATACTTCTCCCTTATTATGATCTGAGACCAACTCAACAACACGCAGCAGATGCTGGAAATCCGAATGCCTTTTGAGAAGAAAAGATACAGACTTTGTATTGCATGGTTTATTGTAGTGTTCACTGCCCACCTGGGGATTGAGTTTTATTAGCTGCCCACACTGGCCAAAAGCACACTAAATGGTCACCAATCAATCTGTGTGAGGGAGGCATTTAATTTGTGTCTTGGCTGAGAAGGTCCTGCTATTTGCAAAATTAGTTCAATCCAAGTCAAACGCTAGGGATTGGCTGCAAAGGAGCCATTTCTTCATCAAGGAGGACCAATTCCCCAAAGCCAAGCAATGGAATGCATTTTATTTTCACCACATTACCTGGGAAGCCACTGTGTAGCAGAGAGGCTGGGGATGTAGGAAATGCTGAGACCAAGATGAAATCAAATGGCCAAATCAGAACGCCAAGTTCAATTCAAAAAACAGAAAGAATATTGAATTTCTGAAAACGATCACACAGCATTTTCTGAAAACACTAGAACAGCAATTCTTATACTCGTGGAGATCATTTCAAGATGTTGAAGATGATCCTAGCAGTTCAAGGACACCTTGAAGGCTGCCTAGACCATGCTGCACGTGATGGGAAAACAGTCCAACAGTCACTTCTGGGCGTCTGGGGCTCTCCTCTGCATCCTCTTAAGCCTGTACAGTGCAGAAATCCTTCATCGAAGTGGCCCTGATGAGACAGCTAGGTGCATCTCTGCATCCTCACAAGGACAAGAGGAATTGTCCCTCCAGTTCCAAACTGGTTGTGCAGAGAAGCTGGGGACAGAGCTTCTGGGGGTGGGCAGGGCAGGGAGGGGTGGCATGCCGGGGAAAGGATAGCTATGCCCACAGGAAGCTCAGACCTCTGGACCACTATAGCAGAGACCACCTCTGTTTGTGTGATAAGCCCTCTCCAGAGGGCCTCCCAGGATGTGAGGCCAGATCACTAAACAGAAAGCTGAGCATGTATGCAACCTACAGCCAACATTTTCTGTCCTGGTTAAAACCTGTACTCCCTCGCTGGTCTGCAACTTTAAAGGGAAGAGGGAAGCAGGGTTAGAGTTAACAGGATAGTTAATGGCTGGTTAGTTTGAACAAAAAAATTCATATAATTAATTATGTATTTTAACGTACCTATAAATTATTTATGTACACATATACATACCCTGTCACAGCCCAGAAGTAACTACAGACAGTTGCTAGCCTAACTCAGGTACCTGGGAAGAATGTGGGTTAGGGAGGGTGTTTAAGTGTCTGTGTGTCAGCATATGTAAAAGGGCACTAGGAAGGTCAGAGAACAACTTTCTCGTTTTTCCTCTCCTTTCACGGGGAACTGGATAGTCCACGGGTCATCAGGGCCACACACCAACGCCATTATCAACTGTGTACCATCTCGCCAGCCCGACTCCTCGCATTCCTACGAACCCGTTGACATTCTCTAGAGCACAAGTGTGTGGGCCACAGGTTTTCTATTTTCTCTTCGCTTAGTCCAGTAGAAGCCTACCAGTGGAAAATAAAAGAAGGCGAGCCATTATGAAAAGGAGAAGCCACATTAGCCAAGGTGAGATGTAAAATGTCAGCAGGCTCCTCAGCGCCTGAGCAGAAGAAAAGCACTAGATAACATGCATGAGTGCATGTGTGTGTGTGCATGTGCATGCATGTATGCTTGTGTGCATGTGTGCATACATGTCTGTGCGTGTGTGGATTGTGTGCTCACGTGCATGAGTGTATGTGTGTGTGTACATGTGCATGTGTATATTTCTGGGTGTGAGTATGTGTGCCTGTGTGCATGTGTGTGTGCATGCACATCCACGCATCATGAGTGTATGCACATGCATGCATGTGCATTGTGTGCAGGTGTGTGCATATGTGTGTGTTTCTGTATGAGTGTTGAATGCATGTATTTATGTGTACACATGTGTGCATGTGTGTGCGTGTACATGTGTGTGGTGTGTGTGCATGAGTGTGTGTATGTCTGTGTACAACATGCATGTGTGTGTACAAGTTTCAGTGGTAACAAGAAACAAGAATTTCCATCAGGTTATGGAACTTTTGGAAAACATATGGGAAAAGAAGGGAGCACAGAAAAGCCATGACATGTGGACAAAGTCCCCAGACAGGTGTCTCATCAGGACACAGCATGTGCTGCTCCATGTGCTTCCTACTTTATCTCGACTGACTCCATCTCCTCCTGAAAACTCTGTGTCTTTGTGTTTGGGTCACTTTCCTGCTTACTGACCCTCTACTGCTAACTAGATCATCACCTGATGCCAAGCCATGGTACTAGGCTCTCTCCAGCCTGGCACTCAGCAGACCCTTCCCCGTGTGCCATGCATAGGGAGTTCTAAAAGGCAGTGGTTCCAGAATGAAACAAGAGCGTTGAGGGTCTGCTGCTGCAAAAGTCCATGCACTGGAAATAAAGTCCAAGGGCCCAACAGCACCACACAGGGAACACACAAAGTAAATTGGCAAGGCAGACTTTCTTCTACAAAAGGGGAGTTGCTTCATTCTATCACTGTTGCAAGGAGAGGACAGCTTATTCATCCTGGCCACCCAGACCCCTGAAATAATCACACAGAAACTATATTAATTAAAGCAATGTTTGGCCCATTAGCTCTAACCTCTTATTGGCTAACTCTCACATCTTGATTTAACCCATCTCTATTAATCTGTGTATCACCACGTGGCAGTGGCTTACCAGGTAAAATTCCCAGCACCTGTCTCTGGCGAATCCATGGCATCTCTCTGACTCTGCTTTCTTCCTCCCAGAATTCAGTTCTAACTTCTCCGCCTACCTAAGTTCTGCCCTATCAGGCCAAGGCAATTTCTTTATTCATTAACCAATACAAGAAATACACAGAGGGGACTCCCACATCATATCGCCATGGACAACGAGCAGGAAAAGTGATGAGTTTTGTCATAATCCCAGGTGCTGTCTTTTCCCCATTGGCTGGAGTCTGAACAGTCTTTTGTGGTTGGCTAGTTGTCTAAAAATTGACACACAAAGAAAATTAAGGAACTAGGAGAAAGGGTCTGCTGCTCTAGTTTGGGGTACACATAGATGGACGTGGCTTATGTAAACAGGAAGTTTTACAAAGTAAGGGAATTTACAAACTAGGATTTCAATTATTACATTCCTGTCATCATGCCCTTCGGAGAAAAGATCCAGATTCCTTGTATTTGCTTGGCTCACATGAAGATGGCTTCTGTGATACACAGACATTCATGAGGCTACTTGGAGGCAAAGTAGCTGCTTACAAGGATTCAGAAGCCAAGCATCACTCCTTTAGCCTCCGACACTTTGCTGACCTCCGCTGTTTGTGATGTCCAGGTCAGGTTCCAAGGTCCTGGTCATACTGGCCTGAAGAACAGAGAGCTCTCTTTATCAGCCAGCCTAGAAAAAAACACAGCAGGAATTTCCTGGAGTTTGCTATTAGCATGATATCACCATGCTCTCCCAACAGCTGAGGACTATTTCCTACAATCTTAGAGGAAAATTATGCAGTCATAGGCTAAGATGCCAACATAGGCCACCAACTATAGCTTAGTGATTCCATTCCTAAAAGAAGGAAAAGCAGGTGGCTACAAGCCGATAGGCATTGCATTCACAATAGCTAAGCCTGAGAGACAAATCAAGAGCCCATGGGCAGATAAATGGAGGAAAAAGGGTCATGTCCATGAAATGGAGTATTATTAAGTCTAAAGGTAATGAGATTCTGGCATGCACCACAGGGGGGCTGAACTTTGAAAATGTCCACCAGGTGACAGGGGCCAGACATAAAAATTGTCGATCCTACAAGACTGTTTCTCTTAAATATCCAGAACATGAAAATTCGTAGAGATGTAAGGCAGAGTGGGCTGGACTACATGGTGCCTGCAGAGTTCAAGTTTGAGAGATGAAAAGATTTTGAAATCTGACAGCACCACATGAATGCAATCAGTGCCAGACTGTAACATACACCAGGAATGGGTGAAAACAGCAATTACTTTATTTTGAGAATAATGAACTGTAATTTGGGAGGAGATGGGATGGAAGAACAGTTACTGGACATCAGAAGACAGCAGACTAGAAAACTCATCATTCCATGCTTTTCTTTGTATACTCAAAAGAACTGTGTGCTGAGGGTCTGATCTCCAACCTGTGGCACTCCTGGGAGGCAGTAGGAAATACAGGGGATGAAAACCTATTGAAGGGAAGCCAGGCCACTAAGGGGGAAAAAAGGAACCGTAGAGTAAGGCCCTGTTCTCCTTTCTCTATTTGCTTCCAAACCGCTATGAACTGAGTACGGTTCATGCAACACACGTTTCCCACCGTGTGGTGCTATGCCACCACAGGCTCAGAAACAACATGTCAATTGATTGTGAAATAAACCCTTTGTGACGGTGAACCAAAATAAGTCTCCTTTTTTTCAAGTCAATAATCTCAGTCATTTTGTCACAATGGAAAACCAACACGTTGTCCACCAAACAGGTAGACACTGTGACAGACATGGCTACATGAAAGCCCTAAGTTATTCTTCACCAGCTTCCATCCAACACATCTTGATGACCATGGGCTCTGTGGTTGGCAAAGTAGAATCTTGGATAAGGACCATCAGAAAGCATGTCCTCAGCCATGAGGCAAGTCCCTACCCCTACCCCATCCCAGAAGTCTCCTGTCTGGTTCCATTCCAGCAGACAGACCAGTGTGACTTCTTGTATTGCCCACCAGTTCCAACCTGTCTATGGGTCTTAGGACAACGTGCATATGTAACAGTTTCTCTGGCATTAACAGGCTTTGCGACCCCAGCTCTGCTCACAAGGTCAGGTGGCAGCTCAGACCCAAAATAATCACACAGAAACTATATTATTTAGAACACTGCTTGGCCCATTAGCTCTAGCTTCTTATTGACTAACTCTTACATGTCAATTTAACCCATTTCTAGTAATCTGTGTATCACCACGAGGCTGTGGCTTACCGGGTAAAGTTCCAGCATCTGTGTCTTGTGGGGTTACATGGCTTCTCTCTCTCTGCCTTCCTTCTCTGAGCATTCAGTTTAGTTTCCCCATCTAACTAAGTTCTAGGCCCTGCTATATATCCAAAAGCAGACCTTTATTAACCAATGGTATTCACAGCACACAGAGGGAATCCCACATCAGTCAAGCTATACTGACCTTAGACAATATTTAATTCTGTAAATCTGGGATGGTTGTAGGCCATTTTTCTGGATGTTTGGAATACCCTAGTTTTGATCCTATCGCAAGTTGTCTCCATAAGAAACAGTTCCACCCCTCTTCCCAAACCAGGGCGCTGTGTGTGTGATGTGTGTGAGATAATGCTGTTACTGCCCACATGCATGTCCCTTCAGAGTGTCTTTTCTTCTAGGAAATCTGAGAAGTGAAGTGGGGGTGGGGAGATATCTCATCCGTTAATGTGTTTGCAACACAAACATGAAGTACTGAGTTCCGTCTCCAGAGCTCACATGAAAAAGCTGGGCATGGTGGTAAAGACATGTAATCCTAGTATCAGGAGAAGGAGACAGGTGGATCTCTATAGAGATCCCTGACCAGCCAGCTTAGCCTCTTTGGAAAACTCCAGACTAATGAGAAATTCTGTTTCAAAAGAACAAAGCAAGTATCACCTCAAGAATGACATGTGTAGCAAGCAGGGGGGGGGGGGGAGAGAGAGAGAGAGAAAGAGAGAGAGAGAGAGAGAGAGAGAGAGAGAGAGAGAGAGAGAGAGAGAGAGAGAGGAGAGAGAGAGTGTTAAATGACCTTCATGTAAAGAGTCACTGAGCGGAGATGCTAAAGTTGGTTCTGGATCCATTCCCTGGACCTGGGTCCTGGCACACTGGGCTCATATTAAGAAGCCTGGGAGGCTGATGGCAGTCCTTTCTCTGTGGCTCCCATTTGATCCCTCCGTGCCTCGCTTTCTGAGGCTTCCTCAGCATTGGAGTGCAAACGTTGCATGGGAAGCCCGCCCGCCCAGGTGTTGTATCTCTGTGCTCATCAGTGCTGCCCTGTATGTCTTTAACTGTTGGGGTTGATTTTCAGATTCACCCATCATGGAAGATCTGGGCGCGTAGTCAAGGACAGACGCATGCTTCATTAAACTCTGAGCATCCCCAACCTTGAGCTTACACACTTTTATCCCTGAATAATAAATCAGGAAAATGTCAGGACCATCAGATGGCCCTATAATCACATGCAGTGAAGGTGGCCAAACCCCAGTTAGGTGCTTTCAGTCAGGTAGACACATTCCACGAATGCACCCTCAGCACCCTGGTACTTCAACAGATATGTTCACATCTCCTAGAGAGGGAGCTGGGGCCCGAGGCTTGGTGTGGCAGCCTTACTCCATGGGTACCACTGGGTACAGGAGCTGCTCTAAGCTGGAGGATCACTGCACAGGCTTGCCTCCTAGTTTGCAGTCTATCATGTCTGTCTTCAAATCCAGAGCTCAGAGCCTGCAGTATGTTCATTCACCTTCTCTGTGGTCACAATGTCTGTCCACATCTTCACAGTGGAATGGGCGCAGGCTGTGGGTCCAGCTCTACCAACAGTGTAAACAAAGCTCATAATCGAACACTCTGGATAGAGTTGTGCTAGCATCTGGTGCCCCTGTGATCCTCTCAACAGCCACACCTATCCAGAGGCACTTGCTTTGTAACCAGGTGTGTATGCCATTGAGTGGTCTGAAGCTTGGGGTGGGGGAGGTGCCTAAGACGGCCCAACACAGAGCTAAGGGCCCCAAACGCCAGTGAAGCACACTGAACATCCTGGACTAGGGTGCTCTTAACCCAGCCTGACTTCAGGAGTCTTTTTAAAGGTTAAAATAATTACCGCTTACTGTAAGTTGGCTATTTTTACATCTACCTTCAAACCACTCCGCTTATTAGCAGACGTGTAATTTCCAAGCTGTTCCATCTTAATTTGTCACGCTTCACTCCAAGTTTGCATCAAGTTTCAAAGTTTCCCTCACTTGTTTAAACATAGAGTTATCTGTCTGTCCTGCTTCAGAGGGATAGTTGGTCTTCAAAGCGTACATGGCAGACACCACATGTCCCATGACCAGTCAGAGAAGACCCAGTGTTGCCTCAAGGAACATGGAAGCACTTTTGCTCTTGAACATTAACAGCATTGGAAGGACACTTACAGTCATAAAAAAAAAAAATCAGCACATAGAGACCAGTGTGGTCTGTAGTGGTCAGGAGACTTGGTCCAGAGACTTCTAGGAAACTATGAAGCCTGATTCGACCCTTCAAGAGAAGTAAAGGCCACGGAGGAGAACAATGCAATACGTGTGACCACAGACTTAATCTGCAGATCAAACCCCATGAAAACAAAGAAGGAACTGAAAGTAAGTTTTTGTTGGGGAGAGTTGGATGCAGCATGCAGCGAATACATTGGGGACTATTATTATGAAGTGTGAGGACTTCGAGCCAGATCTGTCAAGGGGGAAAAATCATTTTTGGAAATCAATGTATCACTATGGAAAGCCAGGATGAGAGTCAGAAGGCAATTGAGGGACAGATAATGCAGTGATTTGCAAACTGTGAAAGGCACCGTGGTTAAGGTGAGATATTTTAGCCCCCAAAGTAAATGAGTAGTGATTGTTCTCATAAAGAAATTACATGCTTTCAGAGGCAGAAGGCGAAGAGAGGACTTTGATCCATTCTGTGGGGGAGGAAGAAAGAGCATGCTGTTTCCACAGGACTTCTCAGCAACGTAGTATCTGCTGCTCTTTCCGCTCCTTTTGTTGAAAGTGCTGTAAATCAATGGGCCCATAATGGCCCCAGCTAATTGCTTATTGTTGAGCCGTTATCTTATTTCTCCAAAGAAGCTTGGCTTACTTGAACTGCCCCCATTTTAAATGCATTTTTAAACACATGCAAGCAGTATGTTCTACCCAAGGCCTAGATCCACGTGATTCCTTCCATTGGTAAGCTTATTTCCCTAGATCCACGTGATTCCTTCCATTGGTAAGCTTATTTCCCTAGGAAACATCCTTTAATCTGATGACTGGGCACAAATGCCTTGCATCTATGCAATCATGGCAAGTATGATACGAATGTAGAATGTGATTCTGGGAAGGTGGCTTAGTGGTTAAAATGTTTGCCAAGCAAGAAGACTGGAGTTTGTATCCCCAGATCCTATAGAATAAGCAGTATGCAGCCATGGTATCCCCCCTGCAATTCCAGCCTCAAAGACAGGGGCTCGCTCCCCAGAGCAAGATGGCTAGAGAGACGAACAGTAGCCCAAGCTCTGTGAGTAAGTGGAGTCATCAAGAATGGTTCCCAGGGGGCTGGAGAGATGGCTCAGTGGTTAAGAGCATTGCCTGCTCTTCCAAAGGTCCTGAGTTCAATTCCCAGCAACCACATGGTGGCTCACAACCATCTGTAAAGAGGTCTAGCGCCCTCTTCTGGCCTTCAGGCATACAGACAGAATATTGTATACATAATAAATAAATAAATATATTTAAAAAAAAAAAAAGAATGGTTCCCAGCATCGACCTTGGGCCGCTGCACGCCCTTGCACACAAATGTATGAACAACCACTCACACAGGTGTTCCCATATGTGAGCACACATACCACACAGGCATGAACATGGAAATAAGGAGAAAAAAGAAATTAGAGTGCTCTGAGTTTGGCATGAGGGCCCTCTTTAGTCTGAGAGCAAAAGCAAGAACTCTTCAAAGAAGTGATATCCTTACTGGGATATGGAGTAGAGCTAGGCATTTACCGTAATAAGGAAGGTGGTGCTTGTCATATCAGTGACAGAAAATGACACTGTCCTGGCCCAGCTTGGCATACTGGAGGGCCTTATAACAGCGATGGCCCACTGCATACAAAACCACAAAGCTTTCTGGCAGCCACCCACACACTGAGTTGACCTCTCCCTCACATGGGTCTCCCATCCTCCCCCAGTGTCTGTGCTTCCCAAAGTGTCTGTCTCATCATTAGTCATGAGCAGGTCAGATCCACCCTGGAAGCTCTCTATCTTCTTCTCCCTTGTGGTGCTTTCTGTGGGTACCACGTGTGAACGTATCCAAATTTGAGTGTGTCTTTCCTAAAGGAAGAAGGCAAAGGTCATGCTGGTCTGTGTCCAGCTCCTGTGGGTGATATTAGTATCCACCCAGTGCCTGCCATAAGATGTATATCATCTTCTTTAACACGAATTTGGCCACTCATGAAGACATGACCATCTGATGTAGACCCAGGTCCCAGAATCGTCCGTATCCTCTCCCGCCCATACTCTGGCCCAAACCACCCCTCACACTGTTGGTGACCTGAAGCAACCTCTACCCTTCTTTGGCTAGGCTTTTCTAACTCCAGCACATTCTGTAGCTCATGCTGAGCATACTATTTTAGCAAGCCAAACTGACCACATCCCAGCTGGAGCCTCACCAAGCCCCAATGCCCAAGGGCGTGCACTGAGTCTGGCTGGCAGAGCCCTGTGCGCCTGGCCCCATCCTTCCTGCTCTGTGGAGCTGTCTTCTTTCCGTGCCTCCGCCTGCAATCTCGGTACCATCCTTGCCATTCTGTGAGCACAGGCTGACTCATCGGGCTGTGCCTTCGCAACTGCTGCTCTCTCCACCTAAATACCTCCTTCCACTTAAGAAACTGCTCTTTGTTCAAATGCCATGTCTCCTTTGAGCCTGCCTGCTGCCTCCCAAAGAGCTCACTGTAACGCTGTGCCTGTCTACAAGAGCTCTTACTCTCTTCCTTAAATCCTTTAGCTCTTTGAATCCTGCAGCCAAGGGTTAGCCTCATCTCTGCTAACTTGCTCTGTACTCTGGTTGCCCCTTCAATCTCCCTAGGAAGTGACCTAAATGCAGCCCTGCCTGGGAGTCACCTCAGAGTGTCCTACTCACTAGGTCGGGTGGATACAGGGATGATACACATTGCCTGATGCGACCAGGCAATAATGAAATACAGAGACAAGAGTGAACATAAGAAGTAGTGATTCTCACACCTCAGAACTGGGAAGATATGCCCATAAGTGAGGAGAAGCAGGAAAACACTCCACCTGCCCACACTCAGCTGCGCCTGTTGCACCAGTCCAAGCAATTTGGCAGCACCGGAAGCAAGAAAGCTGGAGAGCCCGTGAGGGGGCTGATGGACTGGATCTTGCCTAGATAGGCTCAGACCAGATGGATGAGTTGGAGGCTAAGTGCTATGCCATGGTGTAGGACAGGGATCTGAAAGTTTGTCTGGATTTCCCTTCCACGTCACCCTTGTCACAGCAATCACAAAGGTGTGACATAGTATGGCTACATCTATAATACCAGCAGTCACGTTCTTCACGTCCTCCCTGGAGCCCCAAGAACACCGTGGTTATTACCGGTGAGATTGAATCTATTACTAATAGAGGGAAGGAACATGTCAGTGCAGACAGAGCCTCACATGCAAGGCTGGCCAGAGACTCCCAACAGCCTGCCTCACCACCCGCCTTCTGTTCCGCGCATCCTGATTCAAAACTCTTCTGCCTCCCAATGCCGGTGGCAGCACCATTGACCACAGACAGCACGGCTGGCCAGAGTCAGAGCGAGCCAGCATTCCTGTCTTCTCTCCGGGAACACAGTTTAGGTTCAGCGCTCAGCCCACGTGCAGGACTACCGACTCTGGCTGAGTCACTGATCCTTGGCCTGACCTTCCCTAACCACCCAGGAAAGGCCCCAGGGACGTTTGAAATCCTCACCCTAGGGAACAGTGTGTGTGAGCACAGGCTGACATTTGGGGAAAGAACAAAATAGAACAACATGTAGGAAGTTGTGAGCAAAGGATTATTTAATCCTTTTCTGGGCGCTGGCAGGGCTCCAGGAGCGGTAGGCAGAAGACCAGTTTAGAAAATGGAAAGCTAATCTGAATAACGATGAGCACCGAGCACTGGTGCAGGGATCTGGCCTTGCGGGCTCATTTATAGCCTTGTGAATAAGGGAATAATTGAATCCTGTGAAGACCAACATGCTGCAGGGAGGAGATCAGATTGGCCACCACCACCCCCCAGGCAACAGTGACTCACACTTCCGCTCCATGTCCCTGCATAAAGAGTTACATAACCGAAGGAAATACATATTCTCTTCAGAGTCTCACTAAAGACATTTCTTCCACTCCATCCATCAGATGCCGCTTACACTAACTGCAGCTTGGGTGGCCCGCTGGCTCCTGGATCTTTTTGTTTGAGTCCGGAAATAAAGCCACATCTGAAAGCAAATTCTAAAACACATACTCATTTGTCGAAAGCAAAAAAAATAACAACACGTGTCTGTGGTTCACACTTTCCCAGATGATGAGATGTTGCCAACTGTTGCTGTTTGTCCTTGAAGAGAAAGCCCGGGAAGCTCTGCCCGTGCCACCTCGCCTCGCCTCGCCGGAAGCACACTTCAGCCTGTCCACAGTGCGGCCTCAGAGAACAGAGTGTTTCTGGGTCTGGACTCTGTTTTGGGAGGTCCAGAGCAGCTCCTAAGATTAATGAGTAGTCTTGGGTTTGGAGAACTCCTGGGGTTAGTGAGGGAGGGTCTTGGTAAGCATGCTGCTTGCTGCGTTCTGTTGTTGGAGAAGAGGCCAGAAAGTGTGAGCCTGCACAGCCTCTGTGGCTTCCGGCTTTGGGAATAATCCTCTCCTCCCTACTGTACTTCTTGAAAGCAAAAATATTGTCTTAGCACGAAAATAGCTCGCTTGTCTTAGCACCCCCTTAATAACTGACAGGCGCTATGTAAATAAGGCACAAAGAAATTATTTGTGGCCAGATTAAAATTATACAAAAGTCACTAATTTGAAAGTAAGTGCATCTCAGGATAAGACGTCTAGCCGTGGACCCGAGGGCGCAAGTCAGTTTCCGATGAAGGCCATGAAGGCCTATGATGAAGCATGGCTCTCCCAAGTCTCCCAGGCTTCCTCAGCAGCAGTCAATGGCCTGAGCATTCGCAGGTCAACTTCCCCACGCCTCACAACACAATGTGGCCTCCACTTTGTGAAGCAGCTGGACACAGGAGATTGTTTATTCCCATCAAAATGATACAGCTAGGAAATACTAAATCAAGCCAGGCGTTCTATGGCCAGAGTCCACTGCACTGCCACGCCGTGTGCACCTCCCAGCGCCACCTAGGGTCAGCCCACTGCACTACCACGCCGTGTGCACCTCCCAGCGCCACCTAGAGTCAGCCCACTGCACTACCATGCTGTCTGCACCTCCCAGCGCCACCTAGCGTCAGAAACGGCTTTAAAATTAAGACGTAGGCAATTTGGTCTGTACTTGCTGGTTACTAACCCTGTGTAATAGATGATAGAAAGTGGCACTTCAGCAGGGTTCTCTGAGCTCTGAGGGGAGGGATTTGAAGGAGACACCCCACTTAGGGCTGAGTGTTCCAAGGTGTCCTCCCTCTCCCTCCCCTTCCCCTCCCTTCCCCTTTTCTTTCCCCTCCCCCTTCCCCTCTCCCTCTTTAAAGAGTGTAAGAACCGGAGGGCTGCAGCACACCAAGAGAACAAGGCCCTCTAAATCAACATGAACTAAGCTCATGTAAGCACACACAGACTGCGGCAGCATGCACAGGGCCGATATGGATCTGCACCAGGTCCTCTGCATATTTATTATGGCTTCCAGTTTAGCATTTTTACGGGATTCCTGAGTGTATGAATGAGTGGTTCTCTGAATCTTGTGCCTGCTCTTAAGGTCCCTTTCCTTCTCTTGCTTTGCCTTGTCTGACCTTGATGTGATGTTTTTTGTTTAATCTTATTGTATTTTATTTTATTATATTTGGTTATTATCTCTTAGAAGCTTGTTCTGTTCAAGGACAGCCTGGTCTACAGAGTGAGTTCCAGGACAGCCTAGGCTACAGAGTGAAATCCTGTCTCAAATAAACAAAAAAAAACCCTAATTTTCACAATAACCCAATAGTAAATTCAAAATTAAAACTGAAAGAATCCTGCTATGGAATTATACAACTAAATATAATAAGGATTCTTTCTGGATCCCAACCAATCAAAAGTGTGAACATAGCCTAATATGGTATCCAAATACAGTAATAGTAATATCAAAAATAATTCTGCTTATGTTATAAAGTTTAGTAGTAAGTGAGGTGTTATTTTTATTTTTACATTTATGTGTTTGATGTATGTGTGTATACATGTGTGTGTCCACCAGTGTGGCAGTCAAAAGGCAACTTGCAGGAGTCTGTTCTCTCCTTCTACTATGTGGGTCCCGGGGATTGAACTTAGGTCACCAGAGTTAGCAGCAATTGCTTTACCTACTGAGCCCTCTCACTGGCCCTTGTAGGTGGTTTTTAAATTTTCTTATCAGTTAGAAATGTATACTTATTATTTTAAAATTTAAATTTTCTTATCAGTTAGAAATGTATACTTACTATTTTAAAATTTAAATTTTCTTATCAGTTAGAAATGTATACTTATTATTTTAAAAAGAGTGTGAACAGAAGACATGGCTCAGCCGTCAGAGCGCTGGCCGCTCTCACAGCACTGCAGTTCCATTCCCAGCCCCCACAGCTCACACCCTCTTACTGCATGCACACGGTGCCCATACATACAGGCAAACACGCATACACATAACGTGAAAACATAAGAGAGAGAGTACAGTCATCTGGTGACCATTTTCAGGAGTCAGACCCAAGGAAGGACAGGTGATGTACAAGGCACTCAGCATCACTGGCTGCCACTCCACCCCCCTCCTCATCAGTCACAGAGCTAAATGGCACACTCTGATGCCTGCCTTAGCTTCTTCCACGGCATCCTCAGCTGTCAACAGACATGATGGACAAGCTATCCCTATCTCTGAGTGTGCAAGGGAAGGCAGTTGAGATTGGGAGTCTTTGGGAAGATCCATTCCACAGATACAGAAAGTAAGGCACACAGACATTGAAGTCACACTAGTCTTAACTCCTGACAGAGCCACCGACTGAATCTCAGAGATAAAATAACTGAATTTTGAGGTTAAAAAGAAAGCACCACAGTGGGAAGTTTCGTCTCTGCAAGTTTTCCCTCCAAGAAGCCCAAATCCAGTCCTTTATAAACAAAATGAACCAGGGCATCTTGCTAAAGGACAACCCCTCAAGCTCAAGTGGCCCTCTCGTGGTGAGTGAAAATTCAGATTTGCACACTTCCACTACCTGCCTTATCTACCTTCTATTTCATATCTCACTGCTCCCCCCCCCACAACATGCAGACACACTCACAAATAGCTCCTCACAGAACCTTTCTCGGCTGCCACCAGACCCCATCAGACCCACTGTGTCAGGTACTCTTTTCATTGCTGTGACCAGATTCCTATCAAAGACATTTAATGGAGGAGGGATACATGCGGGATCACAGTTGAAGGGGAAACAGTCTTAGTGAGGAAGGCATTGCTCCATAGCGGCAGGATCAAGTGACTCCTCACCTTGCACGCATGTGGGACAGGAAGCAGATACCAGATGGGAATTAGAGATGGACTGTAAATCAGGGCCCATCATCACTGACTTACTTTCTTCTAGCAGGCTCCACCTGCTATTACTGTCACCAGCTAGGGACCAAAGCTCAAACACATGACCCTACCGAGAAGAGTCACATTGAAACCATAATTCCAATGCTGCCAGTTTTCACTTAACATTCTTCTCTGCTTTCCACCAAATTCAGTCTCATGTGTCCAGATCCAGGTGGTGGCGGATCCTGAGGATTCACCTCTACTATACTTTGTTTCAGAGATACGCCTTTACTAGTCCTGCCTTCTCAACAGCCCTCCAAATCATTAAATCTTCTATTAAATTCTCTACACTCAGTATCTTGTAGGTGGACATGTACAAGACTGAGAACAGCGAGCATTCAGTGTCCTTGCTACTTTTCTATTACTGTGAAGAGACACCATGCCAAGGCAACTCATGAAAGAAAGCCTTCCATCAGGGGCTTGTTTACGGTTTCAGATGGTGAGTCTGTGACCAACACGGAGGGGCATGACAACAGGCAGGCAGGCGTAAGGTTGAAGCTGTATCTGAGAGCTTTTAAGTAGTTCTGCAGGTTGGAGGCAGAGAGGAGAATGCCTCCTAGGAATGGTAGGGACTTTTGAAACCTCAAAGCTTATCCCCTCACACTTCTTTCAACCACAGTTCTACCAACCAGGGACAAGGCATTCAAATGTATTAGTCTATGCAGGTCATCCTCATTCAAACCCCCACACTCATGATACACCAGGCACCATCACCACTCTTCCCTAGTATACTACATCCCAACTCACGGTGGGAGCTTGTAAACCCTGGGTAGGTTCAGCTTTTCAAAGAGTAGAGACCCCAGGTTTATCTTCTTCCTAGGAAGATAAGAAATAGAAGACAGAGCTATTTTAAGGCCTGCTGTTCTAGTTTGTTTTCTGTTGTTACCATTAACACCACGATCCAAAGGATCATGAGGAAGAAAATGTTGCTTTCACCTCAAAAAGCATAGTATATTATCAAAGGAATCCATGGCAGGAGCTTAATCCGGGAACTTAGAGGTGGGAACTGGAGCAGGAAACATGGAAGAACCTGCTAACTGCTTACTTCCCTTGGGTTGCTCAGCTTACTTCCTGTATGGCACAGGCTCATCTGCCTAGCTTTGGCAGGACTGCTGTGGCCTGAGCCTACCTACATTAACCATTCATCAATAAGAAAATGCCTCACAGACATGCCTACAGGCTATTACGATCAAGATAATCCCCTGTTGAGACTGTCTAGATAACTCTGGGTTGTGTCAGTCTGAAAGCTGAAGTTAACCAGGAGACCTGCCATCACAGACTGATGCACCATTGTTTTCTATAGCAACAGGCCCTGATGCTGAACCCTGAGAGAACCCAATCTGAGAAAATCCTGTTCTCAGTACAAGTTGGCGTTTTCCTGCTGTGAAAACAAAAAAAAGAGAGAGAAAAGAAAAAAGAAAGAATACTGAGGGAAAACTAAAAGAGAAGGATTTTGGGTTCACCATTACAAAAATTTCAAATGTCCATAGACCTGGGCGTCCACGATTCTGGGCCCACAGAGAGGCAGAACACCGTGGAGGCAAAGGCATGTGGCAGGACACAGTCTCACTTTCTTTCACGGGAAGCAGAGTGGGAAGGAAACAGAACTAAGAATAACCTTCAAAGGCATGCCCCCAGTGATCTGCTTCCTCTAGCTTGGTCTCTTATCCTACCCTTTCCACTCCCCACCAAAATAGCACCTCCATCTAGGGACCAAACATCTAACACATAAGCCTGTGGAGGACATTTCGTATTCAAGCCATAATATTATGCCCCAGGCTCCTGAAGGCTCATGGCCACCTCATAAATCAAATTGCATTTAGTCCATCTCTGAAAGTCCCTGAGGTCTAAAAACTCCAACATTGTTTAATAGCCCAAGTTCAAAGTCTCTTGTGACAGTGCAAATTCTTATGTGTGAGCCCTTGCAGAATCAAAAGAAGATATACACTTCTCGATACAGTGATATATAACAGGTATGCCGTTAGGAAAGTGAAAAATAGAAGCATAGAGAGCAAGACTCGACCAAAGCAAGATTAAAATTCGGCAGGGTCCACATTCAATTTTCAGGCACCATGGCCGGCGTGGAGACATGCTATGAAGTCAAAAGGATGGATGGTGGTGGGGAAGGTCCTCCCAGGAGTGTTAGCGGCCTGTGATGATGCCAGTTTTAGTCCAGGTGACCTCTCTCTTGGATTGGCTCTGCTTACCACCTGTAGCCTTTCATAGTGAACATTCGATGGTCTTTACAACTCCAAATTTCTTGGATTTCCTCTGCAGCTTAAATTGCTCTCTCACAGATTGAAACCCCCCCCCTCAGGGGGCGTTTTTCAAGGACCTTGATCCTGTCACACGCTGCCTAGCTACCCAGTCATTCATTACAAACCTTGACAATGGCATCTATGATACTGCAGTGTGTGCGTTTCACCCGTGTGCCTGATAAGACAGCATCATGTGACAGATGTGTGGCCAGCTTTAGTGGTGTTGACATCCAAGCGCTCTTGCGCCAGTCTCGGGAGTGCCCAGGTGACTGAGATCAGCTACAATGTATCTTAGAGAAAGAATTTCCCAGGTGGGTTCATTCTCGCACAGCCTTGAGCCTCTTAATAGAGTCCTCCAGATGCCTGGGTGCTCTGAGACATATTCACCATCCCGATGCAAAACACTTCACTTCCTTTTCATGATCCTGACCTCTTCAGTAATCTTACCTTTGCTAACCTCAACTTTACTAGGGCTTTTCTGCCAAAAGTGCAAATTTTTTAGTGTATCTGCTCTGCTATTTGCTCCTAGTTACTGCTATTAACCTGACAAAAAGCAGCTAGCAATAACCATGGTGTAGCCTGAGTGATGGACTATGGAAATCACTGAATGATTTCCTCCCCAGATTACTTAATCCACCCCCTTAAACACATCACTCAAAGTCTTGGTACACAGAAAAATAGACACAAATTAATTCCAGTTACCAATGGAGTTTCATTCCCATCTGATATTTCACGTCCACAGTCTTAACAGCATCCCTATCAGCATTTTGGTTTTCCTAATTCCTCCCAGAATCACTCCATTAAGCTCTAATGACAGAATTCTAGGGCTTCTCTAGATCACATATCCAAACTCTCTGAAATTCCTTCTGCAGACAAGTTTCAAACCACATGGTCAGGTGTCATCACAGCCCTGACTTCTCTAGTACCAGTTTCCAAGATTTGACAGACTTTTTTGTGCCATAATGAATTATCTGAGCACTACAGAGATAATGATTCACCTTAGCTCAGTTCCTGACGCTTCCTTGTGAAGCCAGAGCCCTTGGTTTAACAGTCATTGACCCCCACAGTGAGGTGAAAATCATGGTGGAAACTTGAGGCAGGGGCTGTTCCACCCTTACAGGTGGGCAGCATGGGGCAACTCATAATGAAGTTGGCGAAAGAGAACACACCCTCGAACTAGGCAAAAGCTTCAAAAGTAAATCCCCAGAAATCTACTTCCTCCAAATCTTCCACCTCCTAAATTTTGAGTAACACCCCAAAGAGTATCACTATTAGGAGACCAAGCATTCAATACATGATCCTATGCAAGGTTCTTCATATCCCTGCCATAATAAGTACATACTCCATACCATGCCTGTGCTGTGGACCGTGTAAGTGCTATGTAGAGGGAACAAAGGTGAACCAGATGGAGCTCCAAACCTTATACACTTTAGGCTAGTGAAGGTAAAGTCTTCACAGTTGGGTTAAATATCTTAAGGAAAGCTCTCAGAACCAAGAAGGCCAATAGTGGGTTGACCTAACCTAAGCTGTCGAGTCAGAAAAGGCTCTTGATGTGACAGGTGAGATGCTAGCTAGGGCAAGGAGAGAAAGAGCTTTCCTGAATTGCTCATAATTAGCATAGCTTCTGAAGGCCAGGAAGCAAGCGGACCATGGGAACTGTTTTGTTTGCTTCCTCATGGCTGAATTGCTGTGATAAAATATCCTGACAGACAAACCTAAAGCAGAAGGGATTTATTTGGGCTTATAGTTCTAGAGAGAAACAGTCCATCATGACAGGAAAGGCTCGATAGACAAGAGAGGCACAGTGGCAGGAGCAGAAGCCTACTGCGACATTGAAGAGGAAGTGAGGCTCGATCTGGCGCCTCAAGGCTCCACAGTCTTCCCAAACAGTGCTAACAGCTAGGGACCAAGTGCTCAAAAGTTCAAACCTGAGTCTGTGGGGAACACTTCACATTTAAACTACAAGAACTTTGGAGCACTGGTCACAGGAAAGCCAGGAACTACAGAAAGCCACGTTAGCAAACGTGCCCCTTATTCTAAGAACAGTGGCAAACAATTGAGCAGTTTTAAGCAAATCTTGACTGCTGGCCTTCACAGAATGCAAGAAAGACAGGAAGAAATTGCTCTTGTGGCCCAACAGAGAAATCAAAACTAATTTGGAGAGATGCTAAATAATTACTATTGCTACCAAAAACTGAAGAATGTTAGATGATACTCTGGTTGAAAACTTCCTGACGGAAGAATAAACAGCAGGAGCTCCCCCTTGCCACTCTTACCACTTGCCTTTGGACTTCAGATGAGTTCTGTGGCCTATCTGAAGGTCAATGCCCTATGAGAAGCCCGCAAGCTATGGGAAGCAGGGAGGGAAATCCTGTTTAGCTTATTCCAATCAAATCCACCATCCTTGGCTACTTTGGAGGCTGGCTGTTTCCGCAACATTGTCACTGATTAACGCTTACTGAATCACAGATATTTCATTGTTGCTTATTGATCGTTGAAATACAGGGCATTGAAACTAGGGCCTTGTGTATGCTAGGCAAGAGCTCTACCACAGAGTTGTAGCTTGGGCTATTTTTATCATTTTTTTTAACTTTGCTACATTCACTCACTAGGTTGCCCAGGCAGGCGTTGAACTAACTCTGTAGCAGTCCAGGAAGCTTTTACCTCACAATGCTCCTGACTCCACCTCTCAAGCTGCTGGACCCACAGGCCTGTATCATCAGTTCTGCTGGAATTTTTTTATTAGTAAATACTAATTATTCTTACCAATTCAAAATTCAAATACTCTTAACCAACACCCCTGTTAGTATCACGAATGTCTGCTCTGTTTTCTGCCAACATCATTTGTCCTACTATGGATTACAGGCACCTGTTTGTGCTTTCCCTGACCACCCAGGACAAAAATGACGAGCAGACAACTAGAAGAAAATTATGACCCCAAAGCATCATGTCTTCTATTTTTGTGGCACTTTCTCGTCTTCTCATGATCTCTCACTGACTTTGCCTTTTAATACACCAGTGTTTCTTGCCCTAATGTACACATAACCTCACGAACTTTCATCCCTTTCTTCCAGCTTCTTCCCCATACACCTACTTTGAAGTTATTCCTCACCAAGCAGCCTCCTCCACAGACATTTTCAGAGTAAATGGATATACACAGGATTTTTTTCCTTTTGCCTAGACAGAAAATAGATCCCTAAATAGAAGTGAGGAGATATATTCACTAAGTAATATCAAAGCCAAGATACATAACTTATTCTGTAAAGATGGTCACTAAATTGAGAAGTAATTTTACCATAAACAGAAATGATGAATATCTTTTCCAAATGGAAAATTCCCTGATGGAGCAGCTATAAAAACTACATTACTATTGTTACATATTCATGTGACTAGAAATGGATCAATAAATAGACATGCAAGAGGCCATATATTCTCTACATATGGACACCATATGTCTCAGGTTTTCTGGGAAAGAAATATTATGTCCTGTGTACCCATATGTATAGTCATCCCGGCTAAACCATGTGTCCCAAATTCTAGCTGAGAAAATATGGCCACTAAAGCTTATATAAACTGTTAAGGCAGAATTTAACCGATGTACCCAGGAGTGTGTATGTGTGTGGTTTCAACAGTTTGTTAGGTAAAAGCTTAGGACAAACTTTGTGCAGGGTTTCGTAATTAGGACATGATACAGAAGACACACACTATGCTTATAAACTTTTCAATAATTAGTCCAGAGGAAAGAAGTAATTAGAAACATGCCTACCATTTTACAGGTAATGAAAAGAATTCCGTAGGAAGCATTTCCTAATGCATCTGCATTAGGGGCAAGTCTCACCCTGGCATTGTAGAATTGGCACTTAAAGAACAGAAGCCGCCAGAGCAGAATGAAGGAAGCTGATGAAAACCTTAAAGGCTGAACACAGAGCAATCACAGACACAGCCAGGGTGGGGCCCCTTGGATAAGCATAGTGCACAGACTATGGTGATCTGTTCGGTGGTCAGAAGGGACCCCAGCAAAATGGACAAGAGTCACATGGGCACTTTCCAACCACACCTGTTATGATTTGAATCTGAAATCACTTGGTCCCAGCTGGAGGCACTGTTGGAACACAGTTAAGCCCAGCTCTGCTCCCCTTCTCTGCTTCCAAACGTGAGAAACTGCCCACAGACACAGACTGAGCAAATCCCATAACATGCCTTCCCTGTCATGAAGGACTGTAGCCTCTGAAACCATGAGCCAAAATATTTCCTAGGTTAAGTAGCTTCTGCCTGATATTTTATCACAGGGATGATGAGATCAACTAATACCCAGGAGGAGACTTTCCCTGTTGACACCAGGATCGTGCTATTAGTGTGTCTGTGATTTATTTGATGCCTTGTGCATTTATCTCTGAATTAATCCTTTGGTGAAGTATAGACAATGCACTTGGGTTAGTATCTGTGTAAGATATCAGGTAAGAATTCATTCCCTGTAATTGTCTCGGACTTCAAGACCCAGCTTCACCAACTAGAGTATAAGTTCATATCTAAATGTTGGTGCCCTTGACTAGAAAATGGAAACCATTGAGAGTGGCTTCCCGTGAAGTAAGGAAATTAAACTGGCGTGCAGACAGCCTTATCTCAGAACTGCTGATAACCTGGGAAATGCACGCATCTGAGTGGTCAGAAGTCATCTAACTGGCTGGCCGATGTGACTGGGAAGGAATGTGGACATATGGGTATCTATCAGCCTCGGAGGGACTGGGGAAAGAGCCCAGTCATAGAGCTTATGTGACTGAACCCCAATCAGAACTCTGGACAGTGAGACACAGGCAGCTTTTCTGACTGGCTATGCTTGGCACATTGTCACACAGCCCTGTGGAAAGGAGTAAACTCTGTATCTGTGTCCACTAACAGATCCATCTGGGAACTCTCGGAAAGTTTGCCCCGGATGTCTCTAACCTGGCTGCGTATTGGACAGCTGTCTTCTCTAGATAAAGCCATGCCCTCCTTAGGGAGCCTTATGAAACCCACAGGACACTTAATAGGCTTAGTAATATAGTGAAGCTCACTTAGTCCCCCTGACCAAGGTTACATACAAAGTAAACAGATATTGAGAGAAGATTTCAATGGGGCTGCCTAAATGTTCTACAGAGAACTGTAGAGATGGAACTTTCTAAGTCATCGCCCATGCTGAAGGGGGATAGTTATTTGGTGGCTCTTTGTCTGTGGGATTCCACAAATGCATAGAGTAACTACACATCTGTTCATACGGCCTCAGGAATGGCTTTAAACCCTTGGATGCGATGAACTTAAAAGCTCCGTGTGGGTAACAACAGCAGATGAGGCCTCCTAGGAAACCATGGAAGCTGAAGATGATCTTAGCGACCCACAGACCTGTGGCTAGTGTTGGACTGAGTGGTCTTTGGAGACATGTAACTTTATACTACCGTATTTCATCACTGTGAAGATAAAGCGAAACAACCCACATAAAGTGCTCAGTTCACAGCCTGTGCCCCGTGGACACTTACAGTGCTGCTGCTGCTGCTGCAGTCCTGATTTGTGAAGTGTGTGTGTGAGTGTGTGTGTGCGTGTCTGTGAGTGTGTGTGAGAATGTGTGTGTGTGAGTATGTGTGTGCGTGTGTGTCAGGGTGTGTATATGTGTGTGCATGGGAGTGTATATGTGTGTTGCATGTGTGTAAAGTGTGTGTGAGTGTATATATGTATGTATGTGTGTGAGTGTGCATGTGAGAGTGTGTGTGTGTGAATGTGTGTGCTAGTGTGCATGTGTGTGAGTGTGGGTGTGTCTGAGAGAGAGACAGAGAGAGAGTAACTACACATCTGTTCATACGGCCTCAGGAATGGCCAAGATAGCAGCCCAGAATGTTCTTCAACCTAAAGATACAGACTTCTGAGCCATAGAGCCATCTTTGGGGCACCAAAGAGGATGGAGACCAAAAAGAATAATGTAAATAAAGATAGAAGAAGAAACCCAGGTCAAAGGCACAGAAAATATTTTCAACTAAATCATAGAATAAAAATTTCCTTCCTAAAGAAGGAGATACCTATTAAGATACAAGAAGCATATAGAACACCAAGTAGACTGGGCCAGGAAAGAAATTCCCCTCAGCACATAATAATCACAACACTAGAATAGAGAACAAAGAAATTATATTAAAAGCTGCATGGAAAAAGACTAAGTAACGTATAAAGCTAGACAGAGACTGAAGGGCCTAAATAAATGTTCTACAGACTCTTAAAGAACACAGTTAGGAATGGTGGGTAATCCCAGATTTGTAAAGAAAGGTGGCTTCAAGTAACAAGAGCCTGTGTGTCTCCCAAAAGAAAATTGAAAACTGCCATTCCGAGGCCAGCACAGGGCAGACTCCTTCAGGCCTGCTGCTCTTGCTAAGGAGCGAGCTGTCTGCCCTACTCCAGAGGTTTTTGTTCATTTGTTTGTTTTTCTTTCTGAACCCATGGCTGGAATAGCACCAGAACTAGAGGCAGGGAGTTCTCAACAAGGAAGGCCCCTGCATTGCCTGCCATGTGATGCAGGAATAAGGACGTGCAATCAGTGGGAATGGCTGTGGGCTCCACACTTGGAGCGTCAACCACCCATGGTTTTAATTACTGAAAGCAAGCTTGTCGAGCATTTTCCTAATTAGCGGTTGATGTGGGAGCGCAACCCATTGTGGGTGGGCCCACTCCTAAACTGGTTCTGGGTTCTGTAAGAAAGCAGGCTGGGCAAGCTATAAAGAACTAGCCTATAAGCCGAAGTCCTCAATGTGAAATACCTCCTGCCTCCAGGTTCCTGCCCTACCTGCGTTCCTGCCCTGACTGCCTTTGATGATGAACTGTGTTAAGGAAGTATAAGCAAAATAAATTCTTTCCTTCCCCCCCCCCAAAAAAAAACACAGATACTATCCAAGACTATTATACCCGGCAAAACTTTTAATCACAAGATGGAGAAAATAAGACATTCCATGATAAAATCAAATTCATGCACAAAGTCTACAGTAGGTGCTAGAAGAAAAACTCCAACCTAAAGAAGTTAACCACACCCAAGAAAACGGAAGGAAAAGTTATCTCGGACACTAGATCAAAAGAGAGGAAGGAAATATGTACACACTTGCAAACAACAACAAAATAATAGAAATAAATAAACACTGATCATTGATATCCCTCAATGTCAATGATCTCAATTTCCCAAATAAAAGACATAGACTCCCAGAATGGATTTGAAACCAGGATCCAGCCAAGAAATACACCTTAATATCAAAGATAGTCATCACCTTAGTGTAAAAATAATGAAAAAAGATATTCCAAGGAAATGGACCAACAAAGCAAGCAGGTGTGGCCATTTTAATATGTGATAAAATAGAATTCAAAACAAAACTAATCATAAGAAATAGGGAAGGACACTACGTACTCATCAAAGGAAAAAAATCCACCAAGATGACACTATAATTCCTAACATCTACACACCAAACACAAGAGCACACATGTATGTAAAAGAAACTTTACTACAGCTTAAATCACATATTAACCCTCCCACTCTGACAGTGGGGAACCCTCAATACCCTGCTCTTACCAGTAGATAGGTCATCCAGACAAAAATTAAACAGGGAAATGCTGGAGTTAACTGAAATTATAAACCAAATGGACCTAACATATTCACAGAACATTTCACCTAAACACAGGCTGACACACCTTCTCAGAAGCTCATGGAACTTTCTCCAAAACTGACCACATTCAAGCAAAAAGTCTCAAATGATACAGGAAAACTGAAATAAGACCCTGCATCCTATCTGACCATGATGTGTTAGAGCTGAAAATCAACCAACACAGAAAATATTAGAAAGTTTACAAAGTCATAGAAACTGAACAACTCATTGCCAAATGAAAATAGGGGACAAGACAGAAATAAAGAAATCAAGGATTTTCTGGAATTAAATGGAAATGAATATACAAATGCCCAAACTTATGGGACACAATAAAAACCATTTTAAGAGGCAAATTCATACCACAATGTGCCTACATCAAAAAATTGGAGGAATCTCATACTAGTATTTTAACAGCACACCTGAAAACTCTAAGACAAAAAGAAAAATCACATCCAAAAGGTGTATATCACAAAAAAATAATCAAACTCAAGGATGAAATAAAAAAGTCTAAAAAAATGCAAAGACCTATGAAGAAAGAATTGATTCTTTAAGAAAATCAATAAGATTGACACACCCTTATCCAAAGTAACTAAAAGGCAGAGAATGCAAAAGAAAATTAACAAAATTAAAGACAAGGGGAGAACAAAACAGCAGACGTTGAGGAAATCCAGAGAGTCATACAGACATACTTTAACCAAATTAGAAAATCTAAAAGAAAAGAATTTTCTCAATAGATAGCACTTACCAAAGTTAAATCAAGATCAGAGAAGCAGTTGAAACATATCTATAATCCCTACCAAAATAGAAGTCACTTAAAGTTTCCAAACAAAAAAAAAAGGGGCCCAGGGCCAGAAGATGGCTATAGCACAGAATTCTATCAGACTTTCAAGGAAGACTTAATGACAATAATCCTCAAATCATTTCATAAAATAGAAACAGGAGGAACATTGCCCAACTCATTTATTAGGCCATAGTTACCTTGATACCCAACCTACACAAAGATTCAACAAAGAAAGAGAATTACAGACCAATTTCCCTTATGAACATAGATGCAAAAAATACTTAATAAAATACTTGCAAAACAAATCTAAGAATACATCAAAAAGATTATCCACCACAATCAAGTAAAATTCATTCCAGAAATGGAGGTATTGTCAACTTACATAAATCAATAAATAAAATCCACCATATAAACTAACTGAAATACAAAAAATAAATGGTCATCTCTTTAGATACAAAAAAGGCCTTTGACAAAATTCAACATTCCTTCACAATAAAAGTTCTAAAGATATTTGTGATACAAGAAACATACCTTTTTTCATTTTCAAGGTTTCTCTGTAGCTGTCCTGGAACTAGCTCTTGTAGACCAGGCTGGCCTCGAACTCCCAGAGATCCGCCTGCCTCTGCCTCCCGAGTGCTGGGATTAAAGGTGTGTGCCATCACCGCCTGGCCAAGAAACATACCTAAACATAATAAAGGCAGTTTACAGCAAACCCATAGCTAACATCAACTTAAGTGCAGAGAAAACTCAAAGTAATTCCACTAAAATCAGGAACAAGACAAGTTTGTTCACTTTCTCTGTATCTATTCAATATAGTTCTTGAAGTCTTAGAGGTCACAATAAAATAATTAAAGGAATTTAGGGAGATACAAATTGGAAAAGAAGAAATCAAATTATTATTTTTAGATGATATGATAGGAAACATAGGTGACCCTAATAATACCACATGGAAACTTCTGCAACTAATAAACACTTTCAGCAGAGTAGCTAGGTAAACTCATAAAATCAGCAGCCTTCCCATATACAAATGACAAGCAGACTGAGGAAGAGTCAGAAACAGCACTTTTCACCATAGCCTCAAATAATATAAAATATCTTGGGAGAACTGTAACCAACTTATATGATAAAAATGGTAGGACACTGGAGAAAAAAATTGAAGAAGGCATAAGAAGAAAGAAGGTTCTCCCATTCTCGTAGATCAGCAGAACTAATATAG
Source organism: Microtus pennsylvanicus (assembly GCF_037038515.1). Lineage (NCBI taxonomy): Eukaryota > Metazoa > Chordata > Mammalia > Rodentia > Cricetidae > Microtus > Microtus pennsylvanicus. The sequence continues at coordinate 3,502,016 of NC_134582.1, forward strand.
GGAAAATAGCCATTTCTACCAAGAGCAACCACTGAGTCAATGCAATCACCATCACAATCCTTCACAAATCTTGAAAGGACAATTTCTGCTTCATATGGAAATGCACACACAAAAACAAACCAGGGATAGCTAAAGCAATTCTGAAGAATAAGAGAACTGGTGTGCACCACCATACCCAATTTAAACTTGTACTGTGCACTAATAGTAATAAAACAGTGTGATCTTTTCATAAAAACAGAAGTTCTGAGATAAAATCATGAATCCACACACCCATGAAAACCTGATGTTTTTATAACAAGCCAGAAATATATACTGGAAAAAAGGCAGCATCTTCAACAAATAGTGTTTGTCAAACTGCACATAGAAGAATCTAATTAGATCCATTCTTATCACCCTATATAAATCTTAACTCCAAATGGATCAAAGGCCTCAGCATAAAACCAATACACTGAACTTGATAGAAAAGAAGAAATGGAGAATAAAGGCTTTCTGAACAGAACACCATTAGTGCAAGCACTAAGATCAACATTTAATAAATGGACCTCATGAAACTGAAAAGCTTCTGCACAGCACAGGACACCATCATTCAGACAAAGTGCAGCCTACCGAATGGGATAGGCTCTTAACAACTATGCATACAATAGAGGGCTTATATCCAAAATACATAAAGAGCTAGCTTCCATGGTACCAGGAGACACTGTGCAAGCTTCCAAAAGAGGGAAGCAACCAACGGCCATACCTAGCTATGATGACTATGGTCTGTAAAAACCAGCATAGCACAATCACTCTAAGGTAACGATAGTGGCGTGCATAACTTGGTTGTAACCAGCAGCTTTCTAATTGGACTTAAAACACATTCCACAAGGGGGAAATCATTCCTGATACAAAAAAATCTAGAAAGCTACCCAGGGAGAGTAAAGTCATGGATCATGGAAGAGAATGTGCAGAAACAGATAAACCCACTGTCACCCAGCTGCCATCCTCGGAGGGGGACGGAGCTGCCCCCTTAGCCGTTGTAAGTGATCGCACATTTTGGGAAGAAGAGATGACAGTTAATCAAAATACAAGCCCCGCATCATTAGTCTTTATCTACTTGATTATTGAGCAGAAGCTGACTTCATAACACACAGGGATTTAACCTCGGTATCCTAATTAGCATTTGTGAATGAGTCTTGCATGGTTAATTCACTAGATAAAATATTTACTCTCCGAGATTCTCTTGTTACTTTAATTGCCGCCGTGTATAAATTATGCTATTGCAGATTTATTGGAAAACCAGTCATGGTTCTCCAGGTTACACCAGAGCAGTCACCACCAAGCTACTTTGTGGCCCTAGAGTTCAGCCACAGAGCGGCGATTTTGCCCGAGTTTGGCCACAGAGCAGCGATTTTGCGCACCGTCTAACACTCATGATCATGTCGGCCCTACCGTCTCATATTTCACGGTCAGCAAGTGGAACTCAAAACATGAAAAATCATCTGTATTTAGTCTTGAAATTCCCTGTGTAAGACTGATGAATCATAAATTCTGTATTTTGAATGAAATTCTGAATTTAAAAGACCTGAGTCAGAAGAGAAATTACATAGATGGTATTAAAAGAGAAAAAAAGCCACTGAACAAGAAAGGTCAGGTGTCAGCCTTCCTTGTTCCAGCAAAACCTGTCTTATCATATCCCATAAACTGTGAAGAATGGCCCACAAATTTGAAGAAGCTAGGCTCGGAAGTCAGAAAGATGTGGCCAGGAAAATGCCAAGCTGAGGGGACCACAGGCACGCCTGTCCCTCTCAGTACTGTCAACGAATTTGGTCTCCTATTTGCAAGATAAGAGGGTTATGCAGGTAACTGGGGAAGGCCTCCTTAGCTGTCATTCTGGTTACTATTGTCCTGCATAGATCACAGAAGAGTGTCTCCTAACCTGGTCCTTTACAGAGTAGATTGTACCTTCTTGGAGACAGAGGACCCTGTGTTTGTCGCACCCCTCCCCTCCCCTCCCCTCTCCTACCTTCTTATACCTATAGTTACTAAGCATCTAATGAGCGATGGAGAAAAAGGACTTTAGCATCCTCTGATGAATGACATTATATATGTTTTAATGTATTTGCTGATATTTGTGCTTTTAACCCTTTTACTCCAATCTCCTTAATTTTTGAGTCCTGCACTCACAAACCTGTGTGTTTTCTATTCAACCCATCTCCCCAACTTAGTTACTGGCCCTTGAGTCTCTAAATTTGAATCCTATTCCTTTTCCAGCATTGAAAATTTTCCAGGCAAAACACCTGGCTATTTCTCTAGGTCTCTTGTTCTTTTCAACTACAAACAACTCTTTTTCTGACCCAGTTCTAGAATGGCTTTCTACCTTCTTGCAATACTCTGTTATTAAGAAATAAGCTTCATTTTAACTTTACCAAGTGTGTCTTCAGAGAAACAGTAGGAGAATTCACTGGGCATATATTTCACTTGGGAAAATGTTTATAAATGGCTTCTAAATTGCTCAAAAGAAGTTAGGTTCTGCATTGATAACAAAAAATTTCAGAAATTTAAGAGAAGTGAATTTTCTTACACAGCATCAGGAAACCCAGGGAAATCCTCCCTGAAGCTACTTGTGGTTGCAGGCTGGATTTATCTCAATATGTAGTCTTGGGATTGTTCCAGCAAGGAAATCAAAAATAGTTGAAAACTCACACACACACACACACACTTCAAGGCCAGAAGTTCCCAAGACACCTCCATCAATTCTCATTTGCTGAAACTAGTCTCATGACCCCACTATCCTTAAGAGAACTGAACAGTAGTGTTCTGGAAGTCAGCAGAATACTTGTGAGCAGTTGTCCCTTGTAGTGACATTTCCTTTGTATTTTAATAAATGAAGCTGTAGTGACATTTCATTTGGATTTTAATAAACAAAGCTTGCCTGAAGATCAGAGAGTAAAACAGCCCCTCTGGGTCAGCCTTACAGACCAGGCAGTGGTGACACACACTTTTAATCCCAGTAGCCACCACAGAAACCATGCAGTAGTGGCCCATGACCTTAATCCCATCCTTGGAGAGGAATATAAAACAGAAGGAGACAGCTCTCACACACGGTCTCATTCTGAGATTCCTGGAGGCAGGATCATCATTTTGGACTGAGGTTGAAGTCAGAGCAAGTGGCTGGCTGTTCTGCTTTTCTGACCTTCAAGTTGGACCCCAAATTCTCTCTCTAGGTTTTTATTAATTGTGCTACAACCCCTTCCACTCTCAGGGTCAAGAAATTGCAGTCTTGCCCCTGGAGGATAAGCCCTCAATTTTCTCAGTGTCTTTGACTTTGTGTACTTTTACTTTCTGAATAATCAAGGAAGTTCAGCCAAGTCAAGAACACAGAGACCATCAATGGCTGGGAATAGCAGGGAAGCAGTAGTGTGCTTGAAAAGTGAGCCCAGAGCAAACTGAGTCAGTGGATGGTGTGAGAGCCAGGGGTATAAGAGTCCCCAACATCCATCCTTCTTCTCTGAGAGCAAAGAATAATCAAATCTGAGCATTAGAGCTTAGAGATCTTTCAGTCTCTCTGTCTCTGTCTCTCTGTCCCTCTCTCTCTCTCTCTGTCTCTCTGTCTCTGTCTCTGTCTCTGTCTCTCTCTCTCTCTCTCTCTCTCTCTCTCTCTCTCTCTCTCTGCTACCAAATACCACCCACTGGCTCTACACTCCGATTGATTTATAAACTTTAGTTCCTGAATAGCCTGGTCTCTAAACGTCCTTAATGAGTGTGAGGTTATCTGTGCAATGTCTCATGTCCCCTAAGATGCCAGAAAATGTGGGGATGCATAGGTAGTGCTTTCAAGGAGGGAAAAAACTATTTTGCTTTTTAATACAACAAGCCCATTAGAGCAGTCCAAAAATGCTGCCTTCTGGTTCATGCAGCCATGTTGCCAACCAACTGTGGCTGCAAGAGCAGTTAGAATTGACTGCAGAACCAGAGAAAACAAAAATTTGTTTTCAAATAAATAAGTAACCACTAAAAAGCTACAAAGTTTAGGACGTTTATCATTGGTCCAGCAGCATCCCAAGGCTATGTAGGTGTGATGCATGAAGTATCCTGGAGGAAGAATGACTACCATACAAAGGTCAGCACTGTCCTTGGGGGTGGGGGTCTCTGCATCCCTGATTTTAGAAACTTAATGATTTTCTATTTATTAATGAGCTGAAATGGCTATAAACTCACATTCATCTATCATCCTAACCAGCATCCATCTCCATTTGTGTCCTGATGCATTAAAATTATAATTAATCTCTCTAGTATTGATTCTTAGACTTTGTCCTGAGCAAGGGCATCATTTCTACTAAGGCAGAGGCAGTTTTTTTGCGATCAAAATATTACTCCCTATTTCCCCCTGTGGACCCATTCTTTAAGGCCAAGGTCACTCCTTAGACAAGCCCTGAGCTTACTCTGAGCTCTGAGAGCATTGACTTGATTTAGTTAATTTACTAGTCATGTTTTCATGTGATTACATCTCACTGTGATTATTGGAATATTGAATTCATGAAAAAGCACGAAAAATCCATCCAAGGAATCTAGCATCCTGTTTTATTAAGAACAGTGTTCACAATGTGGTGTCCATTGATTAACTAGAGAAACGGAGGGTCATTGTGACTTGTATGTGGTCTTTGGCAGGAACAGGATAGAGCCCAAAAGTGCAGAGTTAATCTTATTTCTGCATCTTACCAGCAGCATAGGCTTGGGCATCTCTGCTCCTTCAGCCTCAGCTTCCAGAACTATGAAAGGAAATAAGAGCGCTTGTGTGAAGGGTCTGACAGATTACATGTGCACTGTGTTGGGGGTGTTTGACATCACTGTGGCAAAATGTCCAATGTGGATAACTAAAAGGGAAAACAAATTATTTTGGCTCCTTCTAGACATTTCAGTCAACTCTAGCGGGGAGGCCAGGTCACAGCAAGGCAGACAGAAAGCAGGCTGGAGCACTTGCTACAGCTCACAAAGGCACGTCCCTGGTGACTCACTTCCCAAACGTAGGCCCTTCCTTCCATATTTCCACCACCGGTCAATAGTTGGTCAGATTTTCGCTCTCTCAATGACTAAACATACTGGCACCCCCAAAGGTGACAATCAAGGGGACAATCAAGATTAACCATCACAGACATTCACATGTTCCTAAATGCCACTGGGCAGCTACTTGAAATTGATGTTTTTTAGATTTCTTACTGGAAAAAAATTCAATGTAACAAGACATTCTGTTTAAGACACCTCTGCTTTACTCAGTGAGTCAGACATTTGTATAAAAAAAAAACCTCAATTTTGCATCCATTTCATGTGACGGATGCTTCTCTCGTCTTCTTCCTTTTTTCCTAACACTACCTTCCCCTCCTTTTCCCCAGGACCCACTTCTGCTGCCTTCTTTCTTGCTTCTTCACCTTCTTTTCCATCTACTTCCATTTCCTGCCTTGAGTCTGACCACAAGAAGGAAATTATCAATGTAACAAACATTAATGGGAATTTACGATGCTCCAAGCACTGTCCTCAGTCTTACAAGGAACCAAAGAACAAATGTGGAACCTACATTCTAGAGGGAGCAAGTAACAACATAGTATGTCAGATCGGATAAGTGCTGGGGATGCAGGAAGATTGGGAATAAAAGATCAGCAGTTGTAAGTAGCCTTTATTATAAGTAGTGTGGCAATGATGGATTATAGGAGGTGGTTTGGGGACAAAGTTGTGCGGGAGTGAGAAAGGAACCATCCCAGTGATCCAAAGAGGAACACAGGCAGAGAAGCAGCCAGTGCTCAGTGGTGGGAGAAGTGCCAGCTTGGATTAGCTTGAGCATCAGCACCACATAAATCATGAATAGCAAAAATACACCAAGAATTCCAGTACCAGGGAGAGACAGACAGAATGGTTAGGAGTTCAAGGCCATCCTTGCCAAATAGAAATGCTGCCAAATAATAGAATGTTGGGGGGGTCTTAGTTAGGGTTTTTATTGTTGTAAACAGACACCACGACCATGGCAATTTTTATACAGAAAACGTTTAATTAGGGTGACTAACAGTTCAGAGGTTCCGTCCATTATCATTCTGACGGGGAGCATGGTGGCATTCGGGCAGACACTGTTCTGGCTACATCTTGATCAAAAGGCAACAGCACACTTACTGAAACTTGAGAAAAGAGACCTTGAAGCCCACCCCCACAGGGACAAACTTCCTCCAACAACCACACTTACTCCAATAATACCATGTCTCCTAATAGTGCTACTTCCTTTGGTAGCTATTTCCTTTCAAACCATCACAGGCGGAAAGATCAGAACTAACCAGTGGTCAAAAAAATGGGGAACCTGGCACTTTGTCAACTATGAGGGGTTAAGGAATTGCAGATATGTGGTAAAGGCAGTGGAAGACAGACTAGTCAGTAAAATACTTGCATTTTAACCATGGTGACCTGAGTTCGATCACCAGCACCTACAGAAAAAGAAAGCTAGGGAAAGTATCACATGCGTACCAATCCAGTTCTAGGGAGGCACAGACAGATCAATTTGTGGGACTTCCCAGCCAGCCAAGGTAGCTTACATGGTGAGTTCCAGGCCAGTGAGAGACTCTTGTCAGAACATAGGGTGGAATTTTCCGGAGTTGGCCATGGTTTCCCCAATATAAGAGAATAATCTGTAAATGTTACAGTTCAGATGCAAAGGTATCCTGGCATTTGGGAACCAAGGTACCACAAAATCACACTGCACAGCAAACCTCACACAAGAGATTTATTGGGAGGGGAAAACCCAGCAGGGTGGCTGCCTTTGCTCAGGCGAGAAACAAAAGAGAACTGAGAAAAGGACAGGGTTTATATAGAAATCCTCGGAGGTGGGGAGCTTTATTTCCAGGGTAGAGGTCGCCAGGGTAGAGATTAGTGAGTTTTCAAGTCCAGAGCTTAAGCATTTTACTGTGTAAGGTGGGGACTGGGTCTGGCTGTTTGGCAGTTAAGAGTGTTCAGTTAGGAACCTGGCAGTTGGATGTCTTCAGGGGAGATGCCTGGCCACTTGCATGCATTGAGGGGGTTACATAATCTCTAACTACATTGTCAATATTTATCCTCATATTCATAGGTAAGTATAGCTCTCATCCCTCATCAAGGAAATTTCTCTTTGCAATAGATGGGGACCATTATGGAAAACAACTGAACAAAATATAGATTTGGGGAGTCCAGTCCCAGCTGATATATCTATAACTCCTGCACCCAACGCTCAGAGATCATTGTGAAAGAAGGATTGGGGTTTTCTGAGAGCCAGAAGGACCGGAAGTTTACTATGAAATTATGACTCCTAAAAGGATATGTTAGAGAAACTACAACCATGAGATTCCTCCAAACATGGAAGCCTGAACATGACCTGAACAGCAATACCAGTAGACAGGCTAACCTGAGACCTCAACCCTAAACAAAACACCATAGACAAGTATGGAATGCCAAGAATGGGAGAAATAGCTTTCCCCAGGAGAAAGCACATCAATTGGTTATAAAATACCAAACAGTCACCCCAGACAACATCAAATAGAAGAAATATCAAATTTATTTGGTAATTCTATGATTATCTGATGCCCAAATAGCAACAACACACAGGACCCAGAGCTTAGAAGTTTCAGAGATAAACATTCTGAAAAACTTTCTTTATCCTTCAAGAAGTACTTTTCAAATGTGAAATTATTTTATAAAAAAGATATGTTTTACTATAATTGTGATTGTATTGCTTGCAAAAAAGTAAATGTGCAAAAAATAAATGTACTCAGTATACGAGTAATGGAAGCCATGATTGCCACACGCGCACACACACACACACACACACACACACACACACACACACACACAGGATGAATAACAGTGGAGAGAACCTAATGAAAATATTCTTCCCGAGAATAGTTCTTCCGGGAACTTGAGTATCACTTCTGCACTGAATAAAGAAAAGGAAGAATAGGCAAGTCTTTGTCGAGTTTTCTTCATATTATATTTTGGATGAAACATTTCTCAAGTAATCAACATATCTAATGCCAACTGTAGTCAATCTGACCCAAAGGTTGGGTAGCAAAGGAAACAAACACACTACAAAGCCAGCATTTCCATTTCAGTACCCCATAGACATCTGTAAGCCAAAGTGAAGAGTTAATGTTTTCAGAAGAAAAAAAAAGTGGCCTTCCAGTCCCCTACAAGCAGCCTAGGCAACTGATAACATCACAACCCACAGGGCAAAGTGGTATTTATGACAAGGAAGACAAATGACAGTCAGCTGTATGACTTGAAAATCAGCAATTTCAAAATCACCTAAGAGGAAGTGATGCTGTGAGGCTAACTTGGGGTTTCACTCATAAGAGCGCTGGAGAAGATGAAGATTATGCTGTGTTGTTTTGAAAGTAAGGTCAGCAGGATGCTACAGGAGATTAGATGGGAGCCAGGAGATGGAGGTGCATCAAAGATATTTCTAAGCTTATGGCCCAAAGGTACGGTCAGGCAAGCTAGAGAAAGCAAGTTTTAGAAGAAACATCAAGTTTAGTTGATAAGTCTATGACTATCTGATGCCCAGATATCAATAACACACAGGACCCAGAGCTTAGATGAGCACAGGCATAGAACCACAAGGTCATCAAGAGATTGGGTCTGAATAGTGGATTCTGCTTTTGAGGATCTTTTGGAAGAAGGAAGAGCAAGGGAGGCTGAGAAGGAGTCACAGTGCAGTGGCAGGAAATCTGGCTGGGTGGTGTTGAGAATTATACAATGTAAAGATAGTTAACATTGAGTGCCACTTGGTGGAGGCACGTAAGATGGGCCTGAGACTTGCCCACCAGACTCAGCAGGGTAGAGCGCGCCTTTGCTGAGAGCAGCAGTCTGCCAAGGTCCTTGGGATGGATGAAGAAAGAATGAGAATGGAGCGGAGTGTGAGAAAGTCTTAGGAGTTAACTTCTAAGTGAAGATGGGGCAGATAGCACCTGGTGTGCTTGTGGGTGTTCTTGTTTTTAAAATGGAAACTAGAACCACCTTTGTGTGTTGATAGCAATGACGAAACACAGAAAATTAAATGATATTCAGAGAATAGCATTCCTAGAGTGATGCAGCTAGGGCCAGGGAGGATTAGCAATGGCTGTAGCTGAGAGCACAATCTCTCTTCAGCATTGCTTGGAAGCCTAGACGGTGGAACCCCCTGGAAGGCTGGCACAAATGGGGGTTACTGGTTCTTCCTCCTAGTGTAGTTAATTCTCATTTGCATTTCTGAGGCTTTGAGTTGCACAGCTGCACTGTACCCCCGGAAGCCCTGATAGTAACAGATGGGAAGGCAGAGCCAGTGGTGAGCCCGGAGACACGTGGGAGAAGGATGTGGAGATTTTCTTCACAGCACTCCAGTTATCAAAGTCAAGTGAGAAGACAGTGTGAGTAGGGTGGGAAGGAGGCAGAAGTTTGAGGAGAAAGTAGGAGAGGTGAGAGAAACCAGCACGCCATGCTGAAAGTGGTAAGCCCCAGTCCAGAGGCGGAAACATGGTTTAAGGATGAAGCAAGAGCCTTCGTCTGGTCTAACAGCATCTCCGCTCCATTTCACCGTGTAAAAAACAATCTAAAAGCCTCAGCTGCCTTGGTTGTCGGGGACCAGACCTCGGACAATCTTTTCATCCAAACCTGTACCCTGGCTAAGTTTTCTGCATAAACTCTGCCCAGCATCACGAAAGCACGTTCTCCAGTAGGCATCTGTGCCCCCTCCCTAATGAGCCAAGCTTAGCTGTCTAGTTCTAGGCTCTTGTTCATGAGATAAAAGCAAACCCTCACTTTGTGAAGACAGGTTCCAACTGCACACGATCCAAGGAAACACTTAGCTTATAATGTCACTAAAGTCTTTGGTACAATTGGGATGGGAATTGCTAAATAAATGTTGGTTGCGATCACCCTCAATATTGCTTCATAAAAATACCAAGGGCCTGAGATTTTACCCTACTTGGAACTAACACACTAATTTGTACTATTTCACTGTCTGAGTCAAAGACAAAGGATGGCAGTAACATCTGTTAGAGTATCACATTTTCTTTGATTCCCTAGGTTACCATGCCTCAAGCAGTTCAACAGGAGTAAGCAGATGGTTGCACAAAATCAGGGTTCAGAAAAAAAAAACCTGGGTTCAGTTGTTAGTTTTTAAATTTTGACATATTCTTAATTAGCATATATTATACTTAACAGTGAGTTACGCTGTGACATTTTCATACACATATCATAGATTTTGGTTATATTTACCTCCCATCGCACTACCTTGTGTCATTCCACTCTCTCTGGTCTCCTTACTCATCTCATTTTCAGTGTGTGTGTGTGTGTGTGTGTGTGTGTGTGTGTGTATAAACTAATAGGTAAAAGTAGGGTTACTTACAGATATGAATCCATTATTTACAAGACTATGGATGACTTACCAGTGACGATACTACTAAAGAGAATGCCTATCGCTGCCCCGGCAAGCCTGAACTGCCAGTAGATCATCAGGGAGAGGTGGGGAAGGGGCTCCCGAGCTTCTGCCTATCTATGGACTATTTTGAGCTAGCTGCAAACTCTGCAACAGGTAACAACAAGGCAGCTTCCCTCACTGTGGGAAGAAATGATAGTATGATGATGCTATCCTCTCTAGGAACTCCTTTGTCTCCACCTCTTGGGGACCATACTCGATAAAAATACCTCTTGCCAGGGTTGGACATTGGGATTTAGAAAATATTAGTAAATACTGAATAATACTGAAAATAAAATGGAGAAACATATAGGATAGTATCAGGAGGGAGTTCCAGTGAGTACTGGAATTGCCCTGCATTTAATTTCCAATTGCTTAAAACACCCCTGAACACAAAAGACTGCATCAACATGGTACAAGGAAGTGGACAGACCAGCTGAAGGTCACAGGCTGCAGCCATAGTTAAACATTCTGTTGCTAGAACAAAACAAGTCACGCTTGCACCCTAGACCAAAATATTCTGTAGGCAAACCACTTCCTGGATGGAATCCAATGTTATCTCCTTAAGGGAACTGGAATTCGTTGGATCCTTAGACTTATGTTTGAGGTAGAAACGTCTCTATTTCTCTTTTCCTGGAGTACAAGGTCTGGCTATTAGCCACACCTGGTGACAATAACCTCGAGAGAACCTAACTCTCTGAACTAAATCTAGGTGGGATCTTTGTTTCAGGTAGAAACACAATAATCTTGAAGGACTAGAGAAGTTCCAACTCTAACCTTGAGTGTGGAAACAGGCTCACATTTCTGGGCCTCCACATCTATCTTCAGACATACAGGCAGAGCAGCCATCAGGGCCTGGCACAGTAGGAATGGGCACCTTGAGACTGACTACCAGACACTCAAGTGTTAGTTATTTTTATACTAGTATGGAAAGTAGTCTAGAAAACTGAATAGTAAACAAACCCAGCCAAATTGCAATGGTGGGGTTTGTTTCTGGCACTAAACTTGGAAATGAAGCACCAGGTAAAACTGGGTGGAGGTCTTTCCACCTTCAAGAGACTGTAGAGTTGCTGCCAATGACTTTACCACTCACCAAAGCCTAGGACCCGACTCCATTCCTAACTGAAATATCTGCACTGCTCACTGACTTCTATTACTGCCAAATGCTTGGGGTTTATTTTTGGTTTGGTTTGGTTTGTTGTTTTGTTTTGTTTGTGCTGAATCAAAACATTCCAAATGTGTCATTAGATACTTTAAGGTACAGCTTGTTTGTGGTTGTTTATTAAGATTTCTAAGAAAAATATACAATGCTACAGGCTATTACAGCCAGAGTACCACGTCAGTGGGGCTTGGAAATAAAATACACAGTTGATTCAGGACTTACACCTGGCATCAGTCACAGCTGCACCGTAAGAATAGTCGATGCATCGCTCTGGCATCTGGTCCTATTGAAATGTACAATAATTCTCTCTCTCTCCTCTCTCTCTCTCTCTCTCTCTCTCTCTCTCTCTCTCTCTCTCTCCCCCTCTCTCTCTCTCTCTCTCTCTCTCTCTCTCTCTCTCTCTTTCTCTCTCTCTCTCTCTCTCTCTCCTCTCTCTCTCTCTCTCTCTCTCTCTCTCTCTTCTCTCTCTCTCCTCTCTCTCTCTCTCTCTCTCTCTCTCTCTCTCTCTCTCTCTCTCTCTCTCTCTCTCTCTCCTCTCTCTCTCTTTCTCTCTCTCTCTCTCTCTCTCTCTCTCTCTCTCTCTCTCTCTCTCTCATACATACAATAAGTACTGTTCGTTCATGTGTATGCATGTGTGAATGTGAGTGTGCATGTGTTTCAGGCATATGTGGAGGTCAGAAACAGCCTCCATGTCGGTGCTGCCACGTTGGTGCTTGCCTTTCACGTTGTTTGAGACTGGGTCTCCTGATTTGTTTTTCCACTGCACAGACCAAGCTAACTCCATCAAGCTTTCTCCCAAGCATTGTGGGAAAAACTTAACCGTACCCATTAGTGAATGGTGGTAACACTGACTGCTACTCTTAAGCATCCTTTGTCCATGAATCAAACTATTTTATAGATGAAAAGCATAAACATGCCAATGTACGATGGCGTATAATCTACAAAGAAAGGAGTATTTGTAGCAAGACTTGAAGAAATGCTGTTGTGGAAATGCGGTGTGGGTGCTTGCGCTACCCTTCAATTAGAGAAGAAAGCAGTCATACCTACGGTGTGGATACTATAACAAACACCTCACTGACTCAGTTAAGATCACACTCTAAGAAACTTAAAGTCTGTAGATAGACAGGGAAATAGGAGAGCAGACAGGCTGCCACCCATAGCTATAAGCCGGAAGTCACAATTTCTAAAAGGGTTCTTCTGTGTAAGCCTCACCTGATTGGATGTGACCAGGACAAACTCCCTGACTAATTCAAAACAACAAACAAACAAAACAAAAAAGAAAGAAAGAACTCAACTGCATTCGCAAGATCCGTTCACTACAATACCCAGGACATTTAAGCACCCAGTGGAGTGAAACAGCCCTGAGGCCTCACACGTCAAAGGTTCGGTGCAGCTGGTGACAGTTGCTGGATCTGTGATGTAAGACAATGTGTCCCTTCTTGGTGTTAATTAATGGCTTCAAAATTATAAAAATTGCAGATCATTCCCACTGAATGCTGGGAAAGCCCGTCATGAAGCTGAGCCTGTACCACCAAAGCCCAGAGTCCTCGCATGACTGGATGCACGCAGGACGCATGGTGGCGTGAGACTTACTGTAGGGAACAAAACAGATCTTGAATTCATAGAAAGAAATCCTCAAGGTATGAGGAAAAAAAGATTGCACAGGCTTGTCAGGGAAGATTGAAGTTCCTGTTGCTAAAATGAAATACTTCGAACCCCCAAATATCACACGTGAAAACCGAAACCGAATTGTAAGCATAAATCAATCATTTCGGAAGAAATGCAGACTCCTGGCGTCGTGGTCATGATAAAGCTAAGGGGATAAAATTGCCGGCAGCCTCCCTCGGGGCTGGGTCAGAGACAACTGGGGAGAGGAGGCAGATCTGAGCTGTGAACCTGGGCACCAGAGGAACCTTTGTCTTTCCCTGTTTTAAATCCTTCCTAAAATGTTGCGGGGTTATTGGCTATGCAAGAGAATTCCTACTAATAATGCCAGAGTACTCACTTGCCAGAATACACCTAGATTTTCCTACCAATTAACTAACGTATTTATCGTGTGTATAGGCACACAATATGTGCACAAGTACCTGTCCCCACGTGGAAGCCAGAGGTTAACATCAATCTTGTCAGTTGCTTCTCCAAGTAACTCTTTTGAAACAGGATTGCTCGCTGGACCTGGAGCTCACTGATTTGGTGAGATTCCCAGGGCAGTGAGGCCCAGAGGTCCGCCTGTCTCTGCCCTCTGCCTATCCCTGCCCAGTGCTGGGTTATGGGCTTACACAACCACACCCAGTCTTTAATGTGGATACTGGATCTCAACCCAGGTCCTTAAGCAAGCATCCTCTGCTTTTCCATTTTCAAAGAAAATGGCAGAGGAGCATGTTTTGTATTTGTCACAGCATACCACCATCTGATTCGGGGACTTGGAGTAGCACCAGCTCTGGCAGGAGCCACACCGCAGTACCCAGAACCTCCTTCAGCCCTTCCCTTCCACTGAGTACAAGGCTGCGCCCCCCAACACACACACTTCACACACTAAAGGGGCTCAGAGTCCATGCCTAGTGCCACTAGGGAGCAAACATCCACTTAGCCCTTCTAGAGAAGGCTGTCTCTGCCTCATTTGCTAAAAGCATCACAATACGCACAGACATTTCGTATTTCTCAAAGCAAATCACTGTATTTCTTTTGGAGTCGATGCCGGAAAATGAGGCTGAAGAGGCTCCCATTCTCTCTCCAAACCCTACCCCTAAAGATGGGCAGCCTCACATTTGGGCATCATGTGCTTTTCTGTGTTTCTCAATGTTACGTGTTTAAGTAGTAGGCGGGACTATTATTGCCCTTCTCCCTTGGCAGCTAGCACAGATCTCTCAGATATGAGCGCTGACTCTCAGTAAGGAGCTTTTCTAGTCACTTCCAGCTCAGTTCCTTCGAGTCCTGGGCCCAGAGCCTGTCCCGTCTTCAGCAAGGGGCTCTTATCTTTACGTTCTGGAAGGAAACCAAAGGAAACAGCTATCGCCTGTGCTGTTTCAGAGACTTTTGAATTCCCCTGACTAAAATAATAAAAGGCAGGTTTCCCATGTCAGATACTGGAGGTTTTGTTAGTTGGTCTATGGCTCCTGAGGGGAACATCACCATTCTGTATGTCATAACTCCATTAAAACGTGTGTGTGTGTGTGTGTGTGTGCGCGCGCGCGCGCGCCTGTGTTTGTGCCTGTGTCTGTGTGTCTTGTGTGCCTGTGTTTTAAGTAAGCTTATGAACTAATATGTTTTTATGCCCCTCTCAAACATCCCCAGTGTTATTTCCCTGCCTTTCTTCCTCTCGCTCTGTCCCCTCTCCCTCCCCCTTCACCAGCGAGGCTCCCTCCCCTGCTTTTCCTTTCATATCCCCTGTGTCTACTATCCCCCACAGCATAAAGGCTTAAAATATTAAGGATTTACAGGGATGAGAAACATTTCATACTCTCCAGATAAATATTCCTTACACAAAAAAATGATAAAGAAAAATGATCTATTTAACAAAATTTTTAAAACTCCTCCCTTCAGAAGATTAAGAAAAATAAAAGGACAGAACAGGAAAGATGGCTCAGCAGGTAAAAGTACTCGCTGACTTGCTATCAGTCCCGAGGACCGAAAGAAGAGAACCAATTCCCAAAATTGTCCTATGGCCTCGCTATGCATGCCAAGTGAATGTGTGCACACACAGACACATGTGTACACAAATACACTAAACCAACAAATTCAATTTTTTACTGAAAGAAAAAATAAAAGACAAAGCTAGTTATGACTCATATATATAATCCCAGAACCTGTGAATAATGAGACAAAATCCTGAGTTCAAGGTCATCTTCAGTTACACAGTGAGCTTGACATTAGTCAGGGCTAAAAGATATAATGGTTTTAAAAACGAATAAAATAAAGAAAGGTTAGAAGAGAGAAAACAAGAGAAGAGAGGGGAAAGGTAAGATTTACCATATATAAATATGGTAAAGGATTCAAATCTAGGATGTAAAGAAAACTACAAAAGCCAATAATAAAACAAGAAACAACCTAATTTTTAAAATGATAAACATTTTATTTAAAATGTTAGTTATAGAAATAGGCAGTGTGTGGAAAAAATGCTCATCAATATACTGTATCCTGATCAGCCTACATCTCTGTCTCCACACACAACAGAAGACTTTCGATCTCACCCCGAGATGTGCCTTCTCATGTCCCATCCAACCATCCTTCCCACTTAAGTGAGTCACTACGTGGTCCCACTGTACTGGATGTAGTGTTAGGGCCTGGTGACCCACTCTCTTCTTACACCTGTCTGGACAGGAAGACAGAGTTATGGAAAACAGGGATGAGAAAAGTAATGGTTTCTTAAACACGCATTCAAATTATGGACTTAAAAAGATCTGTGTGGGGGCAATGAAATGTCTTAGTAGGCTAAATTTTTAAAAAGTGCTTGCCACTAAGCCTGAGGTTCTACCTGACTTCAAGCCCCACACCCCCACATGGTGGAAGGAGAGAGTGTACTTCCATAAGATTTTATCTGACCTTCACATGTGCAGTCAAACACACAGGCACACACACACGATAGATGATAGATAGATAGATAGATAGATAGATAGATAGATAGATAGATAGATAGATAGATAGATAGATAGGAGATAGATAGATGATAGATAGATTGATAGTAGATAGATAGGTAGATAGATAGATAGATAGATAGATAGATAGATAGATAGATAGATAGTTTTTTAAAGGAAAAGAAAAGCAAACCGGTTTCTGGACACCTGCTCCAAAGCAGAAGAAAACATGTCCACAAAGTGTTTGCACAGGAGTGTTCATGGAAGCCTCATTTTACCATAGCTCCAAACTGGACATAACCCAAGTATCCGGCTGTCTTTGGAATAGATAAGCAATTGCATTTTCAGACAACTGGTCTACTTGGTGATTACAGGTAACAGCAAGCAAGCAATCTGTCACCAACACACCAAATAGCACCAAGGACCTCAGAGAGCTTTCTCGAGAGAAGTCATATTCCAAGGATTGCAGAGGTATGGTTCCATTTACACGACATTTCAAAACTAGACATTACAGCAATGACAAAAGGAACTGCAGCTGCCTTGGCATGGGACACAGCTGGCCTGAAAGGAACAAGGAGGAACTAGATGGGGTAAAAGAAATATTGTTTACTTTTACAAAGACCTGCCCAAACCTCTCAAACATATTCTTGCCATCCATCCATGCATGTGACTGCATACAAATTATACCATTAGGGAAAATTAAAATTGCAGCACTTTTGCAGGTTTGTTGATGATCTTTGATTTGCCCACAACTTAATGGAAATTTAAACACACACACACAAAAAAAAAGATTAACAAGGCAACAAATAATTAATTTTATTGGTATTTATAAATTCCTTTTTCATTCTCCGAACTACAGTCTTTTGTTCTGGCTGCTGGTCACAGAAGCAGAAAAACTTATTAATATTGGAAAAGGCTGAGTCTGTATTAATATGGTACATTATTTATAGCACACATACGATAAAGAATGCAACTATATTCTTTTTAGAAAATAATGAAGCTTTTAATAATCAATTGTCAGCAGGATATATAACACGTGATATGCAGCCCTTGAATTTATGGGAAGTTTATAATCAGGAAAATGTTCAAGGAGTTGGGGAGATGCTCATATGGGTACAGACACTTGCTCTACAAGCGTGAGGACCTGAGTTCGAATCCCAGCACCCATGTAAGAAGCTGCCATGGATGTGCATGTCTGTAACCACAGCAGTGGGGAGAGGCTGGGATAGGAAGGAGTGGATCCCAGAAGCCTGCTGGTCAGTCAGTCCAGCCAAAACAATGAGTTTCTGGCTCTGAGAGACCCTGCTTTGGGGCAATGAGGCATAAAATCAAGGAAGATCCCAGACATCCTGCTGTTTTCACATAAACACAAACAGACACGTGAACATCTACACTCCTGTGCATCCACCACCCACTTACACACACGTGAAAAAAATCAAGTATCCCACGGAGATGAGAAAAACGTATGTGCTGACCACCTTTCTGCCTCTGGGTCGTAGACAGAGACGGTTCGCTTTCATGTCTAGACAGCTGCATTTTTTCTCTCACACATGTTTAGTGTCTTATAATGCAGATCCTCCTGAATGATCTGTACCTCTTGATACTACAGAGAGGTGAAGCTGTCCCCACAGGCGGGAGGACTCCACCTCACGCCTATGCAGTTATTAATCAGCCATGGGTGAGATACAACTGTAATTTTTAAAGATGCACTAGAATCAGAGGGATACATTAACCTGTGTGTGCTCGGAATATCCTGTTATTGTTTCGATGTTGGCCACAGATGCGATGATCTTATTCAGAATGCCCTTGTTTGGAGATCTTTAGAACTTGCAGCACTAAGAAATGACCAGACTCTACTACGGCTCTTAGCAGTACGGAGCTGTGTCTCTAGGGCCAGCTCAGCCTTCCTTGCTATACTGTCTGAGAAAGTGCCAGGCACTAAAACTAACGTTCAGCCCACATTCAAGGACGAATAGGCTGCTGTCCCAGACCTTCCTCTCATGGACCCTCTTAAAAGACTTCGGGCTGTAAACACTTGACTCTTATAGTCAAAAGAGTCCCTCCAGAGACCTCTGAGCTTAACCAGAGGTTTCAAACCATGTGGTGGCTGCACCAGTGAAGCCAGCACTGAAGTGGGCTGGGGAAGTCAGAGAGACAGGCGGCTCCCTGAGCTCACTGACCAGCCAGTCTAGCAAACTGGAGTCTCTCTATCTCCTCTGTCTCTCTGCTTCTCTCTCTGCTGAAAAGGTCATGCTTTCTCTGGTGTGGGGAGCTATCTTTCCTCCTAGTGGTTCTCCCATTTCAAGGTCTGACCCTGCCCCCACGCCAGTGGTGAACACTCTCTCTCCTAACAAGTCTCCTTCTGGAGTAACCTTTTGTCAGCTCCTTTCCTGGCCCTGCCCCTCTCAGCTTCGTTTTGTTGTAAGGGTCCTTACTATGGTTTGGGATTTGAATCCTAAGAAACCTGAGTTCCACCAAGAGTCCGCTCAGTATCATTACCACGGGTCCCAGAGTTGCCACAACCATGTCCTTCATTAGTGTGATTCCTCTTCCAGGCTCTGAGAACCCCCAGCAAGTCTTCCCTGCATTCTCAAGTATGAGGTTCTGAGCTCTGTTGTGAGCTCTGCTCATCTGAAGGCCAAACTGCTAGCGAGTGGAAAGCCGTATCACGGGCAGTCTCCTACATTTGGGAGGAGGGCGTAAGCTGCCCTGTCAAACAACTGTGACTTTGCCTTCTAAGTTGTTTGTATGTTTTAAACAAAATCTTCCAAAGGAACTTACAACGAACCAATCAAAATCCTCCAACGCACTCTGAGCCACCCTGGTAGGTGAGCAAGTTCTCCACCCTTCCCATCTGCCATGTATTTCAACATCAATATGCAGAACTGGGATTTAGAGCTCAGCACAGACAGGGGTGTGCTGCCGCTACATGCGATAAGGAGCCAATCCCTTAGAAATACGAACAAGTTTCCTCAACCAAAGACCCTGGCCTTCCTGTTTGGAAGAACACATCTTTATGCCCTCCCTACACATGCACACACACACACATTTTCATTATTTGTTATAAACAGTAAACCTCCCTTCGCTCTTAACCACTGCCTGTGACTACCTACTTAGACTCATTGGCAGTGAACCCTGTGTGTTCACTACAGCAAGAGGAATGCCCACTAGAATGCCCCACCTGCCCAGTACTCTCCAAAGCCCAGGCCTCTGGGAGCTCCAGACACAACTGGAATGTTCTCCCAGTTTCCTGGTCTTTTTTAAGGAGACAGTCTCCACATCCCCAAAGTCCCTCGGCCCTTGAACTTCAACCACGGGCGTGTTTTTCACAGAGTTGGCCTTGGAGTCTTACAGAGAGGCCCGTACAACCAAGAGTACTTAAGTTTCTCAACCTGCCTCCACGGTGGCCTGCATTGCTCAAGGGTCAGCAGGAGCAGGTACGTGTTCTCAAACATGAGGTCAGCTAAGCTGCTGAGGTCTGTGGATTTATCTCCAGAAGATGAAATCATGACATTTGGACTGTAGACTCTTCTGAGCATGAAGCAGGTAGGGCAGGAACCTTGAAGTGTAAGAACCATGGTGGATAATCTTGATTGTTAATTTGATTAAATTCAGAAGTGCTAGGAGGCTAGTAAAATCATCTCTGAGTGTGTCAAAGAGGGCATTTCTAGGACATCTAGCATCGTGCCATAGATGGGACACTGTTGCCATAGTAGAGGCGAAAGTAGATAAACGTTAGCCCCGACGTGCGTGCGTTCTCATTCACTCTCTCTCTGGGTGGGTCTCCTTCCTCCACATCATGGAGAGATCTGACCTGCCTTCCAGTGCCCTTCACGCCATGACCAACTGAGACCTCTGGGCCACGAGTCAACACAGATATTCCACTGTTAGAGTTGCTCTGCTCAGTTCCTTTGTCAGAGTGGCAAAGGCTCTGATTAACATAGACCACACCAACTGAGGGAGAAACTGGTTTTCTTGGCCAGCGCAGCATGCAGCACAGCCTTCTGCCAAGTCAGCTGGGACAGTTTTGTCCCCGGCTCATGCTCATGCCCTTCGGAGGACAACAGAGTGGAAAAGGCCTGCAGGCTTGTCTGTTGAGAAGTGCCAGGATTGTAGATTGTACCAGCCTTACCGCACCACTGAAGGGGGCACAGAGTAGAAAAGGCCTGCAGGCTTGTCTGTTGAGAAGTGCCAGGATTGTAGATTGTACCAGCCTTACCGCACCACTGAAGGGGCACAGGCCAGACACTGGACGCCAAACTCTGCATGCTCGAGCTCTCGGGCCTCCACAAGGGATCATCCGAGGCTCTTTGCCCTCCTCTGCGTATCCTAGAAATCAGGATATGCTCTGCTTCCAGGACTCAAGGGCTGTCAAATTTGGCCAGTGACCCTGAGCTCCCTCTCCTTCTTTGTCCCGCCTTTTACTTACTAAGAATGGTCTAAGAGCTTGTCAGCTGCTGGTTTGGCCTGAGTATTTGATGCACCTATAATAAATTTATCCCATTACATATTCTTAATACTTGAAATGGCTAAAACCAAAATGCTCACAGTAGCTTCCTGATTACAATGTCACCCCATCCCTACGCTGGAGGGCAAATTAGGGAAATAATACCCCTACTTTTCCAAATTGTTTTGCATTACTAATTTAAATAGCAATTCGATATCTGTCTTAGGAAATCTTCCTGGTGAGTTTATTAAGTTCCCCTAATTTGTTAGTTTAGTAGTTGCTGGGAGTGGTGCATGCCTTTAATCCCAGCACTCCAGGAGGCAGAGGCAGGCAGATCCCTTTAAGTTCGAGGCCAGCCTGGTCTACAGAATGAGTTCCAGGACATCCAGGACTATACAGAGAAAGTCTATCTCAAAAAGCAAAACAAAAGCAAACAAATTCACGGGCATTCTCATTTTGCTTGTTTTACTAATTGTTGAATGTATAGATTTCTTCGTGTTTGTGTGCATGCGGTTTTGTTTTGTTTGTTTTGTTTTTTGAGACAAGGTTTTTCCATGCAGCCCTGGCTGCCTTGTCATTCACTGCTTAGACCATGAGAGCTTTGAGCTTGTGCAGTCTCCCTGCCTCTGCCTGTCCAGAGTGGGGATTGCAGGCGCGAGCCACCATTCCCAACTCCTGTGCACTATTGGTTCTAAAAGGTTTTATCTTGTAAAGGCTATCCATTTATCAATTAGCCTGCTACATTGTTCATTTTAACATCATGTTAACTTTGATAAATACCCTTTTGTTTTAACATTATGTTAGCTACAATATTTTCTTCCTAGCCGTGAGTTCCTGGGAAGGTATGCCTTGGCCTTGACACCTACTGCCCCCTCCATCTCTCCATGGTGCACTGTCTCACTACAGATCCAAGTACAGGGGAATGAGTCCTCCAAAACCATGAGCCACTGTGGGTCTTCCCTGCTCTGAGTTGTTTCTCTGGAGTGTTTGTCACCTGTCGTACAACCGTAACACGTGAGCATCAAGTCCCTAATTTAATCACTGTTTTCTGCAGAAACTATATCCTTAAGTATCCAGTAGATATGGGCATTCTGATGTCAGTTATGCTCAGATATGTCAGAAAAATAATAGGTCCTCTCACCGTACCATCAGCTCCTTCTAAAACTTGTGTTTGTCTCAAGTGCGTCTCAACAATTAAAATACAAAGGAAAATGAGAACACGGTGCGTTTCTTTTTGAAAATGTGGCGAGTATTTGTGAAGCTTAGCTCTGCTCTTCCTTTCTCTTGTTTTCTCTTGTCCCCCACTCTAACTCCTCTTGTGTCTGCCACCCCCACTCCTTCTCAAACTCACGACCTCTGATTCTTTATTATTTTCTGGATTTCATTGTCTATCCTCTTTCCTCTGTCATCTGTGTGTGTTCCTCTCGTGGGTTATTTTAAAGTTTCCAATCCTATTGAAAGTTAGAGTGAAATTTCTTGTCAGTCTCAACTCCAGGGACCAGCACTTGTATTCTTCTTCAAGCCAAGGAGGAAAGAAAGAAAGGGGCAGTGATGCCTGCTGAATATCCAGAATCCCTTCCGCTCAGCACACAGCCTGCATGGGCTAAGGAGATGGCTCAGCGGGAAAAGCGCTTGCCCCCCAAGTCTGACAACACAAGCTCAGTCTCCAGATCCTACAGAGTGGGAGAACCGACTCCTGCAAGTTCTCGTCCAATCGCCTCTTATGCTCTGTGCTCTGGGACTCATGTGCATACGCACACCACACACACTTATACGTGTGCGCGCACACACACGCGCACGCACACACACATACACACAATATAATAAAAATATTAAAAATATTAAAACTTTTCTGCAGATAATTTAGGCCATTGTTTCTAAAAAGGTTATTTTTAAAAGAAATTAGAGGGATCTTCATTTTTATTCCACGCTGTCCACTAATGTTCTTCTTCCTCTGACAAACACACACTGGAGCCAATATTCCTCCTGTCACCAGAGCTTATTAGAAACCCAGAGGGAGAGAGGGAGGCAAAAAGCCAGACAGCTCACTGATCATAGTGGAGATACATATGATAGCTTGGCCTTACTGTCGAGTTTCACTCCAGTAATACTAAAGCGAATGAGTTTATCTTATTTCTTGGCTTCTGAAAATCCTCTGCCATAAAATTCTATTTGCATGAGCTGCATAAATAATCTCAACTAATAAAAAAATAAAGCATGAGTTTGGGAAATGGCTCCGTTGGTAAAGTGCCCACTTCACAGACATGGAGCCCACTCTGGCACCCACATAAAAGTCAGGCATAGTAGCATATAACACAGACACAGTTCGCTGCAGAGGCATTCTGAAGGTATTAGAAATGCCGTCTGATTCCTGTTAATGACTTAATGGCTGGAAAATGTCCTATGTGCACTCAGCCTTGGTTCTCTCCTCTTCCAGGCCAAGGCCAAGCTTTGTCAGGACGCACACACCACACACACATACGCATACACACACATGCATGCACACACACACACATACACACACACCTGCCAACATGCAGGTTTTAAGACCTATATTTAGAAGAAGAGAAACTGAAACAAATTATTTTCACAGTGTTTAACACAGAAACAGCACGGTGAGACATGTTCTCCTGAATACCAATGACCAGAATAAACACTTCCAACTCTTGAAGAATGGACTCATTCAATTTCACATCAGGGAGACTCTTGAATCAACTATCCTGAATATTTAAACAGTCACTTCAGGGCTGGCAAGATAGCTCAGGGAGTAAAGGCTCTTGCTGCCAAACTGGTTGACCTGTATTGAATTTCCAGAATTCACAAGGTAAAAAGAGAGAAATGACCCTCCAAGTTGTCTTCTGACCTTCTACAGGTGTGCAGTGACACACATGTGCATACACATGCATGCACAAACACACAAACACACAACACACACACGCATAAATAGACAAACCTTCCCTTTTTGGTTACCAATTATCCAGAATAGAACTTAACACACTAAAACTATTTCTAAACTAACTTTTAACACAAGGTGTGTTACCTGCTTCTCTATGTCAGAAACTGTACTACCACACATAGGAACAATGGCACAGAATGTAGCTGTGTTCTACAGACTATCTAAACAAGTAGAAACCACAGCAGGCCCAGCGCTCACAGCAAACATGCTAAAAACCCTTCCTGTCCATCAGGATATAAAGGAAGAGAAACGAGTCCTTCTCAGTATGAGAAGTCTTACCAGGGCTGACTATTTGATATCGGATAACCTACTGTTAAAGATAAGGGGAAATGTTGTACTTATCATCTCAAAACTTAAGGGAAAAAAGTATTTTAAAAAAGAATCATCCCCAGACACCATCTTGTAGGACTTTGTGAGGTAAACAGGAGCCAGAAAAGGGGATGTGCACACAGACCCAGAAATGCTCAGCTGGCAGTGCCTCGGGGACACAGGGCAGTACTCGGTGGTAAAGTCCCTGAGTCTGAAGAGGAAAGGCCACATCTTCCAGCATCTCGCTGTCACCACGCTGAGTTTGTTACGTACATGGAAAACAGGTTCATTCTTAGATTATAACCCCACATAAGGTCTCTGGGGTTGGTGAGCCTCAGCATACAGTGTGAATGATCACACATGTAGAAGTTTGCTGGAGGGCTTACAGGAACCCCATAACACAGCACCAAGAAGATATTACACACACAGCAACTGTCTGGTCTGTTCTGCTCATATTCTACTCCTTACTCTTCTAAAATAACCATCTCTACCAAACACCAGGCTAAGCAGCAGCCAGATTGAACAAATCCATGTCTTTCGGCTCTTCAGTGTCTGTGCTAGCTTCTTTTCCTGTGGCTGCTATCAAGTGCCCTGAACAAACAATGGGAGGGAGGAAGGCTTATTTGAGCTCCCAGGTAAGGGTACAGTCTTTCCCGGCGAGGAAGCTTAAGGCAGCAGGAGCTTGAAGTCACTAACCCCACTGTGCTCAGAACCAGGAAGCAGAGGGCAACATGAATGCTCGGCTCATTCCTTACCTTTGTACAGTCTAAGATCTCCACTGAGGAACGGTGCTACCTAGAGTGGGCGACAGGTAGTTCTAGATTCGATAATTAACATCGATAGTTAATATCAAACATCACAGTGTCAAAGACATCCCTAAGGGTACCTAAAAAGAAAGCTGGTGTCACAAAAACTGGTGGTGACTCATATGAACTTGGAGGAATGTGAACATAGTCACACGAGCTCTGACCTTTGTTGTAGGGGCTGTGAAAAGAGAATCTGTGGAGCCCAGGTGAGTGAAAGGAACTCGGTGGGCACAGCATCAGTGGGCACAGCATGAATCATGACCCTAGAAGAGCACTTGGGAATGGACACTTAGCCCCACCTCTTTCCTTTAAGACAAACTTCCCCACATATGGCCCTAGTTCTCTACCCCCAGTGATCCACAAATACATCCTCTGCTGCCACCATCTGGACTTCCATATCCAGCGGAGCCATGTCCCATTTGGCTTCTCTGCTGGAGTGACAGCTGTGTTTCTGAGACAGTCACGACAGTACCCACCATCCCCGCTTGGCACACAACCTTATCCAAGACGCTGCCTTCTGATCATACGGCTTAAGACTCTGCCCACGGCCACTTAATCTTGACTTTGAACCTCCAAACTGCCAACCTAATAAACCTTCCTTCTTCTTAACTATGCATGGGTATTTTGTTAACGGAGCTGACTGTCTTCTCCATACTATACTGTCACGTGCTGTCCTGACACCCGACTGCGGGAAACCATCCTATACCATCCCCCCACTACACCACCTCGACTGTCTCCATCTCGTTATCGCTGTGCTTCCCGCCTCCCACAACGTCTGCGGGACTTTCCCCTCCACAAGCCAACCCCTTCTTTCCATCTCCTTGGCGACAGCCAACTCTCCTTGCCCTCCGGTTCTCCGTGTGCAGCAGTGGTCACCTCACTACCACACAGTTGGCTCAGCGCTCAGAAGACGGCTTGGCAGGTCAAAGCACGTGGCACACCAGCTTGAGCACCTGAGTTTGACTCTGGGAATTCATGTGAAAGCCAGATGTGGCTCACATCTGTAGTTTCAGACTCCTGCCGTAAGGTGGGAGTCACAGACAGGAGAATCAGCAAGAAGCTCACGGGCTAGCCTGGAGCACACAGCACAGCAGCAGACACAAGGAGCTCACGGGCTAGCCTGGAGTACACGGCACAGCAGCGGACACAAGAAGCTCACGGGCTAGCCTGGAGTACACAGCACAGCAGCGGACACTAGAAAGACCCTGCCTCGGAAACAAATGGAAGGAGAGAAGTTACTCCCCCAAAGCTGCCCTCTGACGGCCACATGTTTGCTATGGCTTATGCATGTCAAAACTCAAAAGGACAACAGAATTAATTAATTTCAATAAAGATATGACTGGCTCAGAACCTGTTCTCGCAGTGTTTCCCTTACAAACACGGTTACATCTAAACCTGCAATGGTTTCTACCACAGAGTAAAAACAATGCCTACTTCTGGAATTTGCAGGGTGACGCGTTCCTATACATCCATTATTTTCTGTCCCACCAGCTGGCCCTTCATTCTTTCTGCTTCTTTCTCCAGCAGTCTTTGCTTGGACATTATGTTGGAATGTTTTGCCAAGGCTCAGTCTGTTTTTCTTGTCTTAGGGTATTAGCTCCAGAATTTTCCATTTGGAAGAGTCCCCTGTGACTCCCTAAGCTTTTCTCATTGCTGTCCAGTCTGTTAACTGATGTGTCCAGCAGCCTTGCACCAAGGACCAAACACCAAACACCGGGACAAAAGGGCCACTCTTTCCCTACCCACCACTAGCTAGATTGTTAAATGCGAGCTAAGCCTGACCGCTACCTCCCTGAACTCATGAGGGTCCCTCCTCAAAAAAAGGGCAGAGGCTGGAAGAGTTCAGAGCTGGGCGTGAGTGTTAGCCTATCCCCAGAGAATCCACCTGTACTATTTCTACAGTAGAGTCTTGACTGTGCCTTGCCTGTCCTCACTCATGACAAAGGCATCCGTGTGATTCTGTGATCTTACTCCTTTGTTCCAGAGTTCTTTACCTATTTAAATTTCTCAGAGTTCCAATCTATATAATTTTCTATTATATAGATTGAGAACTATATTTGTTTGCCACTATATAGGTGAGAACTCTGGCCAGCTCCTCCTCTTCCGTGTCTGAAATTATCCCAACTGTGTATTGTTTTACTACTTATCTACCAGTTAGCTATTGGTTATTGACTAGTTATCTGCTGACTTCTTATGGGAAGAAATTCTAACTTACCCTTTTATCCCAGTATATAACAGTTTCTCAATAAAGACCAATTGATTGGTTTATTGATTGACTGAAATAGCTAAGAAGCATCTTGTGTTTTATGTACTCCATGATATCCCCTAAGATATCCATGTAGATTTTTTAAGACACTAATTTATATTTAAATTCTGGAAAAAGCAAGATAACTTTTGAAAGGATTCTTAGGTGGTAAGAAAACCAATGCCAAGACCAAAGCTATATGTCTCTGATTCATCTGTTTGAACTGGGGCCAGAAGTATCTAAAGTGAACTCTAAAT
Organism: Microtus pennsylvanicus; assembly: GCF_037038515.1. Taxonomy (NCBI): domain Eukaryota; kingdom Metazoa; phylum Chordata; class Mammalia; order Rodentia; family Cricetidae; genus Microtus; species Microtus pennsylvanicus. Next base: position 3,529,210 of record NC_134582.1, read on the forward strand.
CTGGAATCTTGGAGTTATCTAACATTTTTCAAGTGCAAACCACTCAACATTTATCTCCCGGTACTGAACTCTGTAAGGGAGTCCAGAGGAAGCTGCTTGGAAATCCCATGGTGGGAGAAAAGTTCCAAGGTGGCAAAGGTCCCACAGGTTTGTGCTCAGAGTGCTATCAAGACCCCAGAGGCCTGTTCTTCCTCCCTAGTGAAAGATACCCGAACTGGACTTTGGGAGCATGGTAGAGCACCCAGCATGCAGACGTCAGAATCCTGTCTCTGTCTACACAGCATGGTTTATAACTCCACCCAGACAAGCAGAAGTAGGAAGGAATTGTTCCCTGATTCCTGGTAGGTGAAATAACACCTCAAGGAGAGCAGGGAGTGAGACTGGCAGACACTGGAGAAGCTCTCAGATATCACTTCTGGGAAAGCTTACATCTTTAACAGAAACTGCAAGAGCCAATCAACTCCACACAAGGCCAGACACACAGTCAATACCTAGTAAGAAATCTCCCTAACTGCACGGTGAAATGAGCAGAGTTTGCTCATGTTGTCCTACTTGGGATGGCCTACAGGTGTCAAGATCCCTTTGAGGGACACAGTGAACACAGTGGGTGCTGTGTTCTGAACAGCACACATCTGAGAACATCCATGAGTATTTCACAAGCAGTGAATGCTGACCCAGTAACACCAGAAGCAAATCTCTGTCTTCCTTGCAAATCCTTAGGCCCAGCTGAAGGTCTGGATTTAGCACACTGCAGTCTTAAAGAGAGCGGCCGGCGTGACGCAAACTTGCTTTCTCCTGGGTATCAGCCTCCCTGTGTCTAGTGGGAAAGAGAAGCCCCACGCCCCAGGGACATGGAACAAGTTCATTGATTACAGAAGGGCAGCAGTCAGGGACACCAGAAGCCTTGCCAGCCAGTCCCCTGAGGTTCAAGGGAGCGTTCCAGAGTGAAGGAGTCTTGAAGGTGGTGCTCTCTAGATGTTATGTCCTTGAGAGTCCGAGCACTAAACTAAGGCATCACAGGGCATCCTCTTTCTAAAAAACACTAGAATACAAACCAGCTTGCTGGCCAGTCCCTCCTTATCCCAGGATGCTGCATCCCCCCAGCATTCTCCAGCTATTCCTGGAAAGTTCAGGCAAACAGGAGGGACTCTCCTTTAGAGGTAATGGAAATCATAAGAATCTGAGTCTGAGTGGCCCATGTATCAAGAAGCATTATCTCCGATCCATGGTCTTTCGGGTGACCTGGCAGGAACGGATTCACCTGCCTCCTGTCTGCACCTCATCTTTGATTCATAAAAAAACCTTGGTAGTGAGAATGGGTGCCTCCAAGATCTCATCCAACTGGGAAATCCGATGACACTCTCTGGTCCTCACTGAAAGTTTCCTCCGTCAAGTCATCCTCAAGCCGACAAAGTTCTCGAGGAACAGAAGCAAAAAAATAAAAGAAAATAAAACTGCTGGTGAAGTCTCTTACCCTTTTAGGAAGAAAAAATAACATTTCCAAAAATAAGGTGTTCCCTTAAATAGTTATCTGGCTGTCTTACGCATGGCTGGAATTGTCACTTGGGAATAAATGTAAGAGCCAATCAAGAGGCGTCATAAATATTCTGAGCTCTTGCCTCCCACCACCTCTGCAAGGCATTCATTATACGGTGTGCAGAAAGGATTACCGTCTCTGTGGGGAGATAATTGCAGAGTGCCCGCTTGTGTTAGTGTGAATTAAAGGATGCCAACAACTTCACAACAAATTCTGGCCAAAAGGACTTCCTTAGAAGCCAGATTCCAGCTGCAGGGGGAAGCCCAGCTCAAGCCACACAGAAGCTACCAGCATGGACTCTGTCGTGCGTAATGGCGCACTGTCCCAGAGAAGAATGCCTTACAGGTTCGTATACGAGGAAACTGAAATGTGTGGTTCCTGTGTAGGTCTCAGCAGGCCAGCCTCTGTGCCCAGTGCATCTGACACTTTGTAATTTCTCAGGTATATGCTTGAGGGAGCAGAGAACCAAGACCATCAGCCTGGCTCTACGGAGACCCACTGTGCCATGTCCTTCCGTGCCCTCCTGCTATGCTGCCTTCCAATCACAAGAGTCCAGTAATTTCATCCCAAAGAAGCTTGAGTTACAAGTCAAAGTACTCCCCTTTTCCTCCCCTCTGCCCTCCCTTGGTACTGAGACTGCAGGAAACCTGTTGTTTTCCTTTTGATTGCTGCCTCGTTTCCTAGAAAGGGCCCACTGGGTCACCTGTACATAGGACTGTCAACTACTTCAGAGATAGCAGGGAATTTCAGTTAAAAGATACACTGAAGAAGGGGGGCAGACCCCTCTTCTGTAAGACCCATCAGTAGGGAATGAATACAAGGAAACAATGTCCTCAAGTATAACAGAGCTGCTGTGCAGATGGACTCACAGAAATTATGAGTTAGTACACACAGTCAGGACACATAATCTCAAACCAAACCAGATCTCAGCATGGAAAGGGGAAGTAGGGGTGTGTCTATTTGCAACTAATCAAGTTGTTGCGAGAAAGTCAGTTTCCGACAACTTATGCTGGAGAGGCTGTGGGGTAAAGGGAACACTTCTGCATTGCTGGTGGGAATGCAAGCTGGTACAGCCCCTTTGGATGTCAGTGTGGTGATTTCTCAGAAAATTAGGAAAGAACCTTCCTCAATACCCAGTAATACCACTTTTGGGTATATATCCAAAGGATGCTCAATCATGCCACAAGGACATGTTCTCAACTATGCTCATAGCAGCTTTGTTTGTCATAGCCAGAACCTGGAAACAACCTAAATACCCTTCAACTGAAGAATGGATAAGGACAATGTGGTACATTTACACAATGGAGTACTACACAGCAGAAAAAAATAACAACATCTTGAAATTTGCAGGCAAATGGATGGACATCATTTTGAGTGAGGTAACCCAGATCCAGAAAGATAATTATCACATGTACTCACTAATAGGTAGTTATTAAGCACAAAGCAAAGAAAATCAGACCACAAATCACAATCCCAGAGAACCTAGACAACAATGAGGACCCTAAGAGAAACATACATGGATCTAATCTACATGAGAAGTAGAAAAAGACAAGATCTCCTAAGTAAATTGGGAGCATAGGGACCTTGGGGGAGGGTTGATGGGAGAGGAGAGGTAAGGAGCAGTGCAGAGAAAAATGTAGCACTCGATAGTAATAATAATAATAATAAATGTTGCCCTTGATAAGCCAGCCATGCTCCAGTGCAAGGCTACCCATCCATGAACATATGGGCAGCACAAATGGACATGACAGATGAGAAGGTTTAAATGACATAAAGCTGAGTAGACAGGGAAAGGGGTGGAGCTAGGATGAGTTGGGAGAAGGACAAATACGATCAAAACACATTATATAAAATTCTCAAAGACCCAATAAACAAGAAAATAACAAAAAGTTTAGTGAAAGCATAGACTTCATGTTGTGTCTTAACTACAAAGTAATTGTTTAAGTAGAAATGGATGATTCAGGCATAATTATTGTAAGTAAAGATAGCTGCCATGGAACTCAGTCACAGTAAGACCGCCAACCTGATTTTCCACCCCACCGTTCTCAGAGCTGTCTACACAAGAGAGGCCATGGGGCTCAGATCAAGCTCATAGTGCACTTGTGGGAAAGCCCCAGGCTGTGACTTGTTGGAACCCCGTCTCCCCACCAGTCCTTGCCTTGTTCTGATAGGTGGCAGGGCTCAGATGAGCAGTTGATGCTTTGGGTGGACTTGACTCAGAGCATGAGACCAGCACAAGGATAGGAGTTGAGCAGGAGAAGCAAACTAGACATGAGTCCCTGCTTTGTTTCACGGGAAGAACCCAAGTAATGAAAATGTGATTTAAAAAAGTAAGAGAGAGAGAAAGGAACGAAGGAGGGAGGGAGGGACGGAGGGAGGAAGGAAGGAATACCAGCTATAGAAGGGAGGGATATTATCAGGCAGGCCCCCATCTCTAGAACCATTTGTGAGTGGGCCCCAATGGCTACCTGAGCCAGCCTGTAAGATTTTCATAAGAACCCACATACATTCCTGCCCAGCTCCTACATCCTCCGCCTCTGAGAATACAACCCGCTAAGATGTAGAAGTGTGAACTCAGGCTATGTCCATTCATACTCTTGGCGAAATGACTGAGCAGCTGGCTCTGGCTATGTAGTGCCAGCAGGACTGTGCTAATTTCGCTCCTCACAATACACAAAGCCTCCTAAGTGGACCAGTGTCGATTGGTAACTAGTGGTCTGCTCTAAGACCTGGATCAACCCCCACCCTCCTTCATTGCAGCCTGAACTTAACTCAGAAAGGGTTTGACAACTAATTAACTCAGTAGCATTCTTGGTACTAACAGCTGACGTGGCGCAGCCAGGAACACGTGGGCACTGGCAGTGATGGTGCATCAAGGATGAGGAGGGCTTTTACACGTTCTCCGGTCAGAGCTGCCAGCCCAGGCTGTGGCTCCCCCAGCACTGCGCGACACCCCGAAAAGCCGGTCTCTGCAGCAGACAAGTGCTCTCGCCCCATGAATCTCTATTGCTGCTCACAGAACATCCCACTTCCATTGTTTTATGACGGGGATTTAACCAAAACTGCGGAGTGATTGAACTTTTTAAGTGCGCAGATCAGTTCGTCAGTGATATTTATTGACCGCCGGCTCTCAGAGGAAACTATGAGGCGCGGTGTTTGTCAAGGAGATGGAACCTACCCAGATTCCAAGACAAACAGTGATAAGCCACACGGCACCTCAGTTCTCTGAAGAGAACGTGCACCATACAACATAAAGCAGCCGAATAACATATTTATCTTTCTCCACGAGCAATTAAAAGGAAGTTGAGCATGCTGGAAAATGGAGGCCTTGGAACTGGAGGTAATTTATTCAGACTTCCTACTCTCTGAGGATAATAAAAGGTAGTAAATCCTATACTAAGCACAGTCGGCAGCAGGGTGCCTTTCAGAATTTATTTTGTTCTAGATTAGCAATGATTAAATCATGCAGTTATTCACTTTAAAATACCGTGGTTTTCCGCACCGCAGAGACTATGCTGAAAACATTAGTTTTCTCTTTCAGCTTAAAACAAGGCAGGATAATGCTGTCATTTTCCCACACAATAGTTCTCGATGCTTCTTCCCTTCCACAGCTGAGAAAGATTTCGTGCCCAAAACCCAATTCCTGCATCTGTAAAACAAGTCTATTTAGTCTCTGTTTTGGATGAGAATTTACATGATTTCCCACACTAGGGACTTTGCACGAATTAACCAGGGCCTTGTCCAGGAGTCACCTGCACACACAGCTAGAGCTTCCATTGTAAGCCCAGCACAGACTAGACGCTTGGTATAGCCTTCCTTCCCTGCCCTCCTCTTCGTTTACCCCTTTTGTCTTTATTTCTCAGTGTTGCCGCTGAGGTGTCACCCCCACATTTGATGGTCTCGAAGAGCATGCAAGAAGAACAATCAAGCTTGTGGTCCCCTAACTCACCCTGCGCAGCCATCTGAGAGGGAATGTTTTTTCAGCCCTCCCTACCAGAGTTCATTACTGTCTGATGCTACTACTCAGAGGTCGCTTTATAGCTAGCAGGAAATACAATACAGCCTTTTGGTGAGCACTAATGGAATTAAATTTGTTTCAATCTGATAAACATGAGGATAAGCAAGCTCAGCAGTATAAAATGAGACAATGTTCAGATGTTATACACGCTCCATATTGGGTATGAACATTAGGCATGAGGCGTGCTTCTCATGAAATCATTGGCTCTGACACACACAGGCCTTGGCTGCCACTCACTTTCTCCCCCAGTCCTGTGAGAGCTGGCACCCAGCTCCCTCTAAGGCTAAACTCAGCCATTTGGCCCACTCATGTAACCTCCGCTAACTTGTGGCAATTGGGAGAGTGATATTCTGTGTCCCAAGAGGGCTGAATTATTATCGTACACTAGAATGAGGAGCAAAGACTGAAGATGCTAGTCCATGGCTAACTCCTCTCTGACAGGGGACCTGACAAACTCCCTGCAGCCTCATCCTGGACGGTCGGGTGTCAAGCAGAAGTCTCTCTGCCCTCCGCTTTTCCAGATGCCTCTTTTCTGTCTCTTTGCCATTGTTTCTTCTGCTTGATAAATTAGGCCTGAATGAGCGGGAAGGAGGCTCTGTTTCTCTCCATCCCTTTGTGTCTCCATCATCCTTCATGCCACTGGAAACACGGGACAGCTTTCCCTTGCTGTCCCACAGAAAGGTCATTCATCATTACCTTCTTCCTCCTGACCCACAGACTTTTCTGTCACAAGCAGTCTCAGGCTTCCTTCCCAGCTCCCCACATAAGCAGTGGGGTGGGGGAGTGGAGGGACAGAGAACCACAGCAAGGGACACCATTGTGTCCTTTTTGTCTATTTCTCTTTCTTGTTACACTGAACCTGAAAAGGCCTAAGTAGGAAGGGAGAAATTTAGGCAGTGGGAATTTAATTATATCTAGATAGACCCTGTAAGTGCACATACACACACACACACACACATACACACACACATACACACCCCAACGCCAACAACAGGTATGAAGGTGTTGTCCATATGACTCACGCTAAGGTTATCTGTCACCATTCATGTCCTCTCCTTTTTCTTTAGCGTGGGGTCAGCGTGACACTCCTAATCCCGTGCAGACACCTGTGGGTGTGCACTCAACACTACAGTACACAGATTCTGCCTTCAGATCTGACGCCATCACTGTTTCCTTGGGGACGATGAATCCTTTTCATTCACTAGAACAAAGACTGAAGATACAAGTCTCCGGCGGCCCCTCTGTGACAGGAGGCCCCTGGTGCAGTCTCTGCAGGAGCATGCTGTTTGGATTTTTTCAAGAAGACCCTGTGATTTTAGAGGTTGGTTCTAGGCGATGTTTTTTGATATGACACAGATCTTCTGCAGAGGATGGAAGTAGCTCTGAGCCCCCTAATCAGCAGAAACCAACAGAACCTGCGTAACTGTGATGAGAGAGCAAATCCCATCCCCTTCGTTAAGTAGCCTCGTGACTTCCCCAGTGAAAGGGGTGCAAATGTGTGTCAGAAGCCCATAGAGATACAGAGCACTTTTAAAATGTGTTTCAGCTGGGCTGGCAAGATGGCTCGGTAACTAAAGGAACTCACTACCAGGCCTGACCTGAGTCCAGATCAAGGAACCCGAATAGTAGAAGGAGAAATCAGCACCCAGAAGCTGTCCTTTGGCCTCATGTATATTCACAGAAAATGATGATGATGATGATGATGATGATGATGATGATGATGATGATGATGATGATAAATCTGAAATGTAAAAACTGTATTTAAACTAATATCCAATAAAAGGTAGCTACTTCTTCATTTAGATTGCTTCATTAGATGACTTTTATCACCCTCAGAAAAAAAATGTGGCCTTTTGTTATAAAGTGAGTGTTGCTAATAGTCAGACGCGTGACCTGGCACACCAGTCTGACAAGGGCAGCTAAGACTCCTGGTCTCCTGTGCAAGAGCAGCAGGTGTGTGGTAAGGTTGTCTTTGTCCTAGATTTGCTGCACATCGTTGCAAGCTGTGCTGCTGAAGACAGGTCCTGTGCAGAAGAACTAGGTAGGAAGCTTATGGACCATACGTTAGTCCTCGTGTTGTCTTAAACACGCCCTATGTGCAAAGCACACAATGAGGAGAATGTGTTATGAGATTAGCAGAGTTCAGCCGGGTGTTTATTAGAAGTCTTTCCAATACCATGGCTTCTGAGGGACCTTAGATGCCTCCTGCCATCCAGAATCATCAGTTCAGAACAATAGCTACCATGAGAGGCCGTCCTGGACTGAGGATTTTATATAAAATAAGTAATGTGTTAACAGTCCTAGCCTATGATAAGTATAATTTGGGGTCATTTTCATGGAAATTCTTAAAAGTAACCAATTAGAAAGCCATTATAGCTCTTATCCTTCTGGAAAATGTCATGCTTTAGAAACAAACTCTTGTAGTATGAGAAAAATTGCCCTTTGAGACCTAAGAAAATTGAAGCATAGATAGGACTTGATTTCCCTCAGGTCAACCTGTAGGTCATTGGTAATGCTTAAACAAGCGACTGTATCCCTTCCCCATCCATCAGATGATGCCATTCCCCTGGTAAGAATTAGCCTCCAGTTCTCGCTCAAAAGAAGCAGAGCTCTTACACACTTCCTCTGGTCTTCTTGACAACTTCAACTTGTAGAAGCGACGTGTTAGAGGATAGAGAAGCTTTAGAAATTGCATCCTAAATAGTTCATGACTAAGCAGTGAAAACAGGATTCCTAAAGCACACACTATTTAACTACAGACCTCAACAGTACAAGCCTGATCCTCTGAGCCCCAGGCCAGGATGCCTGAATAATCCAAACTGTATCCTGACCAGCTCAGCCTTAAGCACATACAACTTTTCTTCCTCTTTTTCAATTTCCAAGATGAAAAATGGTTCCTCATCTTGCTTTAATTTTTCTCTCATGGACATTAAGCCTTCCCATGGGGTGGAATATACCCATGCTCCTGCCTCTCTGAACTCTGTGAACAGCTGATAAGGTCGTCTATAACACTATCTGACAGTCTAAGATAAGTGGACATGGCTTCCGTGAAAGCTACATGACAGAGAGGGGATTTTTAATATAGGAATGATAGGAACGATTTTTATAGTCGAGCCTAAAGAGTCACAGTCAATTTTCCTGACAGAAGAATTTCACAATTCATTGACCTAAAAGCATAGGATGAATGCTGGCATTTCCAGAGCGGCTGAACCTGCCTCTCACAGTGTGTCCTGTGTACGCAGGGAAGTCTAAGCCACTCCTTGGGCAAATCACTAGTTACAAAAATAAATTTAAAACTGATAATTGCCAGAGCAATTGTTTAACGTCGTAAGCCTTTAGTGACAGCGATATATTCTCAGGCTTCTGTTCTACATTAGTTAACTTTTATCCTTTTAAATTGTATTTCTTTTTGAGTGTGTCTTGAATGCATGGCCACAGCACACGTGCATTCTCAGACTGTGGGACCTCGGGTTGCCAGGCTTGAGAGTGATCACCTCTACACACTGAGCAATCCAGCCAGCCTCAGACTGTGGGACCTCGGCTTGCCAGGCTTGAGAGTCATCACCTCCTCACACTGAGCAATCCAGCCAGCCTCAGAGTTCTTTAAATTAAAACTCCATTAAGATATTTCTTATCTTAGTCATTTGAAATATAATAGAGTAGGGCAAATGAAAAATGCTTAAATGATATGGATACTTAAATTCACCCTCAAAGTTATTATTTAGGAGAATAATACAAATGTAACTTTAGAATTAAGCTGCACTTCCCAAATTTTTACTAAGAAAAGCATTTAACTTTGTTACAGACATTCTCCCATGCTTTTATTTTGTTCCTGATTGCTCCCCCACATGCTCATAATATTTCCCCTGGGTTTGGACCTCTTCTTTCTGCTATTGTTTGTGTGCTCTGGGTAGACAGATAATAGGCTGAGCTTTCCAAGACCTGTAATGACCACAGCAGCCCAAGGCAAGTGTTATTGGCCCCAACTGACACAAGAGATAATGGAAAGTCAGAGAGTTCAAGGAACATTCCAAGTCGTAAGAGACTCTTCCAGCCTGTGAATGGAACTCACTCACTCCAGCCAGTTTAAGAAAGTAATGCAGGGAGGTCTCAGATTGGTGTCTATGCAGTCCCAAATCCATCTTGTGTTCCAGACCCATGTATCAGCTGCTCTTCCTGTGCACACTTGCCAGTGTCACATGTTCATGGCATCACTGGCTGCTTTCAGGATCATGAGAGGCATGAAATGTATGTAGTGTGCACATGCTGCTTGCTAGTCCATGTCAGGTCCTGAGGATGCGATTCTGAACAAGGATCCTTGAGTACAGAGATTGTGTCTCCTCAGAATGTCACAAGTTACACCTATGGAGTCTCACCAACACAGCTGCCCAAATATGAGCTGAACAAAGACAGCAATACACATGCCAAAGTAGATGGACAAGAGTTCACAAGACCTCAACCCTACTGATGTAACTACAGGGAGCTGAGGGATACTGAGAATGAGAGGAACAGTCTCCCCGGGAAGAGCATGATTGGGAGGAATAGTCTCCCCAGGAAGACTATGAATGGGAGGAACAGTCTTCCCGGGAAGAGTATGAATGGGAGGAATAGTCTCCCCAGGAAGACTATGAATGGTAGGAACAGTCTCCCCAGGAAGAGCATGAATGGGAGGAATAGTCTCCCCAGGAAGAGTATGAATGGGAGGAACAGTCTTCCCAGGGAAGAGAACAAATGGGAGGAATAGTCTCCCCAGGAAGACTATGAATGGTAGGAACAGTCTCCCCAGGAAGAGCATGAATGGGAGGAATAGTCTCCCCAGGAAGAGTATGAATGGGAGGAACAGTCTTCCCAGGGAAGAGAACAAATGGGAGGAATAGTCTCCCCAGGAAGACTATGAATGGTAGGAACAGTCTTCCCGGGAAGAGTATGAATGGGAGGAATAGTCTTCCCAGGAAGAGTATGAATGGGAGGAACAGTCTTCCCAGGGAAGAGTATGAATGGGAGGAATAGTCTCCCCAGGAAGACTATGAATGGTAGGAACAGTCTTCCCGGGAAGAGTATGAATGGGAGGAATAGTCTTCCCAGGAAGAGTATGAATGGGAGGAACAGTCTTCCCAGGGAAGAGAACAAATGGGAGGAATAGTCTCCCCAGGAAGACTATGAATGGTAGGAACAGTCTTCCCGGGAAGAGTATGAATGGGAGGAATAGTCTCCCCAGGAAGACTATGAATGGTAGGAACAGTCTTCCCGGGAAGAGTATGAATGGGAGGAATAGTCTTCCCGGGAAGAGTATGAATGGGAGGAACAGTCTCCCCAGGAAGACTATGAATGGTAGGAACAGTCTTCCCGGGAAGAGTATGAATGGGAGGAACAGTCTCCCCAGGAAGAGTATGAACGGTAGGAACAGTCTTCCCGGGAAGAGTATGAATGGGAGGAATAGTCTTCCCAGGAAGAGTATGAATGGGAGGAACAGTCTTCCCAGGGAAGAGAACAAATGGGAGGAATAGTCTCCCCAGGAAGACTATGAATGGTAGGAACAGTCTTCCTGGGAAGAGTATGAATGGGAGGAACAGTCTCCCCAGGAAGAGCATGAATGGGAGGAATAGTCTCCCCAGGAAGAGCATGAATGGGAGGAATAGTCTCCCCGGGAAGAGCGTGAATGGGAGGAACAGTCTCCCCAGGAAGAGTATGAATGGGAGGAATAGTCTCCCCGGGAAGAGTATGAATGGGAGGAACAGTCTTCCCAGGGAAGAGAACAAATGGGAGGAACAGTCTCCCCAGGAAGAGCATGAATGGGAGGAACAGTCTCCCCAGGAAGAGCATGAATGGGAGGAACAGTCTCCCCAGGAAGAGTATGAATGGGAGGAATAGTCTCCCCAGGAAGAGCATGCCAATTGGCTACACAGTATTAAATGATCGTCTCTGACAACATTCATACAATTAACATTAACTAGTCTGAGCAGGCTGTATTTATTTATTTAGGGATGTCTGTGTGTGTATATGTATATATATATGAAAAAGAAGACTATGAATTTGAAAGGGAACAGAAGGGTTACATGGGAGGGTTTGTAGGGCGCAAAGGGAAGGGGAAAATGAGATGTATATTAATAATCTCAAAAATAAAAGAAATCATTTTGAAACAAGGAAAAAGTAAACACAGACTCCATCATGAACTTATACAAATGCCCACGAAAGCCATCATTGACCAAAGGAAACACACGGGGTGCGGTGTGGCAAGAATGGAGTGCTGGAGAGGATTGCTGGAAGGTCTCAGCTGAGATGTGAAGGTTGATAGACAGTTGGTGTCAGTAGTTAGGGCAGCATGCTCCAGAATGCTGAAAGAGATGGAGTGTGACCAGGGGCTCCTGAGCAAAGGGGAAGGAAGAAGAGAAATGTAGAGTGGAGGTTAGAGAGAGAGCCAGAGATCAGATTAAACTGTCTGAATTCTTCCTCTAAATATTTCCCAAATTATCTTCTCCTCTCCTTTCCAGAGAGTTCAAGGACACCACAAGAACATGACCCATAGCATCAACTAAACAGGGCACATAGAGTCTCACAGAGACTGAACTGACAATCAGGGAGCCTGTATGGGTCCCACCTAGGTCCTCAGCATATATGTATGGTTGTATAGCTTGGTGCTCTTCTGGAATTCCAAACCGTGGGAGAGTGAGCTGCCTTTCCAGCCTAGTATTGTTGTTAATTTGTTGTGTCATGTTCAGTTGATATCCCTGGGAGGCCTGCTGAAGGGAAAACACAGGAAAAGTGGATCTGGGGGAGAAGAGAGGTTTTAGAGGAGGGGGAGTTTGCAGGGGAAGACTAGAAGGAGTGGAGGGAGAGCAAACTGTGGTCAGGCTGTGATGTATAAGAATAAGCTATATAAATATAGAATATATATAAAACAATATGTAGAATATAGATAGGATATAGATAGGAGATATATACATAGGACATACATAGAATATATTTGGAATCTACATACAGCGGGTAGGGCAATATTTCATACACAAATAGTCTACCAACTGCCTTCTGTTGCTCACTCTCATTCTTTCTCCTGCTCACCGTGTCCATGCTGATGGCCACTTCTCACACATCTGCCCCCTTTGATTCCCGTGTAGAAGCTCTCCTCTCTAAAATGCTTGCAGATCGGAGGTCCACGGTGGGGCTGCTGCTGCACAGGGCAGGCTGGCTCTCCTGCACATCCCTCTGGACTTCCAGTGCTCAGCATCAGGGTGTCTACCCCCAGCACCGATCCTGTGTGAGTCTTCCCTTTCTCCTTTCCACACAGTTCGCCACACCGCTGTGCAGGCTTTCCTTCTTCCTCTTCACTCTAAAGCTCAAGTCTTTCCGGTGAGTCATTTTGGCATTCATCACTTCAGAAAAGAAAATGCCTAGGAATTCAGTTCCCAGGAAAGTCAGTGGTGCTGATATGCCAAAGCAACCGTCTTTAGCCCATGACTCAGAGCTGAGGAGCCAGTGTCTAGAAGACTAAAGATCGGGCAGGACGATATGATCTTTGGTCTCACCTCTCCAGTGAGTTGAGGTGGCTCCATCCTGTGGAGTAAGCACCTCAGATCAACTCAGCCTGCTCCCAGAAAGGGCCCTGGAAATCATAACTGAGTTGATAATCATGGGTGGTGAAAGAAAATCACTCATTATAACAATTAGTGTTTTGGTGAACAAGAAGAGTTTTTCTTTTTTTAATTCCTGTCTGGGTGCATATGTGTTGTTAGCCAGTCTAGACTCTACTGTGCTGACCTTACATAACCACACACTGGGTTCACATCTTATCAGACAAAGCCAAAACCAGCACAGTCAAGAAAGGGGAATAGAAACAACATATCACCTGCAGTGTGCATATAAACCACAGCAGTTACTCCCTAGTGCCCCCCCTTGAAAAAGACAACACAGAGATTAGAAAGGGTTTGGAAACTGTCATAGAAGGTACTTCAGGGGCAGGCACTTCATTCCTGAGCATGCTCAGTGAGGGAGCACACCCCTGAGCATGCTCAGTCTAAGAACAGAAGGGAAAACGGTAGATACATGTGAGGTTTGGTCAATTAAGTTGTGATGGTTTTGACCGCCACCGATGTGACATGATCTAGAATAACCCAGAGAGTCTCAGTGAAGCACTGTCAAGATCAGCTTGGCCTGTGAAGATGTGTATGAGGGATTGTCTTGGCTGTATTAGCTGCTGTGGGAACACCCAGTCGAAAAGTAGGCGCGCTATCACTGCTTTGGGTCTTGAATGTGTAGCCACAAATGAAATGGGCTGGACGCAAGCAGGTGTGTGCTCATTCTCACTGTGCCCTTGGACCTTGTCATGTGACTAGCTGTTTCAAGTTCCTGCCTTGACATCTCCACGGTGATGGACTGGACAACCTAGAACTGAGAGCAAACCAACCCTCTCATCCCTAAGTTGCTTCCTGTTGGGGAATTGGTTAGAGCAACAGAAAGGAAACAAGAAAAAAAAACCTTCTGGAGTTTGAGAGGTTAAAATGGCGGACACAAGAACACTTTGGGCACGTTCGTGTGATAAAGGATGAGCTGGCATACTTGGCTTTTTCCAAAACGGTTTAGCTAAGGAAAGGGAGAAAATTATTTGAAAGCATGTTAATAAAGGACTTTGCCCCTCTGAAAACAGACTAACTTGTTGGCTAACCCAGGACCACAGCTGGCCATCTCACAAGGCAACCAGCCCAGCTATGCTTTCCCTGAGAAAGTCTACTTTCACCCTGTGCTCTCCTTGTGAGCTCTCCCAATTTAGACCCCAACTTTCTTAGCGTGGTTGCCTAAAGCAGGATCAAATCAACATGTCATAAATGTCCCCTCATGGTGGTCCAGGAACACACAGACAGCATCTGCTGGTTCCCGCACGCACAGAGAAGCTGCTTTCCTTCACAAGATCCCAAGAGGATGCTGTCTTCATCCCTCCATGGTGACTCCTCAGGAGGAAGCTTTTCTCAACCCTCAACCTCAGCTGGAGCTCAAAAGCCGGGACAACCCATGGGCTTCACCTGCCTTGGGTGAAAGAGCAACGCCTCTCCTCAGGCTGCTCGGGCTTGGGCCTGGTATAACATTTTGCATTTTTTGCATTTTCTGAGAGAGTCGGATTAGCAAGGATAACACTGCATTTTAAAGTTGCATGGTCATTCCCCAGAGCAAACTCTTGCAGAAAAACTTTCTCTAAAAAACAAAGGGGCAATTTTCACTCCCATGTAATTTAAAACAGACCGGAGAGAATAATGAGAGGATACACATTTTCTAAAGGATGAACGTGTCAGACATGGGAGAAAACACTGAATCCCATGCCTAGACAGCAGACTCCGGTGTAGTTTCTAATTGTTCTAACTCATGTTTACTGGGGGAGCAAATCACCATCAAAGGAAGCAATATGCTCTTAATGTCTTATTAATAACAGCTATATTCTTCAGAAATTGATATCTAAGGGAACTCAACTGGGTCAGATGCAGCTTCAACTGCATCACTGGGTGGAAGTGAGCTGCTCGCAGAATGTCCACAATTACTGCAATTCTGCTTCTTGTTCAAGTCTGGAATTACATGGCTGACATTCTTTCTGTGACAAAAACACTTAAGGACAGAAAGTTTCAGGCACGCTGGTGAGAACGCTTTGATTGGAAGTTTCTTGGCCCCAGCTGCAGCATTTCCAAACGAAGCTGTGCTTGAGTGTTTTCCTTCTGCTCAGAACATTCCAGGATCTGTTGTTTTGATTGCAACATTGTCCAGCAGGCCAGACTGATGATTAATTCGTGTTATTAAGATGACTAAATGCTCCTTTCAGATGGCCGTTAAAATCTACCCTAAGCGCAATCTTGAAAGTGACTTGATTGCAGATCCTGGGTGGTGCAGACGAGCTACGTGGTTGCCCCTTTTAATCAGTAAGCGCTGGTATCCTCTGGGCCAGCATGGCTCCTTGAGGACCCAAAAGGAAGCGGGAAGAAAAGGCACAACCGCTGCACTCCCAGGCGTCATATAAGGAGCACAATGACTGTGTGGGAAACTCGGTCGCTCACCAGGTAAGTGGCAGTCTTGTGACAGAGACACTGACATGGTTGATGAGAACGTACACCTTCTTCACAGCCGACACTCCAGCAGTCTTAGCTAAGAGGTCAGCTGATCAGCAGCATGCCAGAGTGGGCACGTGACCCAATGGTCTAGAAAATGTCCCCTGATCCAATCTCATAAAGGCAATTCTTCAGCTGAGTTTTTTTCCATTAGACTAAGGGAACTGTTTTTCCAGAAACTGCCGTGAATGCTTTTGCACAAACACAAGCCCCAGCATCT
This sequence comes from Microtus pennsylvanicus, assembly GCF_037038515.1. Lineage (NCBI taxonomy): Eukaryota > Metazoa > Chordata > Mammalia > Rodentia > Cricetidae > Microtus > Microtus pennsylvanicus. The sequence continues at coordinate 3,545,067 of NC_134582.1, forward strand.
CTGGCACGGAGTGTGTTCTCTGAGGAAATGGATGTCTTTCAGATGACCTTTGAGGCTACTGGGAGGAACACTGAGGTATAATATCTTGAAATTAGTGTAACTCCCCACAAGAATTATCTGTTTCTCCATCTCAGTTTCCAAGCCCATTTTTACTGCTGAAAAATCTATGTAAGCTAGAATCTGAGTATTTCTAATCTCTCCTTCCCCGTTTTTCAATAAAATAATCAGTTCTCAATAATTATTTTCTTTTTCTATTTAAAAAATTGTACAACATATTTTGATTATGTTTCCCCTTCTCCAACTCCTCCCTACCCACCCAACTTTATGTACTTTCTATCTACCTATCCATCTATCATCTATCTATCCATCTATCAAAAATCAAACAGAAAAATGAAAATCAAAACAAAATAAAGTCAACAAGACAAAAAAGTCCCAAAACAAATCATAAAGTCCACAGACAACAACATAGGGCCTGCCCTGGAATATGGTGATATACCCACTTACTGACTCAAAATCTAAAAGTTTCTTACATGTGAGGTGCTGTTCTTGTATTGAGGATGAAGAATTTAGGCAAAGGTCTCTGAGCTTCCATTCTAATGGGTGGGGTGAGGAGAGACTTCAAGCAGGTGGTCGTGTAAATAAATAAATGAATGTTCGTGAATGCTGTGTACTAGGAAGAAAGGAGGTGGCACCATCTTTCCAGCAGTAAGGCCCTACCCTTTGTGTGTTGTTGTTGCTTTGTTTGCAATGCTTGGCATGAATCAATCCTAAGCAAATGCTCTCCCACTCAACTGTCATCTCCCAGGCTGGTCTGTGTTTCTCTGGTATCCTCCATTCTAGTTTATCTCCCTCAAGACAGGACTTTAAGCCAACTGAGAATTCATTGAAATTAATTTTCCTAAAATATAAATTTGATCACAGTACTCATACTTCAAAAGCTAGGTTGGGCTCCCATTTTGCATAGAGCAACGCTCAAATAATTTGCTGCTGCTGACGGCCATGCACCAAATGGCCAGACCCTTTTCATCTTCATCCCCAGCACTCCCACACACGCCCTCCCTACAGCACCCAATTCCTTTTCACGTCCCACTCCGTAAACTCGGCTTCCTCCTTACTGTATGTTACCAGAAGTAACCCTAAGTCGATATTCTGGCTCTACTTGATTTCATTGCTTTTAGAGGTTGCAAAGAGGAGGAGGACGCTGGCTTCTCTCTGCCATTCTGTAGATGATGCCTCAGACCATGAGCCAGCTAAGCAGTTGAAACTGTTCTCAAGGTTTCATTTCACCAGCTTGTCCTGACAATTGCCTTTCAGTTAGCTCCCCCTGCCCTCCAAGGAGAAGGTTTTCATCTCTGTCTCTCTTGAACTCTTTGCCATCTTCTGTTTTCCCAAGAAAAGGTAGCGTAGTTATGCTAATCATTAACTACTAACTACAAATAGGGAAAGAACTGGTAAGACAGGAGTCATCCGGTTTTCTCCAGGGCACCTTCTCTTTAGCTGCGCAGAACCCACAATGCCCAGTCAGAACAGCAAGCCCCCGTGTTTGTGACTGCCTTTGAGCAGCCTATGCTGTGCCTCCCACAGTTCGGTACATCAGCCTTACACCTGCTCCTTTAGGCAAGATTGGTCCTCAATGGTGACAAGCTTCCTATTCAGTCTAGCTTCTCAAGTAAATGCTTTCCTTTGCTTCAACAATTTATCCTCAAGTAACTGTTCCTTCCTTGGGTTTCCAGTTACACAATCTTAACATGTGCCCATCAGCATTGGGACTACCTCCCAAGACTGGGTTGGCATGGGTACTGAATCTTTGGTCCATGTTACCCCTCTGTAAACGTGTGCTTCCCTTTCCTGGCTAGAAGAACACATTTCTGACAACAGAAGTCTCCAGAAACTCCTTATGGTATTCTGGCTCTGCCTTGGGTTGTTGCTTTGTAGAGATGAGCCCCATCTTTCTAGCCAGATTAGTATTTAGGAGGAAACCCTGCTTTATTCAACTGTGTTTTCCCACAGCCAAGTGAAAAAGGATGGTCCGATAGATGAGTTTGACGAATAAACAATGTCTTCATGCTCTGTGTCTACCAGGCTAATGTCACATTCATCATGCGTCTTTGGTAGACACAGCTATCTCTCCTTGTGGAATCTGATAATAAACTATCACAGAAATGCTTGGAAAGTAAGGGTAATAACTTTTTATGAAGAGGGATGACTTTGTTCATACTTAGGAAAACTGTGTGTTGGTTGTAATTATGAGCTATTTTCTAATAAAGTATATAGCAGCAATTTTAAAGTTCTCTTCTACTAAAGATTCTGAACATGACTGGTAGTTCTCCTATATTATAACCATGATAATGATAACACTTGTAGCTTGGGACCCAAAGCTCTCAGTAACACATGGTGTAAGCATCTGGCCAAGTTTGGACATTGGAAGCTGGTTAAGCCCTGGGGTGTAGAGAAGATATAAAAAATGAGGACCATTATCTGCAATGTATATTTTGAACAGTTCTTTGGCCTTTTAGCTTATGTTAGTGATAGGAACTTGAGAGCATTTGCATCAAATCTTGTGCTTTATGATAAGTAGCTTCTTAATGATTTTTCCATTACATAATAAGAGCACATGCCATATTTCATGCAAAATCAAATGTAAAAGGTCTCAAATCACATATAAAACCAGCAGCTTCAAAGTTGCATCAAGAATGCAGTTGCTTCCTTTTCTCAAAGATGTCATTCAGAAATGATACAGACTGTGTGGGTGACACACACTACTCTTCATGGCCAACCTGAGGGCTGCTGTATGACTGAGCTTCACACTGTAATAAGGGAATCAAACGTGAATCCAGCTAACACATTACTAGTCAGCACTGTTTCCTTGTTAATATTTTTATTTAAATTATTTTCATGCATGTGTGAGGGCTGGTATATATAAGTGTAGTGACAGAGGACTCCAGAGGAGGATGTCAGATACCTGGGCGCTTGAGTTAGGACACTTGTGAGCCACCCGACATGGGTGCTGAGAAATGAACTCAGGTCTTTGGTGAAAACAGTGCTTACTCTTAACCACTGAACCAAGCCTCCAGCCCTGATCAATACTATTTCTGAAAATACTCCAGAAATGTTTTTCTGCCCTTAAAGGCTAGAGTTGTTTTAATATGGATATATGATTATGGATATATATTATATATTACATATATGGTATTATATGGTTATATATGATATATATTATAGATATATATGAGCGCTTCATGACTTCTTTAGTTAACAGCACCTAATTCTGACTAACAAACAGTCTGAGGACTCAATAAAGTGTCAGAACAAAGCAGAATGGAGACCTCTCCCACAGGAAGCTTGTGATGGAACGAACACTCCCGTTAGCCTCACTAATCACCACTAACACAGGCAGGTCTTGCAGGGGCACGAGGAAAGTGAGATAATCTATGAGCACAGGCAGAGAGGACACCTTACACCTGAGGACAGTGGCAGGGGCTGTGGTCCCTGGAGGATGATCCGCATGGTGGAGGCAAAAGAGCTAGAGGAGAAGAAAAACAAAGGAAGATTTTTACAGGGACTCTTCTAAGCATAGGAAGTAAAGTGGGGAAAGTCAGAGGTTCAGCTGGCTATGAAAATTAGAAGCAGATCCTTCGAAAGTTGCCTATCATCTGCCCACTGAGGGCTCCCTACTCCGTGGGAAACTCAAGAACAGCGTGGGGGTTGGACCAGCCATATCCTCTATGGGCAGCATCTGTAGGATTTTTCCAGATGCTAGCAGAGGCACAAGGTCAGACAGAGACCAGTCCAAGCATCCAGAAATAATAACGAACAAACCAGACGTGTGTCTAATGTTGACAACAGTGTCTCTCATGCTGGAATGAATGGCTTACTTTCAATCACCAGCAGATTCTTCTTCCCTGTGAGTAGTAGGACTTAGGGACCAGCACACCTGCCCTCTCTACAGTACCAGCACTTGAGGGCCTCAGGCAAGAGGGAAGACCTCCAGGAGTTCAGAGCCAGCCTGAGTTCTAGATCAGCCTAGGCTACAGAGTGAGACTCTGTCTCAAACAAAAACCAGAAAACCTCGAATAGGACTTAGCACCATCTGAACCACACTTGTCACCAGAGCTACAAACTCTTGTCACCGCCCTCCAGTGCCAGTGCTTCCCACTCCTCTGCAGATCCCCAGGGCCTACGGTCCTGAGTGTGCAGCACGGGATGAGCTCCTAGCACACCAGACAAGGAAGGGCTACTCTGTAAGATGGGGAGAACCCACAGCTAACACGATGGTGCTGGCCAGTAAAACCAACATGAAGGAGAATTTTAAAGAGTAGCATTGGAAGCACAAAGAGCAACCACAGACCAGGAACGCGACTCAGACAGAATATTGTGACTGAGTGATACTCACATATGAGCACCAAGAGGCTTTTGTTATCGCTATAAATCTAGGTTCTGAGGCAAACTCATCAACAAATTGCTGACACAGCAGTCAAGTCAAATCAAGTATTGGCACCACGTCTATACAAGGTTACAGAAACAATATTAAGATCAAAAGAGACTTTGCTGTGGCTGGCCAGATGGCTTAGTGGCTAAGGGCATTGGATGCCCTTCCAGATGACCTGGGTTTGCATCCCAGAACCCACGTGGTCTCTCAAAAGTTTCTGTAACATCAGCCCAGAGAATCCCATCCCCTCTTCTGGCCTCCACAGGTGCTGCCCCCATACGGTGCACAGACATGTATGCAGGCAAAAGACCCATATTTATACAGCATAATAAAGATTAATTTAGAGAGGGGACAAATAATTAATTATATAATTCTGATATGTGTGTCAGAATTCAATGTAAAATTCCTTCAACATTAAGTTTGGACATTTTTATGATTTAAAAAAAGTTAAGATAATGTCTCTGAAATTCTACAGGAATGATTTTTGCATTAACAGACACCACAGAGATTAAAGAGCAAGGCCTAGCAGTTGAAGATAAAGATTGTTTGGGCACTAAGGACTACATGTCCCACACTCCACCTGGCCATCCCATTCTGCCAGGTGTCCTGTGTCCTGTGAGGTTTTGTTTTCTCCATCCCTCCCCAAGCCCCACCCCAGTGGTCTAGTTGTTAGAATTCTAGCATCTGACTGAGGAACACACAGCTGAGGTCACTCAAACCTCAGGGAGCTGAGTTGAAGGCTCTGGTTCTGAGTCCTGGAAACACGAAGGTCCTGCTCCGCGGCTTCAAGCTGTTCGGGCAGAGACTCTTTCCAGCAAAGGAACATTAGCGATGCCACAGTTAGGTGCTGGTGGTGGGTGGTCCATGCTATGTCTCTAACATACTCATACTTCTAGGTGGGCGGCACCGTTAAAATGTGTAACTCAAAATATTTCTTTTGCAAGACTATATCAGTAGTGCATCCCACTCTCTCATTTGAAGGCACAGACTCCGGTGAGCTGTCTTTGCACAGGAGAAACTGAGCTATCTCTCTGCTGTAACTAGTTTTCAATACGTAAGTTATTTAATCATTACACAAATTTTAGTTTCGTACTTAGCTTAGATAGATACGTTTCTTGAAACCCTCGAAGAGATGGAAGTCGACAGTGTAGAGAAGAGATGAAGGAAGCTCAAGTCACAGGAGTACAGGAAAGCAACGGACAGGACGCCAACAGGCTCCTCTCACAACTACACAATTGAAAACCAGCAACACTAGAATTTCTGGGTTGAATTACATCCACTCCTATTAAGGTTAGCATCTGAAGTGTCCCTGTGGACTCATGTTTGGAACACTCCTTCCCTTGCTAGGGACGACATTTCAGGAGATTGTGGGAACTTTAGGGTGTGGCACTCAGCTGAAGAAGTAGAACACTAGGGTGGGCGTCTGGAAGTCCTACCTGGCCTCCGGTTCCGGCTTTATTCTCTGCTTTCTGGTCAGCCTCCACCACCACACTATGCCAATGAACTCAGCTGTCTAGCTGTCCCTTTCCACCACGACAGACCACAACTAGAAGCCTTAAGTTGTTCCTTGAATGTACTGTTGTCACAACAAAGCAAAGCTAACTAATACAATCAACAAAATATGTTCAATTCCTAATTCTCAAAACAGTCTTTAGAAAGATGGTCTTCGTCATTAGCCATATAGCTTATTGGTAGAGTTCTTCTCTCGCAGGCTCAGTCTCTAAATTCAATCCTCAATACTAAAATGGAAACGAGGGAGGGAAGGAGGAAGGGAACGGGAGGAGAAGAAGTGGAGTCTTCATGGGTTGCAGCGAAACTATGTTTGTATAGAGTGGACTCTAATCCAGCATGACAGGGTCTTTAGGAAAAGGGAGAGTTTGAATGCAGATGCAGAGATTACCAACTGAGGATGAAGGCAGAGATTAAGGGATGCAGTAAGCGATGCTTCTACATCCCCAGGAATGCCAACTTTTGTTAGCAACCATCTGGAACCAAAGGGAGTCCTGGAGACGGGTCTTCACAACAGCCTCCCAGAGAGTCAACCCGGCCCACATCATCGTCTTGGATGTCTGATCTTTGGAACTGTGACAGAATGAATTTCTGTTATTCCAACCCCCTCAGCCAGGCAGCTCTTTGTCACAGCAGTGGGGAGAAACTCACCGGAGAAGATCATGCTTTGTTCTCTTGCAGGTTGTGGTTAATGTGACCAAAACCTGATATCCTCATAAGAAGGAGAAAATTGAGACCCAGATGGGGAGGATGTACATGAAAACACAGGGAGAGACAAGAATGGTGGATCCACGAGGAGGCCAGGGGCTGCTGGGAGCTTCTAGGAACTGAAAAGGCAGGAGGAGTCATTTTGAAAGCTGCGAAGGGGAGCACAGCCTTACTGACACTGATTTTGGACTTCTGACCTTCAAAGCTTCTGTGAGCTACTTAGCACCTAGAACTTTGCTGCAGCAGCCCTAGAAAATACAACATCACTGAATCAATGTTTTAGCATCCAGAATTCAGAAATATTTTTAAATGATTATAAAGTTTGATCAAGTTATCCTTCCCCAATCAAGGCTGGTTTACTATCCAAAAATCAAATACTTTAATTATATTGATTATATTGATATAATAATATTCCAAAGAAAAATTATTCTGATGGATACAAAAATAGCATTTGACAATACCCCAAATTCATTCATGATTTTTAAGGAAAAGAAATTATCAAATAGAAATAAGAAACCAGACATGGCGATGCACATCTGTAATTCCAGCACTTGGAAGGCAGAGGTGGAACACTCAGTTCAAATTTGAGGTGGCCTGGTCTACATAGCAAATACCAGGCAAGCCTAGGTTACAGGGCAACAACAGAAAGAAACAGAAGAAAATGCCCTTAACCTGATCGAGGACATCTATAAAAATCCCAGTGACATAATTTAAAACAGCAAATGCTTGTTCCCTCTGTTTGGGAAGACCAGAAATGTCCGTTCAACATTGAAGTGAATGGTCCTAGACAATGTGATACGAGAATCATCAAACTAGGAGGGGGAGAAGCAGGAAAGAGGAGAAGAAGGAGAGTAGAAAACAGAAGGGAGGCAAAAAGAAGAATCATCTAGTTTGGGAAACAAAGAGAAACTATGATTGGGTGTCCTGTGTGAATAAGTCTATAAAAGTCATGAAGCCCGCAATCAACACACAAATGATACGCTTTAGTAACAAACAATTTGAAAATGAAATTGGAAAAAAACACTCTTTTCGCAAAGCATCCAAAAATGAAATAAAGTTAGAAGAATGAACAAAATATTATCCTGAAGCTCTCAAAATTGCTGAGATTAAGATATCATAAATAAATGAAGACATTATTAGATTGAAATATCTAATATCGTCAGGATGGTATTGCCCCCATATTTATATGTAAATTATCCCTAAACCATACTGCAATGCCAGTGTAAATCTGTGTACGTGGAGGTGGAATCTACAAACGAGTACCAAAGTTCAAATAAAAATATAAAGAAATAACAAAAAACAAGTTTGGCCCAGAATTAGCCAGAGGACTCACAGTTTCTGATCCCAGCACTCACTACAAAGCTGCATTAATCAAGACAGTGGCATTGGCACAGGACAGGCATATAAATCAGTGGAATAAAATTAAGGGTCCAGAAATAAACTCTTATGTAACAATCAGCTTAATTTTGACGAAGGTGCCAAGATAATTAATGGAGACAGAAAAAGAGTCTCCTCAACAATCGGGCCTGGGGTAATTTTATATATGTGTGTGTGTGTGTGTGTGTGTGTGTGTGTGTGTGTGTGTGTGTGTATACATATATATACATATATATACATATATATATATATATATATATATATGCGCAAAAGAGTGGCAAGAAAGATCTTAGACCCTCAGCACACACTACATCCAACAGTTAACTCAAAAAGCCCATACAGCTAAATGAAAGAGGTGAATCCATGAAAATTCTAGAATCAAACACAGGAAAATATCTTCTGACCTTGAGCTGAGCGATGAATTCTTGGCAACAGTACCAAAAGCCTGACCCAAAGGGTGGTTGTAGCTTTTTAAACAGAGGAGAAAGGAGAAAGCTTTGAAGCGATCATTTAATGTAAACAAACCGAAGTGGGGAAAACAGGGTAAAGATACAAGGGCAGATTCAATGATAGGGACAAGAGGAAGTGGAAAGCATTTTCTAAATTGAGACCCAATTACTTACAAAAGAAGAGAAAAATGTCCAGAATTATTGGTATTTTTTTTTCAAAATTAGAAGCTAAAATTGAGGAAAATGAACTAGAGAGGCATGATACTGTGTGTGTGTGTGTGTGTGTGTGTTAAGAACACTAGGTTCTTAAACAGGGACATGACAACAGATACCAAAGAAATCTGGAGAATTATAAAGACATACTTTAAAACCTGAACTCCATGTTAAAACGAAATACAAAACCAAAGTGACTGAGAGCGTCTCTGGAAAACACTTCGTGTGAGCGCAGGAGCAGGCCCCTCTCCAGCCAGCAGCACCATTGCTCTTTCTTGTTGATACATCAACCTGCAGTTCTAAATACAGAACAGACTCACCCGCCAGGGTGTATGTGAGGCAGTGTCTGGGCTGTGGAGCCGGAAACTAAAGCTGTTTCTGGATGAGTCTCACACACAGACAGATAACCCAGTGAGAGCACTGGCTATGGGCAGCTGTCTAATACGCTGCTCTGAACCCACAATCTGAATGGGACTGATGGACTCAAAACCGCATATCATGTTCACATTTAACCTTAAACCCCTGTGAAACCATATTAGGGGAGGTCCTGATATTACTTCAGTACTACAGTGCTTATTTCTATACTTGAGTTCTTAAGGACCAAGAGTAGGGGTGGTTTCAATAGCATAGTACACATATATATGCACATCATTTTATGACCTCAGAAAACTAACTTGGGACCTTGTGAAGAAATGTACATGCTATATATTTCTGCTACCTGAATCTTCCTGGGTAATTTGATAGAATATTTTAAGTTTTAGTAAATCAAAATAGTAAATAAACTTTCTCTCAAAGCATACACACGCACATGTGCACAGACACACACACACACACACATGCACACACAACTTCACCCTACCAAATTGGGAAATCTAAAACAAATGGATAATTTTCTTGATAAATACCAATTTCCAAAGTTAATCCAAGATCAGATAAGCAATATAAACAGACCTATTACCTTTAATGAAACAGAATCAGTAAAAGTTTCCCAATCAAAAAATAAAACCAGGGCCAGATGGTTGTAATAAGGAATTCTATCAGACTTTCAAAAGAGTTAATGCCAATACTCCCCACATCAGTACACAAATTGAAACAGAAGGAACAATGCCAAATTTATTTTATCAAGCCATAGTTATCCTGATACCCAAACCACATAAAGACCCAACAAAGAAAGAGAATTTCAGACCAATTTCCCTTATGAACATAGATGCCAAAAATCTCAGTAAAATATTTGCAAATCAAATCCAAGAACATATCAAAAGGATCATCCACCATGATCAAGTAGGTTTCATCCCAGAGATGCAGGGATGGTTCAACATCCATAAATCAATAAATATCATCCACCATATAAACAAACTGAAAGACAAAAATAACCTGATCATCTCATTAGATGCAGAAAAGGCATTTGACAAAAATCCAGTACCCGATCATGATTTTTAAAAGTCCTGGAGAGATCAGGGAATAAAGGAACACACCTCACCATAACAAAGGCAATTTGCAGAAAGCCTGTAACTAACAACAACTTAAATGGACACAAAGTTGTCCACTCTTGCCAAGTCCACTCAATATAGTGCTTCAAGTCTTAGCTATAGCAAAAAGACAACAGAAGGAGGTCAAGGGAAAACAAATTAGAAAGGAAGAGGTTAAAGTATCTTTATTTTTAGATGATACAATAGTATACAAAAGTGACCCTAACAATTCCACTGAGAAGCTCCTACAGCTGATACATGCTTTCAACAAAGTAACTGGATACAAAATTAACTCACAAAAATTTGTAGCCTTTCTATATACAAATGAAAAGTGAACTGAGAAAGAAATCATGGAAACAACAATAGCTTCAAATAGTATAAAATATTATAAGGAAACTCTAACCAAGCGATTGAAAGACTTGTATGATTAAAAAAAAAAACTTCAAGACATGGAAGAAAGACAGTGAAGAATCTATCAGGGGAGGGAAAGATCTACCATGCTCCTAGATCAGAAGATTGATGTAGTAAAAATTACCAAAAGAAATCTACAGATTTGCGTCAGGCCATGGGGGCCCATGCCTTTAATCCCAGCACTAGGGACGCAGAGGCAGGCAGATCTCTGTGAGCTCAAGGCCAGCCTGGTCCATAAGAGCTAGTTCTAGGACAGGCTCCAAAACTACAGAAAAACCCAGTCTTGAAAAACAGAAGAAAAAAAAAAGAAAAGAGAGAAATCTACAGTTTCAATGTAATCTCCATCAAATTTCCAACACAATTCTTCACAAAACTTGAAAGAACAATTTCAGCTTCATATGGAAACACAAAAACCCTAGAATATTTAAACCAATACTAACTCATAAAAACTGCTAGAAGTCTCACCATCCCTGATTTCAAGCTGTACTAGTGACAAAGCTGTAGTGATAAAAACAGCATGGCATTTGCACAAAACAGACACGTTGATCAATGGAATCGAAGACCCAGACATAGGTCCACACGCCTAACAACACCTGTTTTTGATGAAGAAGTCAGAAACACACACTGGGAAAGAGAAAGCATCTTCAACAAATGATGCTGGTCAAACTGGGTGGCTGATTATAAATGAACACAAATAGATCCATAATTATCACCCAGCAAAAGAATTCCACTCAAAATCGATCAAATATTTCAACATAAAACCAGACACACTGAACCTAATAGAAGAAAAAGTGGGGAATAGCATTGAACTCCTTGGCACAGAATTTTTGACCAAAACACCATTAGTACAAGTGCTAAGATCAACATCTAATAAATGGGACTTCATGAAACGGAAAAAAGCTCTGAATGGTTAAGGACAATGTCATTCAGACAACATGGCAGCCTACATAATAAGATTTTTAACAACTGCACATCCAATAGAGGGCTCATACCTAAAATATATAAAGAACTCAAAAACTGTAAATCAAGAAATAAATAACCCAATTAATAAATGTGGTATAGATCTAAACAGAGGATTCTCAATGACTGAAAAATACAGAAATGTTTGCCTGTAGCAAGATGAGTGCTTAAGGCACTGGACTTAAGAAATATTCAATATACTGAGTCATCAGGGAAGTGAAAAATCAAAACACATTGAGACTTCATCTTATAACCATTACAATGGCGAAGATCAATAAAACGAATGATAGTTCAGGCTGGCAAGGGTGTGGAATAAGAAAAACACCCATTCACTGCTGGTGGGAATGCAAATTTGTACAGTTATTATGGAAATCAGTGTAGCAGTTCCCCCAGGAAGCTGGGAATTGATCTACCTTGAGATCCAGTACACCGCTCTTGGGCCTGTACCCAAAGGATGCTTCAATCTGTGACAAAGACACCTGCTCCACCATGCTCATTGCTGCTCTGCTCATAATAGCCAGAAATTGGAAACAATATAGATGTCCCTCAACAGATTAATGAATAAAGGAAATGTGTATATTTATGCAATGAAATGTTACTCAGCTGTAAAACAAATGCATAAAAATGAATGGAACTAGAAAAAAATTGTCCTGAGTGAGTTACCCAGATCCAGAAAGACAGATGTGCTATGGATTTGCTTACCTGTGGATATTAGCTTTTAAGTCAATGATAACCAAGCTACAATCTGTAGAAGCACAGAGGCTAGGTATAAAGTAAGGGGCTTGGGGGACAGATAGATCTTCCTAGGTAAGGGGAAATAAACAGTTATGGATGGACAAAGTTATGTAGGACTGAAACAAGAAGACCAAGCAGGAAGGGCAGAAGAGAAGAGACAGCTAAAATCAAGGGGCATTTGAGAGGCAGTATGGGAACTTCATATCACAGAGACTTCTTAACATATATACATGCATAAAGATGATCTAAATGAAATTGCCAAATAATGGCAGAGACAGAGTCCCAGTTGGACATCTCTTGTCACCAAATGAAGCTTCCATTACCGAGAATGGCTGGCACAGAATGGGTTGTTGGCCAAGAGTCTCATGGGAACCCAGAAACAACCCAGGCTGTTGCCAAGACTATATTTTGCCCTTCACAAACTGATAATAAGGTCCCATTGCTGAAGACAATACCAACACAACTCATTGAACATGAGAAGTCAAGCTGGTGCCTACAGAGAGCCTTCACCCCTACATTCTAGAGTCTTTGGTACTAGAAGGTATTCTGGCTGGCTGGTAGTGGTGGTGCACACCTTTTATCCCAGCACTTGGGAGACAGAGACAGGTGGAGCTCTGTGAGTTCAAGACCAGCCTGGTCTACACAGTGAATTCTAGGACAGGCTCCAAAGCTACAAAGGAACCTTGTCTCAAAAAAGAGGTATTCTGAATACTCCAAAGGAGAAACATAAACACCAACCTAGCTGCAAGCACACTGATCTACAAGGTTCACTACCTGCAAGATATGCTGGGGCAATAGTGGCACAAAACTTTGTGTAACCAATCAATAACTGATTTGACTTAAGGCCCGCTCCATGCGATGGCACTCACACCTGACACTGCTTCTGTGACCAAGAACCCGAGACTAGATAGCCCAGGATCCTAGGGTAAAACCAAATAAACCAGTCTGACAAAAGAACCCGAGACTAGATAGCCCAGGATCCTAGGGTAAAACCAAATAAACCAGTCTGACAAAAGGGGGGAAATGTAGTGATAAAATGATTCCCAATGTTACTGGACATTGGTGGCACATGCCTTTAATCCCAGCACTTGAGAGGCAGAGGCAGGCGGATCTCTGTCAGTTTGAGGCCAGCCTGGTCTATAGAGCAAGTTCCAGCACGGGCTCCAAAGTTACACAGAGAAACCCTGTCTCAAAAGAAAGAGAGAGAGAGAGAGAGAGAGAGAGAGAGAGAGAGAGAGAGAGAGAGAGAGAGAAGGAGGAAGAGAGGGAGGGAGGGAGGGAAGGAGGGAGGGAGGGAGGGAGGGAGGGAGGGAGGGAGGGAGGGAGGAAGGAGAGAAAAGAAAAAGCAAAGGTTATTCTGCTGTACTCATAGATCAGTGCCTTGCTCAGCCATCATCAGAGAAGCTTCCTCCTACCGCAGATGGGAAAAACACAGAGACCCACAGCCACACATTATGTAGAGAGTGAGAGACCTTGGAACACTCAGCCCTAAATGGGATGTCTTCATCAAATCCCTCCCATTGGGGTTCAGGGAACCCTGTGAAAAAGGAGAAAGAAAGATTACAAGAGGCAGAGGGAACAGAGTACATCAAGAAAACAGGACCCTCTGAAAGAATCAACCCATGTGTGAACTCAACGAGACCGAGGCAGCACACACTGGGCCGGCCAGGGTCTGGGCCGGATGAAAGGAGAAGTGGACTCACGCCCCCATCACTAACTCAGAGGCCATCTCCAGTTGATAACTACTTGCAAATGCAAGTTTGTTCCAAGGGAGTTTTCACAGGGAAAACAAACTCCTCTTATGGGTAGGCTGCCTGCCCAGTGGAAAACAAATTCAAGAGCATCCTTCGGGGTTCCTTGTGTTATAATGGAATTGCAGGGCTTTCTTGCCCATGTTAAACTATATCTTATATTTTTATATTTGCTTTTATTTTATTTATTTATATATTTATTTTCCTTCTTTTTACCTTCTATGTCCTTTGCATACATATTATGGCTTCAAGTCTCATGTTTTTATGGGATTTCTGAGTGTGTGAAAGAGTGGATTTCTGTGTCTATATATGTTTCTTGTCCCTTTTCTTGGGTCTCTTATTTGTTTTGACCTATCCCAATGTGTCAATTCTCATTTTATCTTATTATATTTTATTTTATTATTACCTCTGAGAAGCCTATTTGTTTTCTAATGAGAGACAGAAAGGTGGTGGATCTGGAGGGGGAGATCGGGAGAAACTGGGAAGAGTAGAAGGGGGAACCATAATCAGCGTATTTTATATGAGGGGAAAGATCGATTTTCAACAAAAGAAAAAAAAGAACACCAGTGTCATTCTTGTGCTTATAAATGGAGAGCTGAGGAAAATTTGATGAGGCACCACAGAAATAAAAATTTCCAGAACTGGCCATTGATGGAGCAGAGGAGGCCGGCCTGTGTCCTTGGGCAGGGACCGAGTGGCTTTGATCACCACTTTAACTTTCCTTTTCTTACCACTGTAATTATGTGTTAGTTTATGGCTTTTGTGGCAGATTAATTTTACCCCAAATAACCCATTAATTCAATATTATCCCCATCAACGTTCCAGAAGGCTTTTGAAGGATTCCTCAAACTCATATATACAGAGAGAGAAGCTCCCACGACGTAGCTGAATATTTAACATATAAAAATTGAGATCAGACAGACCTACCTCACATTCCAGACACCAAAGCCACCTACAGAGCTGAGGAACAAGGCAACAGCAGCTCAGAAATACAAGCATTCCCAAAAAATAAAGAAACGAGTTTCCAAATATACTGTTATTTTACAAGGAATATACACAATAAATCAGGCTTTTAAAAATAAACCATAGGTAGGAAAACCTGATATATTCATACTTGAATTCATATTTACAGCACATGAAAACTAGCGGCCTAGCACACGAGGAGTGAAACTTGACAGCTATTGGAAGGGAATTACGCACATCCTGTCATGGGGCTGGGGAGGGAGCTCAGTGGGTAGACAGGCTTGCGAGAGCAGCTGAGCTCAATCCCAGATCCTGCATAAAGGAGGAAAGAAGAAAACTGACTCCAAAGTCGCCTTTGACCTCCCCTGCATGCCAGGGCTCAGTGAAGACCCACGGCGGCCCTGACAACAATACTTCTCTTACAAACATCCTCTTATGCTCTAAATAAGGAGGAGGTAGTCCCAATCTGAGATCTTTCCTGCATGTTTAGGTTTAAAGAGGAGGCTTCTCTTCTATGTTTTAGCCCCAGCCTCCCAAGGCCACAATTCAGCTGGGGCAAAGCCAATTAGACAAGGAAACAGAAACACGCGGATTCTCACAGCACATCGTTTCCCGGCCTCTGCGCCCAAGTGCCCAGGTCCATTCCGCCGTTCACGTTTCAGCCCCACTATAAATAATAATATACCAACGTGTCCGTTTCCAACACAGCACAATGATAACCAAATTTGCTGGTCGTTTGTCATGGGCAGGTGCCACTGTCCTATTTGATACAGCCATCTTGTGAGGAATCTGTCACTTTACAGGTGACCCTCCACAAATGAGACAAGTGAGGACCTGCAAGGTGACTCACTAGCGGGTGGCAGAGCCCAGGATGGATACTAAGTTGGTCCCATGCCAGGAATGAATGCTCTTACCCATGGTACCAAGCCCACCCCGTGAGGAAGAACAGAGGCAAATAAAGGACACCAGATCTGAGACATGATCTCAAAGGGAGAGGAGGCGTTCGGCTGTATAACGGATCAGGTATCTATCGTGATTTCTGCTCCATTGTATTTTATTTGCATTGCCACACTAAAACCTCAAAATTAACGGCTACTGTTAAAATAGTAAAGTTTCTAAAAAGTGTAGGGAGAAGATTTTTATGTTATGACACTGAGCAACCTTTTCTGGTTCAACAACGTGCATTTTTCTCTCACTCTTGGCACAGCCACAGAACTATCTTTCCAACTTTCTATTTTCATTTTCTTATCTTGTCTCCTGAAAAGAAACAGGAAGTCTTAAAGAGACAGGAAGCCTTGCATCAAATTATGATGGGCAGAACACGCTAAACATGGGCACATAAATAGCAGCTACAAAGTACGTATATTTTAAGAAATGCCGCTTGAAAACATGCCCCCGTATTTCTAGAATGCTAACGACACCACACAGTGACAGAGGCAGCTAGAGAACTCAGCAGGATCCGTTGTCTGTTCTTACTGGCCCCTGGTGAATCCTCTGTCCATCTTTCTTTCTGTACCCCAAGGTATAAGGGGCTAGCCGGCCACTTCCCATTTACATAACCAGGACAAAGTGTGGGAAAATGCAGAACACAAACTAAAAGCATAGTACTATCACTGCCTGTCTGATATAGCTGAGGAAATGAAGTGAAAATGCAGGTGTGTGGTCATGGCACGCTCCACACAGAGACGCAGACACACAGAGACTCACAGCCCGCGGGTCCTAAGTGCTCTTAGATCCCATTCACATCATTAACCTGGCCTCGTTTTCATGGTGACTTATCAAGTTCCACCCCAAAGGCAGGAATACATGGATGGTAGGTGTCACCCCTGTGCAAGCACAGGGCCCCTCTGCTGGCCATACAATAGTCAGGCAAGTACTGTCTTCATCATCTAAGTGAAGAACTGGGGGCTAAAGAAATCAAAAATATGTCCCAGGTCACACTCTAGCAGCTGACCCGGCCATGATTAGAACTTGAACTGGCCTAGCCTCAAAAAGGTCTGTTTCCGGTTTTACCTGGCCACCAGACACTTTATAAAGTCTGTCTCAAAATGACTGCTTCAATCACCCAATAACATCACACAAAGGTCAAGGGGAAGGACACTCTCCACTGGGGTGCAAAGCTCTTCGGTTCGTGTTGATCTCATCAGAACACTACCTGGCCATGTCCCCCTCACACCTATGCCCAGACAGATCCCAAGGAACTGCCTCTTCTCACACTCATTACCTTGCAGGGCCATAAGCAGCAACAAATGCTGGCGATCCTTCTTCTGTTATCAGTACAAATGCAATAAGCAACTCGGGCTGTAGGGCCAAACCTTCATTTACAAAATGTTTTTATTGTCTCCGAGGCACTTAGCCATGGAAGACAGCATTTTATTTATTCCCTGCGGATTCTTTAGGCTTTCTGATTCACAGTGCTTAGAACTACAAGGATGAGTCAAGAGAGTAAAACGCAGAGCAGGAGAGCAAGGCTGCAAACCTTCACTATCTGAGACGTCTGTTTGTTTTTCAGATATTAAATACCAATTACCTCCTTGACCTATATAAAGCAGAAGAATGCCAAGAATTTGCCAAGCGCAGGAAACTAAGCTGTGGTATCGTCATAAATAAAGTCATTTATAGAGCTGCTAATGAGCAGAGCAATTAAGAACTCACAGTGCTCTTTCAGAGGACCCAAGTTCAAAGTCCAGCACCCACATCAGGCAGCTTGCAACTGCCAGGAACTTCAGCTACCGAGGATCTGACGCCCTCTTCTGGCTTCCATGGGAACTGCACTTGTGGACAAATCTACAGTCTCTTCCTCTCTCCCTCTTTCCTTCTCCCCTTCTCTCTCCCTCCCTCTCCCCTCCCCTCCTCTCTCTCTCTCTCACACACACACCATTCTTTAAATATATTTCAAATAAAACATTTTAAAGTCATTAACAAGTCACACTAAACCAATTTGGCTGGATGGTAGCGCACACCAAGACCTATTTTCTTTGCCATTAAGTAAATAACATTTTAACAGGTCTTTACCACAATCTGTCAGTGCTTCAGAAGGAAGTGGAAAACCCACATGTCTCCCATGCCCCTGCAAGTCAGCAACAGCTGGAACAGAAAGTGCTAGATACTGGGGGTGTTTCTCACTCTGCAGCCATAAGGATTCATAATTCCCTTTTCTCCGTTGCCTGGAACATATCCAGAGGATCTAAGTTGGTGTCTTAGTCAGAGTTCCCATTGCTATAACAAAACACAATCAAAGACCAAGTTGGACAGGAAAAAAATTTATTCAGCTTGTCCTTCAGCATTGCTGTTCATCACTGAAGGAAGTCGGAACAGAAACTCAAGCAGGCCAGGATCCCAGAGGCAGGAGCTGTGGCAGAGGCCATGGATGGGAGGTGCTTACTGGCTTGTTTCCCTAGCTTGCTCAGCCTGCCTTCTTATAGAATCCAGGACCACCAACCCAGGGATGGCTCCACCCACCATAGACTGAGCCCTTCTCCATTGATCGCTAATTGAGAAAATGCCCTACAGCTGGATCCATGGAGGCATTTCCTCACCTGAGGCTCTTTCTGATGACTCTAGCTTGACAAAACCAGCCAGTCCAGTCAGCATTCTACATATCTCCCCTTCACCATGGTATTGTCATACATGTACACAAGATAAATATGATTACTTACCCCATATTATCCACTTATTCTCCCACTCCTTCCGTTGGTCTCTGTTCCATTTGCTAGTAACTAGTACCATTTCCACGCCTTCTTTTATGTTCCATGACTGACATGAATCATGTGACACTTGTCTTTTAGATTTTAGATTATTTCACTGAACACAACAATCCTAGTTCCATTTATTTTCCAAGCGGCAGAGTTTTGGTCTTTCTCCTGACTGACTGGCACTCCCTCCATCGTGTGTATATTCACTGTGTTCACCTGATGCTGACTCACTACAGAAATATGAGTCTACCGAACACATTGGCCCAGGAGACCACTTCCCCAGCAGCACAGACACTGAGAGAAACAATAAATGGGACCTCCTGAAACTGAAAAGCTTCTGTAAAGCAAAGGACACAGTCAACGAGACAAAAATGACAGCCTACAGAATGGGAAGATCTTCACTAACCCCACATCAGACAGAGGTCTTATCAGAACTCAAGAAATTGGTCATCAAAAGAACAAATAATCCAATTTTAAAAAATGGAGTACAGACCTAAACAGAGAACTCTTAACAGAGGAATTTAAAATGGCTAAAAGACACGTAAGGAAATGTTCAACATCCTTAGTCATCAGAGAAATGCAAATCAAAACAACTCTAAGATTCCATCTTACAGATGTAAGAATGGCCAAAATCAAAAACACCGATGACAACTTATGCTGGAGAGGTTTTGGGGAAAAGGGAATACTTCTGCATTGCTGGTGGGAATGCAAGCTGGTACAGTCCCTTTGGATATCAGTGTGGTGATTTCGCAGAAAATTAGGAAACAACCTTCCTCAAGGCCCAGCAACACCACTTTTTAGTATATATCCAAAGGTTGCTCAAACGTGCCACAAGGACATGTGCTCGACTATGTTCATAGCAGCTTTGTTTGTCATAGCCAGAACCTGGAAACAACCTAAATGCCCCTTGATCGAAGAATGGATAAGGAAAATGTGGTACATTTACACAATAGAGTACTACACAGAAGAAAAACATGATGACATCTTGAATTCTCAGGAAAATGAATGGAACTAGAAAACATCATTTTGAGTGAGGTAACCCAGACCCAGAAAGACAATTATCACAAGTGGTTTCTAAACATAAAGCAAAGAAAAACCACCCTACAAATCCAATCACAATCCCAGAGAACCTAGACAACAATGAGGACTCTAAGAGAGACATACATGTAGATTCTAATCTACATGGGAAGTAGAAAAATATCTCCTGAGAAAATTGGGAGCATGGGGACCATGGGAGAGGGTTGAAGGCTAGGGGAGAGGTAGGGAGGGGAGCAGAGAAAAATGTAGAGCCAATAAAAATCAATAAAAAAAGAAAAAGAAATATGAGTCTAGAACTGGATCGGATATTAGTGGGGGGAGGCACTTGTTGATGGAGAAAACCGATTATCCCTCTTGTTACAGAGAATTCACTAGAGAGGACCAGTATCTACGGAGCCACGAATGCTACACAGGATGCAAATTTGAATACATGTCTTGACTTCAAGAGATGCTGGCTCTGGAGGAATTTAAATTTCTACCCAGCAGCTTCCTTACAGTCTTTTTGTTTGTTTTCGTTTTTCAAGACAGAGTCTCGGTATGTACTCACTCTGTGGATGAGACTGGCCTCAAACCCAGAGATCCACCTGCCTCTGCATACTGAGTACATATGCTGCGACTGGAAAAACTGACATTCTGTGTCACTTAACCCTTCGGTAGAAGAGTGGGTTTCTTTTACGTTTCCCATGATGCCTAGGGTGATTTCACACCATGGGTATTATGAATGGGGCTCTGGATAGTGCAGCTGTGGACATGGACAGGCAGGGGACTGGCAGGGGCGGCAGGGGACAGGGACAGTGGGGGGCAGGCAAGGGACAGTCAGGGCAGGCAGGAGACAGTCATGGGCAGGCAGGGACAGTCGGGGACGGCAGGGACAGTCGGGGACGGCAGGCACAGGCAGAGGACAGTCGGGGACGGCAGGGACAGGCAGTGTGCTGACTTAGATCCTTGGGTGCATTTCCAGGATCGGTAGACCTCGAGCATATGGTTGTTCTACTTTTAGCCCGAGAACTTCCAAGTTGATTCTCACAGGGCTGCACTGCTTAGGTTCGGGCTTTTTTCCCAGCATCCTCACCGGCATTTGAAATGTTTTCCCGATGATATCTTTTCTGCTGGGAGTGAGGAGTTTTCATTTTCATTTTCCTGATGACTGAGGATAGCGAGCCTTTTCTCATGTGTCCATCAGTGTTGAGTAGCTCATCTTCTGTGACGTGCCTGCTCATTTCACTTGCTCTGGCTTCCTAAAACTAAGCTCCCACATCTGATAGCTTCCAGCTACTCCTTACTGTGTCTGGGGTTCCTGCAGGTCAGCATCCCTCATAGATGCCCCGGAAAGAACTGGTCTACACTTCCCTGTTTTTAAAGAAACAGCTCTTACCTCTAAAGAACAGAGGATGTGGTCTGAGAACATAAATTTGCATCTCCCTAAATGCAATGCTCTAGGATTTTTGAAAGCCATTTCATGAAATGTTACGGTTTTGTGTAGCAAAGAAAGTCATAATTAAGTCAAATTTAAAATACTTTGGCGAGACTATCAGACAGTGTCCGGGAATATGAGGAAGTCTTTCAGCCAGCCTCAGCTGCTACGTGATGACATTCCTAGCTTTGCGGTTGGTAAAAGTTTGCGGTCTGCTAAGGGTTTTCATCTTCCCCCCACAGGATGTTAGACCAGGTACTCCTGGGCAAGGAATAGCTGTTCAAGCAGCTAGAGCTAGCTAAAGCTAGCCCGAGGTAAGGTAAATAGCTCCTGGACTGGCAACACCCCAGCCTCTCCACATCACTGAAACTCTATCAGTCAATCATTCTCTGCAGACACAGCTCTTCCTAGGAGCTGGTTGTTGGTTTACCCGGTTCATTACAGAGGTTGTGCTTTAAATCACTAGCTACCCAACTGCTCAGGCCATAGCCTAGGGGGAGTTCTGTTCCCCTAGACAACGGCTCTGGTGCTCCCCGCTAACAGTAGCTCTAACTAAATCTCTATCATTCTAATAAAACTGAAGATTCAAAGGCTAGGGCAAAAGCCTGCCAAGCTCAGAGTTAGAGTAGCAGCTGGCTAGCTTTCCCTCTTAGCTGGTGTCCCCAGAAGCCACTCCCTTCCACACAGCCCAAACTAAAAGCATCCTACTTGATCTCCTCCCTGCTACTTCTTGTCCACCAGCTGTTAGCCCCGCCTCTCTGGGCCCAGGTTAGCTTTATTTAATTAGTGCAAATGCAACACATCTTTACACAATTAACAAATGCACCGTGAACAAATATAACACATCTTTGACCAGTTAAAAAAATCTTCCACGATGTTCTGTCTTCAGACTAGCCAGTTCTCCAAGCCCACACTCCAGAGGCCTCGCTGTGATTTCCAGACACAGAATAACGCAAGGATTTTGACTGCTCATGCACAGACTCAGAAGTCAAGACGGCTTCCTACTTCTGTACCAGCCAGTGCTGGGAACCAGTGGGACCTCTGCCCAGGAGGCGGTGTGCACAGTCCTCAGCACCCGTGCTGCCTAGAGTCATTGTTAATTTCCTGGGTCCGACCTTCCTCCCTTCCTCTCCCCCCTTCCCTCCCCTCCACTCTCTGCCACACTCCCTCTGCACACGCCCGTATATTGGAGCATGCTCTATCCCCACACTCTCCACTCTGTGAATTCCTCTTGGTTTTGTTCTTTTATAAATACCTCTTTTCGCTGCTGAAGCTACAGTCTGTGCTTTTGGAGACTTGTCATCTGTTGTCCTGTGCCACACTGTCTCTGCTTTCCACATGAACACACTACAACCATCTCGCCGTCCTTGCTCCAAACTCTCATATATGTGCATGCACAGGAGCCTGTGTGTTTGCTACTGA
This sequence comes from Microtus pennsylvanicus, assembly GCF_037038515.1. NCBI lineage: Eukaryota > Metazoa > Chordata > Mammalia > Rodentia > Cricetidae > Microtus > Microtus pennsylvanicus. Next base: position 3,567,610 of record NC_134582.1, read on the forward strand.
GATCTGAGTTTCTTGCTGCTGTTACCCACTTAGGAAAGTAGCGGTTCTCCAGCCATTTCCATTCCATCCGCCAGAGGCACTCACGATAGATAAGTATACCATGTCTACCAACTACACCACGGAACAAATAAAGATTTTATAACATTATTGTCTCTCTTTGTGTAGATCTACGTAAGACTTTCATTGGTCCATACTTGCTGTGATTCTTAGTTTTTTGTCAACGTGACACAAAGGTCATCTTTGATGAAGGAACTTTGAGAAAATGCCTGCATCAAGTGGCCCTGTAGGCAAGAGATTGGTGACTGATGTGGAGAGCCTAGCCCACTGTAGTCCTGGGGTGCATACAAATGCAAGCTGAACAAGCCAGGAGGAGCAAGCCAGTAGCAGCGCCCCTCTGTAGTTCCTGCCTTGGCATCCACGAGTGGACAGTGATGGGGACAGGTAAGCCAAATACACCCCTTCCTTTCCAAGCTGCATGTGGTCAGAGCGCTTTAAGAAAGCAAACGAGAACACGTTCACATAGAACTTCCAAGCTACATTCCGTACGTTTTCAACTTGGTTAGAAAATGAAAGAATATTTTTATAAGGCGGATGCACCAATTTGTACCCAGATGGTTGCAGCAGCTGTTAAGTTCCACAACCTGGTCAGCACTTGGAATCGTCAGGAAAATGGAGAACTCGCCCTGATTTCATCTGAACTTCCTTGTCTTCCTGTTTTCTGTCCACTCATGCTTCTGCCCCTGTGACTTGCTGTTCATTTAGTCTCTTGTCTTCCCAAGCTTCAGGTCTTTGGCTTACAGGCTAGAAGGAGCTTTGTGCTTTGAAAATATACTGAGTAACAATCATAGCAACTGCACGCGTTTTAGATACCTCCCAACGTTTCTGTCGGCGGGTTCCTTTTTGCATGGAAATATTCAACTTGCCAAGTTTTGTTTTCTTGCTTGCTCTAACTGCTTTCCTATCTTGAAGAATCCCTGTGTTTACGTGAGACATTCTCCAATACCATGCTTATGTGTCAGTCCATTGGAAATGGATATTTTGTCGTCTTGTGCAAAACAGGGACTACAGTCTTAACCGTTCTCTTACGGAGATCCAGAACCATTAACTGATGAGCCCTCATTCCCCATCCATTCGGTAATGTCATTCTGCCATAATTGCTTTTGTTACACATGCTTTTGTTTTTAGGCTCTCTAGATTGGAATGAAAAGGGTATCTTTATCCCATGTGCTCACTGGCTTAGTATTCTGAAGACCTAATGTTGCACTGTTCTAATCAACATGGGATCCTGGAAACATCTAGTATCTGCAATGAAAATTTTGACAACCTATTTAGAAAGATGATTTTTCTCTAATGGAGACATGTGGATTAATCTGTTTTCACCACGCCCTAATATTCTGTAATAGATTGTAGAAATGAAATTTATAAGGGAAATGATTCATTTGCTCTTAAGCAGGAGTCATTTATCAATATGTGGCTGTACATTTGCCGTGCCACTTAGTTGCATCCCAGTTTTATTTTAAAAAGTGACGTGGTCTCAATCCATCACCATCCTGCATTTTAAACTGTACATCACTTACAAATGAACACCGTCATCCTCGCAAGTCAGTGTGTGTCTATCACCTTGTCTCTTCTCACAAGACATATAGATTACCCAAGTATTTGTCTCTCCTTCCCCATTTCCCTTGGCTGTTAGGAAGTGAATGTAATTGTAATTCCACAAATGACAGACATGGTGATTTATCATTCACGAGGTTTGCAGGTGGATAGAGGAGGGCCAGTGCTCGCCAGCAGATTCCTTTCCTGTCATACAGATGCACGCTGCAGCCACAAAATGAATCTGTTAATGTCCGAGGACATACGCAGCTGTCAACGTTCTACAGGCAGAGACACGGGCACGATTCTCATTTTCATTCTCTTCTAAAGAGAACTCGGCTAATCACACACAGAAAGACTTTTCTAGCGAATACTCACTGTTTAATTATTTGATTCGTTAAGAAAAGATGTGTAATTGCACTCAGTTCAACAAACTCAGTCACACAGACATTTGTTGGTGGTCTGGTACATAAAGTTATTACCGTAACTTCTCTCCCTGGGCAAACTTTAATGAAGGATGAAGCTTTATCAACGTGCCCTCTTGGCAGGGTTTATTTAGCGTGCCAGTGTGGTCAGCAAGACTGTCTTCTTCTAAATGACATCCTGAAGGGTCATTCTGGAGTGAACTGCAGACAGATGCAAAATAGAGCTCTCTCTCTCTCTCTCTCTCTCTCTCTCTCTCTCTCTCTCTCTCTCTCTCTCTCTCCTTACCTCTCCCCCTCTCTGTCTCACAGGCACACACCCAGAACTTCCAGTTCAGTAGCTGTAGCAAACACCACCCGCTATGTGACCACCTAACTTTATGAAATTGCGTGTCTTCAGCCATATCCTGTCTTCCTCGTCTACACATCTAAAGTCTTCCTTCAACACACTCTAGCGGCTGAGAGGGAGAGTGACACCTTAGCCACCATGGAGTGCGCTAGGGCAGATGCTATCCAGTCCTGAGAGGGTCTCATGGAGTGCGCTGGGGCAGATGCTATCCAATCCTGAGAGGGTCTCATGGAGTGCGCTAGGGCAGATGCTATCCAGTCCTGACAGACACTCATGGAGTGCGCTAGGGCAGATGCTATCCAGTCCTGACAGACACTCATGGAGTGCGCTAGGGCAGATGCTTTCCAATCCTGAGAGGCTCTCATGGAGTGCGCTAGGGCAGAAGTTTTCCAATCCTGACAGACACTCATGGAGTGCGCTAGAGCAGATGCTTTCCAGTCCTGACAGACACTCATGGAGTGCCCTAGGGCAGATGCTTTCCAGTCCTGACAGACACTCATGGAGTGCGCTAGGGCAGATGCTATCCAGTCCTGACAGACACTCATGGAGTGCGCTAGGGCAGATGCTTTCCAATCCTGACAGACACTCATGGAGTGCGCTAGGGCAGATGCTATCCAATCCTGACAGACACTCATGGAGTGTGCTAGGGCAGAAGTTTTCCAATCCTGACAGACACTCATGGAGTGCGCTAGGGCAGATGCTATCCAGTCCTGACAGACACTCATGGAGTGCACTAGGGCAGAAGTTTTCCAATCCTGACAGACACTCATGGAGTGCACTAGGGCAGAAGTTTTCCAATCCTGAGAGGGTCTCATGGAGTGCGCTAGGGCAGATGCTTTCCAGTCCTGACAGACACTCATGGAGTGCACTAGGGCAGATGCTTTCCAATCTTGACAGACACTCATGGAGTGTGCTAGGGCAGATGCTTTCCAATCCTGAGAGGGTCTCATGGAGTGCGCTAGGGCAGATGCTTTCCAATCCTGACAGACACTCATGGAGTGCGCTAGGGCAGATGCTATCCAATCCTGACAGACACTCATGGAGTGCGCTAGGGCAGATGCTATCCAGAGGCGGATCCTATTTCTACTCAGTGTTTGCTAACTTATCTGGAAACACGAAGGAATCTGATCGCAAGCACCCATCTTCAATCTCTGATGGGGTTGGCTCCTGCTGAACATCTGTCCTCTGTCCTCCAGCACCCATCTTAAGGACGTCCGCCGGCTCCAACTGAAGTTTCTACTCTCGATCCGTACCTTGCGCCCATGGGCCAGTGAGAACACAGTGATCTACCTCGGGAGGGTTCCTGGTGATCTTTGTGACTCAGAATGACTCAGAACTCTTAGGAAGTGCTTTCCCAGGACACTGACCCTGCTGATATTTCTGACGGAAGGAAAGGGGGCGGGTGTGCCACAGTGCAGTCCACCTTTGTGCGCTCAGTGTCGTGATGTGCCCGTCACCCTAAGGTGCCGGAGCCACTCTCCCACAGCCTCCATGCCACTGTCTGCAGCAGCAGCCCCGCCCCGAGCAGTGGTGCTGTGTCAGCAGGCATGTGGATGGCATCCGTCTCCCTGAGGGCTCCCACTGTACTTGGGAGCACCCGGTCCCCTTTCCGGAGAGCATTATTCATTGTTCAGTACCAATGGACGGGACTATCACTTCCAGACACTCCAGCTTAGTAGGTACCGTTGTCCCAAATGTGAGGCAGTACGGTTCCTGCCAAGCAGCCAGGGATGTCTCTCACTAAAGGATCCATGGGCTGCTCAGCTCTGCCCATGTGGAGATCTCAGGTATCGGCATCTCTGACTCGGCTGTGTATGTCCTGAACACAGCGGGGCTCAGAACACTGTCAGTGCACACACAATACCATGTGCTGGCACCTTAGCCAGAGCTCTGTGAGTGAGTGAGTGAGTGAGTGAGTGAGTGAGTGAGTGAGTGAGTGAGAGGGAGGGGCTTCCTTGGCAGATCCTGCAATACTGCTTAGCTTTTTGCTAGCTGAACTTCTCAGTGGGGTTGGGTAAGCATCATCTGGTAGAACTGAGGCAGATATAGGAAGGAAGGCTCTCTGCCTCAACGGAGTAGCCATCGCTGCCTTCTAGCCTGACATCTAGAGCTGACTTTCTGGGGGATATCATGTATGCAATCGATGAACGCTTTCGGAGTAAGCTGGTGAGCAGAAAGAACCATGCTATGCTGTGGGAGAAACCTGATGGAACCCTTTGGGCCTTGCTGCTCAGCTAGGATCCAGCATGTGCTGCCTGCCAATGCTCTCATGTCTGCAGGTAAATGTCTTAAATTATTCTGCTTGTAATAAGTCAAGAGCACAGCCATCCCCTGCCTCCTCGACCCAGGTCCTGTCTGCTAGTCAGTATCTTCACACAACAGAGGATAATACCACACTGTCAGGATTGGCTGAGCCAGTGGCTGGGGCTCCTGGTGGGATGGAACAGGTATTAGGTATTACAGGACTTCAGTGGTCTGGTTCCAGATGTCTGGGGTTATGGAATGGCCTTCCTTAAGAGGAGTCTTCTTTCAACTTGCTCTTCTATGACTTAGCTGCTAAATATTCCCTCTCTCTCTCTCTCTCCCTCCCTCCCTCCCTCCCTCCCTCTCTCCCTCTCCCTCCCACCCTCCCTCTCCCTTTCTCTCTCTCTTTCCCTCTCTCTCTCTCCCTGTCTCTCTCTCTTTCCCTCTCTCTCTCTCCCTGTCTCTCTCTCTTTCCCTCCCACCCTCCCTCTGTCCCTCCCCCCCCTCTGTTTTTAACACAAATCGCAGTAGCTAAAAAGCATAATTATGGCCTGTGATAGCAAGATAGGTTATCAATCTAACTACATCTAGAATTAACTAAAAACCAAGTGATGCATTATGAAAGATTCTTTTTTTTTCTTAATTAAATCATTTGAAGTGGGAAGAACCACTTTTAATCCTGATTTCTTGAGGTTGGAAGAGCCACACCTCCTGCTGGCAGCCTACACAAGGACGTGAAAGAAGGAAGCGCTCTTCCTGCTCTTCCCTCTCACCCTCAGTCAGTCCTTCACTGGCTCAGGAGCCTCCTCCTTCAGCACTCACTGAGACGTCCAGCCTCGTGCACTGGACAACTGCTGGAGTGTCAGAGCGTCTGCTGATAGACAGCCACTAACTGGACCACATCTGTAAACCACTGGATTCTCAGCTTCTGCTGATAGACAGCCACTAACTGGACCACATCTGTAAACCACTGGATTCTCAGCTTCTGCTGATAGACAGCCACTAACTGGACCACACCCTGTAAACCACTGTAATGAATACTGTGTGTGTGTGTGTGTGTGTGTGTGTGTGTGTGTGTGTGTGTGTGTGTGTGTGTGTTCTAGAAGTTGCATTCCTCTAGAGAACTGACTAATAGTTCCTCTGACTAATGTCCCCTAATTTATAGAACCCATAAACCCGGGGACTGCATAGGTCACCTGCTCCAATAGTGGGGCCCCTACCAGGGACTTATTCCTACAGAAGAGCTTTGAGAACCTCCTGGACGCATTGCCTGTGTGCTCCCATGAGCTCCTGGGGAAGAGCGGACACGGCAACTCTAAGGCCAGCATCGCATGGGCCATTACTGCAGAAGACAGAGCAAACGGTGAGCAGAAATGAAGCCACTCTGGAGTTCGAATGGCCATCCACCACCGAAGGACAACCAGTAATGGGGGGATAGCGATTAAGTGGCCGAATGGTGGCCAATAGAATCTCATCACAGAGAAGCCATGTCCTGTTGCGGGAAGGCAGGAGGTGTGGCTGTAAATGTATATGCGGACTATCAGTGAAGCGCTCACTCCATGATAACCACAACTCTTGCCTAAATGCAGAAAGATCTGCTCATCCCAGAAAAAAAGCACAAGAGCCAGGGAACTAAGGACTCCTGGAACTCGTGTGGCATGTGAACAAATTCAACAATTCTTACTGCAGGCCCCACAGCCAGTCATAGCAGAATTTAGTATAAAGTTAATATAGCCATGAACTAAATGTCTGATTTTTAAATATTTTATCACATTATAGTAACATTAATAGAATTACAAGTAAAAAAATTCATAATGTTAGGACCTCAACAAATCCAACTGTATTTATTTGGTTATTATTCTGTCTATTGAAAAATATGTAATTTTTACTTAGGTTAAAGCACACTACACTTAAGAAGTACTTGGCATTTCAAATAAATACAAAGGGTTCAGTAATTCTTAACCTCACCATTTTCATCCTGAGGATGTTTAGACTATTTTTTAATAAAACATCTTTCTCAGAATCATAGCAATATTAAATACCATTAAAGCAACAAAATTATTTGACCTGGTCCCTAGACCACATAAGTAAATATCTTGCAATAGAAAATGTGTGTGTATGTTATATAAAATATACAAATATTATATGTAATATACATTACAAGCTATTATATATAATATAAATTTTACAATACAGATTTGGTTAATTTATTTGATCTCTATCAATCTCATCAGTTAGTATTTTCCACTGAGCATGTTCTTAAGTAACCATTCTTTTTCCAGACCTTATGCTCCTATGTGACGTTTTATCGACTTAAATGTGGTTAAATTTTATTAGCGAGGATTGTGGGGATGAAAGAGGCTTTCCTTCACTGTGGAGCCCAGAAGGGAATGCAAGGAGTTGAACAACTGCCTCCTGATGACTTGGAACCTGCCTCCGGTTTCTCCTTTGTGAGCTAAAGTGGTACCAGGTGCAATTAGAAACCTTTATGTATCTGCAGTGGGGATTCGACTGCTGATTCATAGTTTCCCCAAGTTTCTGAGAGGCAGATGTTGGCTCTAAGTTGGCCCAGTGTGAAGAGAAATATTCAGCAAGAGCTATCATTAGAGGTTTTCATGCTTGAAAAGAAAATACTTCACCCACTGAGCCATCTTCCCAGCTGCTTTGATCATCTTTTATTCAGACAATTTGTGCTTTCACTGCAGAGCTGGGGCTGCCCACATTGCCATCTTGGTGCTTCTTGCTTTGCTTTACAGGTTTGGGTCTATAACCGACCTGGAACATGCCTTCGGGCACGGCATGAAGTAGGTGTTCCTCCTTCAGATGATGCCACAGCCTAACCCCATGCAATCTATTTTAAAGTGACTCACTTTTGCCACAATCATGTGTCTGTTCCGAGTTCTGCTCTGTCCTTCTCTTACCTGGAGAATTCAGAAAGTCTCCACCCCACCTCCAAGCTCTTACCTGGAACTCTCAGTTCTGTGTTAATGGACATCAGCTCCATATAACACAGTTCTTTTAACAAGCTTATTACTCAGTTAGCTGCACGACACTTTAGAGCTCTGCTAAAGACTTGTGTATTTCAATGTCTTGCAGACCTTTGGCCCCCAGGACCAGAGCAGAAAGAAGGATGGTTTAGTGGTCAGGGCCCATGCCTCGGGACCAGGGTGATCCCAACTCTTATCACCGGATGTGCTCTTCTCCTCGAGACATTCAACTTCCCAGATGAGATCCTTGTGAAGTGTTGTTATTATACCATATCCCCATAAGGTCTAGGGAGATCTGCAGAGCTGTGGGTAACAATACTACTTCACAGTGCCTGATGCAGGGAGATCTGCAGAGCTGTGGGTAACAATGCTACCTCATAGTGCCTGCTGCACAATAAGCTCTCATCATTAAAACAGAAAGCTATGATTATTTCACAGTGAAATTTTTATTTTCTTCCCCACCCCGCCAACGAGAAATTACTTCTGAGAGCACTTTAGTGATTAGTCCCAGGAGATGAGTGCATCTCATTTCATTACGGCAAGCACATATGTTAACTAGTAGACACACACTGGCCTTTGGATGGACACTATAAAGTAATCCTACACTAGCTCAGAAGTGAGCATAATAAAGGGCTCTTTATTTAGGAGTAGACTCACAAATCACAGACCTCTGTAGGAATGGGGAAGAAGAACCAAATTCAGAAGTCACCGCCGAGAGAGAGAGAGAGAGAGAGAGAGAGAGAGAGAGAGAGAGAGAGAGAGAGCTTTATGGCTGCATTTATAGTATGAGACAACGCCCAAGTAGGCTGGTATCTTAAAGGCTACTGGCTGAAGGAGTTCCCACAGCACCTCTCGCTTTTGTCTAAATAAGGGAGTTCTAAGCCTAATAAAAACTATATACAGTAAGAACAAATAACATGTATAAAATTAGAATCAGCACAAACAATATCAAGCAAGAAACAAGTGATAAATGTTTCAATAATTATCCTATCCTAATGTGTTTAAGTCTTGTATTGTAAATAACGTGGCCAAGTTATAAGAGGAAAATAACTACAACTATCTAGTCTTCAACCCCATTGAAGACCCAAGAAGGGAAATAATATTATTTGAGTAAGCAGGAAGTACAATCAAGTAACTTCCAAAATTCACAATAAATGACAGAGACAACTGGCAACCTGGGCAATCACCCAAAGTCTCATTTGCAACGTTGGAACAACCAATTTGGGCTAAGGCCTGGAGTAACTAACAGGCCATTTTCAGAGGCAGGAAAAATTTCAGAACTGTCTTACCTTGTCTTGACAAGGTTTGGCAGTCTTTTCTCTTGTATCTTGCTTGTCCAGTCCAGATACCGTGCATTTTGTCAGTGGTGGAGGCATGGGCAGTTCTCTGCCAAAAGGTCAGTTTTGCCAAGAAGAAAACAAGCTTCAAGTAGAGTATCTTCAGTGCCCAACATTCTCTTGGGAAAAAATCCATGCTGCCAGGAGCAATCGTGTCTCACATCACAGAACCCTAAGTTATTTAAATGCCATATTCAACAGTTCTTTGAAGTGGATGAAGATTACCTATCTATGCAAAATACAATCTTTACGTATCTAAAGAACTTGATTAGTCTAACTACAAGTTTGAAAACATGGATGACTATTGACCTATTCTTAATACCTATATAGCTAAAAGAGTAAGGCCTCATATTAGAATATTAAACAATCTTTAAAAACTGTGCAACTCAGGACCGCGAGGGGTGCACTGAGACAATGGGGATGTTCTATTGGGAACTCACCAAGGCCAGCTGGCCTGGGTCTGAAAAAGCATGGGATAAATTTGGACTAGCTGAACATAGAGGACAATGAGGAAGAATGGGAACTCAAGAACAATCGCAGTGGGTTTTTGATCCTACTGCACATACTGGCTTTGGGGGACCCTAGGCAGTTTGTATGCTCACCTTACTAGACCTGGATAGAGGTGGGCGGTCCTTGGGCTTCCCACAGGTCAGGGAACCCTGATTGCTCTTTGAGCAGATGAGGGAGGGTGACTTGATTGGGGAGGGGGAGGGAAATGGGAGGCGGTGGCGGGGAGGAGGCAGAAATCCTTAATAAATAAATAAATTAAAAAAAACTGTGCAGCAAATGCTGACAATCACCTCAAAATGTAAACAATGTATAAGTATCTTGATTAGAAGTAAAAATCTATCGTGCAATATGATCAATATATCCTAAAATTGTATCAATATACAAAATGTCTTAAGCAGAGGTAGAAGCATGCATGTATGCAACATGACAAAATAACTTTGCTTAGGTGTACAAATGTTGTAAACAGAAATAGGTGATGGAGGAAGGTCATTGGCTAATAAAGGAATTGCCTTGGCCCATTTCATTGGTTAGAAGATAGGTGGGAGGAGTAAACAGAACAAAACGCTGAGAGGAAGAGGAAGTGAGCTCAGACTCGACAGCTCTCCTCTCAGGAGCAGACGCCTCAGAGAGACGCCATGCTCCCTGCTCCAGGGAAGATGCATGCTATGAAGCTCCGACCCAGGATGGACAGAGGCTGGAATCTTCCTGGTAAGCGCACCTAGGGGCGCTACACAGATGATTAGAAATGGGCTAAATTAATATGTGAGAATTAGCCTAGATAGAAACGGGCCAAGCAGTGTTTAAATGAATACAGTTTGTGTGTTGTTATTTCGGGGCATAAGCTAGCCGAGCAGGCAGCTGGGGTGTTGGGGACGCAGCCCCATTGCCGCTCCATATTACTACAAATGACACCCAGACGTGGGGCTAACTGAGTCCACAGAAAGCCTGAGAAAGCTTGGAAAAGAATAGAGTAAAGCATGTTTCTTATGGCAATTTCTTGGGTCTGCTCTGCTTGCTAGAGGCAAGCAAGCGCCTCATCTAAGAGAGGCTTCCTGACTCAGCTTTAGCTGCAAAGCTTGCAGCTCATTAAGAGGTCCTGCCACGAAACACTTAAACAGTGTTGACGAAAAGCTGAACACATGCTTTTCGGTTTTCAGCCGTAGCAGGAAATTTAAAATGTAGCAGCCGTTTAAAAATGCTGGCTTTCTGGGCCATCCTGCCAGGGCAAATTGACTGTTTGAGGCAGGAGGGTCGGCTACAGAGAGAGGACTTGAGTGTTGTCTGTTGTAGCTTGCTGGCTGGCAGGGACCTTGCAGCCAGTACCTCAGCCATGAGGCTGGAAAGCTAAGGAATGGGCTGGATCCAGCCGTCAAAGTCATGCCTTTAGTCCTACTGAGATTGCTTGGTAAATTAAAGACTCATGTGGTCAAAAAACAGAGAGATATACAGTAAAGAGAGATTCAAAGACAATGAAAATTTCTAAATGGTTTACAGTGTGTTGAAAATATATGCAGACTAAAATTTCAAGTTCTTATAGTAAAAACAAAAATAAGGAAGAATGAGAGTAGTTGGGTGTGGTAGCACACGCCTTTAATCCAGTGCCTAAAAGGCAGAGACAAACAGATCTCTGTGAGTTCAAGGTGTAGTAGCAAACACCTTTAATCCCAATGCCTGGGAGGCAGAGACAGGCGGATCTCTGAGAGTTCAAAGACAGCCTGGTCTACAGGGTTATTCCAGGTCAAAGATAGGCGCTCAAAAAGCAAAAAGTTAACCTAGGAATGTCACAGCTTAGATTCTTAAGCGCCTAGTGATATAAAGGTGCAAATCAAAAGTGCTCCTGGATAGTAAAAAATTGCAGATTCACAATAGGACACATTCAGACCACTAAATGAGTCACACAGTTGGATGAATGTACGTAGGCTTGGGAGAGAGAAGAAAAAGAATATAAAAAATAAAGTTAATGTTAAAAAAAAGGTAAAGTCTTTAAAGAGACAGAGTACAGATAGTTAAGAGATTAAAAGAAATAAAGAAAAATAAGCCACGTAAAAATGGAAAATTCACAGAGAGTCTGGATTATGTACATTGTGTTTTCTTTAAATTTTTTGACTGTGAAAGAGCTAAGTACAGAGAGATATTTCATTATATGGGCTGCCAAGCTAAACCAGAATGGATATAAGGGTATTATGATTTCGAAATTTGGATCTAAGGACATGATGCTTTGGAAAGGAGTTTCTTATTTTGTTTTCACAGAGGATGAAACCCTGTTCATTTCTTCTATTCCGATTTGGTATGATGGACCACGTCCTCCTGAAGGGTTGCTGTGAACATCTTCAGAAAATTGCTTTGCTCAACTGCCAACTGAGATGAAACTAGCACACAGGTTATACCATGAAAGACCTAATTAACGACGCCCCCATTCAGCAGGAAGCAGTTTGGAGAGAAAAAACTGCGCCCATGTTCCCAAATATGGTTTATAAACGTTCTTTTACATTTAAAGGGGGATATGATAGAGATATGAATAATTTGTATTGGTATAGATTTTGCTTTATTGATAGAGATTTAAGGTCAATTTTGATATATGTATAAGTGTTTCTGATTTTGATTAAGGTATTGTGATTGTGTAGTACATTTAAATATGTACTGTATAATTAAGAAATATAGGTTGTTAATGGATAATCATCGATAATGGTAAAGCTTGTAGTCATGTTAGATTTTCTAGATATATAGAGATATATTTTAGATAGACATTTTTCATGTCTTTCAAAGATTACAGAATAGGACATTTAATGTTTTAATAACTGAGGATTTTTCATGACAATGAGACACTCTGCTCCTGGCAGCACCAATCTACTTCAGGAAGAAGATGGGCATTGAAGAGGATCCTTATGGAGTTTGATAGCCATTTGGGCAAGAAACTGCTCTTGCCTGGACTATTGCATAAACTGGACACAGAGAACCCACAGAGAGAGGACTACTGAACTTGCCTAAGGTGAGATGATCTTTCGGGGTTCCTGATTCATGAAGGAGTCTGCGAGACATTCTGCAGGACACAACAGATAGTGACTGAACTGACTTTGAATTTTCCTGCTTTATGGAAATGTCTGCTGGATACCATGGGCCTGAAGGCTGATGGATACCCCAACGGTACAGAGGAACTTTGGGTGACTGTCCAGGCAGCGAGATGTCTCTGTCATTTCTAGAGTTTTAAAAGTTGCTTTTTTCTTGTTTGCTTATGTAGTATTGTATCTTTCTGGAGTCTTTGATGGAGTTAAGAATAGTTAGTTATAGTTATAGTTTTCCTTAGTTATGATAAAGATTATTGTAACTTTTACTTGATAACTGTTTTGTTATATGTAATTTTGCTATGTTAAAGTTAAAGCCTTTTTTTGTTTAAACCGAAAAAGGAGAAATGATGGAGGAAGGTCATTGGCTAATAAAGGAACTGCCTTGGCCCATTTCATTGGTTAGAAGATAGGTGGGAGGAGTAAACAGAACAAAACGCTGAGAGGAAGAGGAAGTGAGCTCAGACTCGACAGCTCTCCTCTCAGGAGCAGACGCCTCAGAGAGACGCCATGCTCCCCGCTCCAGGGAAGATGCATGCTATGAAGCTCCGACCCAGGGTGGACAGAGGCTGGAATCTTCCCGGTAAGCGCACCTAGGGGCGCCACACAGATGATTAGAAATGGGCTAAATTAATATGTGAGAATTAGCCTAGATAGAAACGAGCCAAGCAGTGTTTAAATGAATACAGTTTGTGTGTTGTTATTTCGGGGCATAAGCTAGCCGAGCAGGCAGCTGGGGTGTTGGGGACGCAGCCCCGTTGCCGCTCCATATTACTACAAATAGGAGCATATTCAATATAATAAATATAATTTGAATCTGTATCAATATACAAGAATCTATACAAATGTAAATTACCTATACATAATAGCTCAAAAGTATTCACTCTAGTACTCACTGTTATTATTAGCATGAGTAAGCTCACAATAATCTACCTATTATCCCATCGAATTTCCCTTTTTTTTTTCAAGAAGATCCCTGAGCCTACATAATTTCCACCCCAACTCCCAACCCTATACCAGTTATAATCAACCCCAAATTGATGTCCCTAACTCTAAGAACAAACTGTTGGGAGAGGGGGCATCGTCTTCTAGAATTGCTTCCAGCTGTCATGGGGGCAGTGTTCTTTCTAAGGGATCCTATAAAATTAAAATGATGGTTAAGTTTCAAGATTATTGTTTGGTATAATTGTAAATAGTCTCTTGAGTATTCATTAGGACTTTTCTGAAGTTCTTATTTGAAGTTTTGGCCAGAACATTGTAAGAAGGTGCACCATTTCAGCTAACCAAGTTGGAATCATTTTAGCAGCTGGTACCCAAAACCAATCACCCAAAACCAATCTTAAAGTAGCTCTATCAGCATCATGATGTCATAAAATATAAAGTAGATATAAATAAATATTTTAACTATAATTCTTGCTTGATAACTATTTTGTTGTATGTAATCTTGGTATGTTAAAGTTAAAACCTTTTTATTTAGACAGAAAATGGGGAGGTGATGGGGGATTCCCCTCTGTATGCTGTTAATATATTTTATTGCCACTGATTAATAAAGAAGCTGCTTTTGGCCAATGGCTTAACAGAATATAGGCAGTCTGGAAAAGATACATAGAGAGAGTAGGCAGAATCAGAGAAACGCCATGTAGCCACCGGAGAAGAAAGACACCCGTGTGCCAGTACTGGTAAACCATGAGCCTCGTGATAAAATATAAAATAATAGAAATGGGTTAATTTAACATATAAGAGCTAGCTAGCAATACACTTAAGTGATTGGCCAACCAGTGAATAATATAGTTTCTATGTAATTATTTTGGGTATGGGTGGCCAGGAACAAACAAGCAGTCTCCGCCAACATTTGGTAAAATGCAGAGTCCTTTTCATGATCACTCAGAAACCAGAGGGTAAAGCAAGCAACGAGCAAAGCCCTGGATGGATGAGGCAAGGACCTGACCCCACAGGCATCCCTTCAGGATCTGAACATGCCCTTCCATGCCCTCTCCTCTACACGACTTCCAGAAGGGGCACACTGTGCTGCCCAGCTGAAGTCTGGGCGTGACCAATGCTGGCACTCACCAGCTCCGACTAACAGAGGGCCTGCTCATCAGCAGCTGTTCCTTCCGTCTGTTTTGCCTCTCAACAGCCTAGCCTTGACTCTGTGCTTCAGCCATGGTGAGCACATGAGGTCCACTACTCAGGACTCTAGTGGTGCATTCTAGGCAGCTCCCTTCCTAGGCACCCTACTGCTTGCCCTTCAGGCCTAACCCTCCTGGTCTCCAGCCTGGTAGTGTTAACTGAGTGTGCCTTTCTGCCTTTGGCTTCTGCAGCTAACACCTATCCAGGAGCAATCTAAGTCTACTTCAGCTAAAGAAATCTTCCAAACACTTTACTCAAAGACAGAGTCGTTAATGGAAAATAAGAAGGCACCAGACAGACTGCTGTGGGTATGCTTTATTTTAATTTTAAATAAGAACAAAAATGTAAAAATAAAAAAATAAACACCTCAATAGTAACAAGACTTTGCCACCTATTTCTAAAACTCAGTATGCTGTCCCAAACCAATGGTTTATTTTTGCTACACTGAGGTAAAGGACCAGGCTGACAAGGAAGTATTCTTCTGTCTCCTCGATCCACAACAGCTCTGCATGCACTCCTCCTTCTGGGTCCATGTAGTCCACATAGTAAGTGTGCCCCTGGAAATGAGGACCATCAGAGGGGTGGGGGACAGACCTCAAGTGCACTGGAGAAGTCACACACCAAAAGGGCTTCCTGTACTCTTCCAGAACAGTCAGGTCCATGAAAGAGCAATTCTGTAATGAAGATTCACAAGCGTCAGGACAGCAGGCTCATTTCCACAGGCACTGCGACTCTGTAAAACTGACTGACTGGAAAGGCTGCTTGTGGCATCCAACTCCAAAGTCCTTTATGCACATCATAGGACTCCTGTTTATCCAAACCCAGTCAGCACATAGACTTCCTGTGCACGTGCTCATCCTCGTGTGTGCACAAGGAGCTGTCAGTGCTGGAGCCTGGCTAGAGGCAACAGGTCTTCCACAAGAGAGGCCTGTGCCATTGTTTAAGAGGGTGACATCCTGCCCTGGACAGCAGCTTCTCAATGCTCGACCAGACTGTCGCCTTCCACTCTTGATCTGTGTCCTTGCGGTTCCAAACTTTCAGCTCTCCAACCCTGGCCTCGTGTTCCTCTTTGTTGTCCACCATCCTCTGGCTTATACTGTTCCTGACACTAGGATCTCGATCCACCTGTGTGCTCCCCTCATTCGCTCTCCCTCAGGTCCCACCATCTCCTGAGTGATCCCAACTGCTAGTGGATCCAGTAACAGACTCTATCTGACTCCTGTATCGATTCGTCAACCTCACCTCAGGTATTCATTCCCACAGTTTGAGCTCCTGAATCAACACTGTGGGCCCTGCTTCTAGCTTGTCTCTTCACTCGTCTCTACTCAGCTACTCCTAGTTCCCAGACCACTAGACTACAGATTCACCAGAATTTTGTCACTGTAAGCCACTGCATCCTGAATCACATGTTGTGAGGCACAACTATGTGTTAAAAGGAGAAATTACAAACAATGCTATCTTGGTAAATTCTGCTTAGATAACAGGAGTATGTGTGATTACACACATTTGTGTGCCTGAAAAGGTTTGGGGAACATCATGGCCCATGACCTCTAAACTACCAGCCTTCTAACTCTCCTCAGGCCCCATCTCAATCACGTCTGTTTCACTGTTCTTCACTGGATTGACTTCTTCATCAGTTTATCTCCCTTTGGCTCCAGATCTACTGCAACCGAGCTGTGCCTGAGCTGAGGTATCTCATGCGTTTCTGGATCTGATTGCCCTGCACAGCAGCAGAGCCACAGACAGCGCTATCCCCAGGGAGCCATAACATGCTCAGAAGTCTTTTGAATATACTGTTCATTGTGGGACAGTTTCTCTCCTCCCTGAACTGGCATCCTCATCCTCTCCCATGACCCTCCGTGCCCTCCTCACAGGTGCCCCTGCACAGCAATGTGAGAAGAGCACCCTCCTCTTCCCAACAGCAAATACACAACTATGTCCCCCACCCTCTCCTTACTTGCACATCTGTGCTAAGTGTGCTTTTATCAGGTGGGTTTTAGTATAGCCCACCAACAAGGAGGTAGCCTCTGACACAGTAAGTACTGTCTCTTTCCCCCAGTTTTTAACATGCAGACTTGTTCAAGTGACTATGGAGAGGGAGGGAGGAAGGGAGGGAGGGAAGACAGGGAGGGAGGGAGGGGAGACAGGGGACAAACGGACAGACACACAGAGAGAAATAACTCTCCCAGAGCCTAAGCGACACTTGCTCTCTCTTCCCTCTGCAAGCAGACCTATCTTGCCTGTGTCCAAAACCTTACCTCCTGCTCACAACTTCAACCCACTCTGATCCCACCTCTTCCTAAGATCTCTAAACACAGTGAACATCTGTCAAGTCCCCACTGGACAGATTCAGCACTGCTTAGCATTCTTCGCTTCAAATACTACCTTCCCAGAACTTCTAGAACCATGCATACCTTCCACCAGGCAGTTCTAACAACGGTCCTCACAGCTTGACCTAGAGCACAGGTTTTATTATATATAATCATTCTCTCCCTAGACAGAATTTATCTACATCCACAACTCATAATAATCAAAATATCCATGACTTCCAATATGTACCTCCAGGCTAAACCTCTTTCAGGTTCAAAAAACTAAATATCCAAGTTCTTGCTCAACAAAATGACAAAGGTCAATCACGGTTGGCATAACTTATTCAAACCCATGCCCATCCCTGCCCGAGAGCTGCACTGGGCACTGCAGTGGCCCCACTGACCATCAGTTGTCTGAAGTCTGGCGCCACCCTAGTTCCTCCTGCCCCGCACATCCACCTGCGCCCACCACCAGCCCTGTCTGATCTGGATTATTTCAGACTGGTGCCACCCAAGCTCTATGTAGATTTCTAAGCCGGGGCCACAGTATAAGGCTCTGCCTACAAAATAAATAAATAAAATAAAAAGGACATTTTGTAGTCACATATGACTATTAGAAATAAAAGAATCTCTTTTGCTACAAGCTGCAACATTATACAGTAATTGCTCAGCCATATTTTCACACGTGACTTATCAGAACCAAGGGATCTGATAAAGGCTAAACCAAAAAGCAAGGCTTTCTGGCATTATTGCTTTATGAATAAGTGGCTGTCCTTTGCAGTAGATTTTCTCTGTACCTAACTCCCTTTCTGATATATATTTGGGAACTGATTCCCACAGTTCAGAACTGTTTGGTGAAATGAGTTTCCCACTGCCAGGCCTCTGTTCCTCTCCCCTAGGTAAACACAGAGATCTGCTTTCCTGCAGTTATCTTTATCAGCAGTGATTAGGGATAGAGCGTCCACCTAAGCTAGTCACAGATCTCCAAGGACATAGAATTACCACCTGCCCAAGCTGCTGTTGAGGTTACACCCCACTTAAAAGATTTCAAATTCCTTATGCTCATCGTCACCCCAGCTTACTGATGCTTTTAGTTCAGGAAATTTACTGCTTGTGTTTTACTCTCAAGGACAGCAGAAGAGATGATTAACTGCAGCCCAGAGAAAATCCCACAGACCCACAATCAGAATGGCTGATAACAGCATAGCCTGGAACTGATAATTTAGAGGCCTGGGTCTCTTCGCTTAGAACAGTAAGTCTAACTCCAGACCTAGGCCCGTATATAAGTGCCATATGCAGATCCACCTAACCTCCAACTCAGGGGAGACAAGAAACTCTTCCCTGAGAGAAAAGGTATTGCTGGAGAAACTTTCCAGAGCCACTGCCCCTACTCACAGACATGGAATCATGCCTTTACATGGACAACCTACAGACATGTGCCCTGAGCTGGAGGGGCAGGTTCTGCAGCTATTAGTGCAGCCTCTTTGAGAAATGCTGCAGAAATCCACAGAACACTTGTTGCTAAAGACTCAGGGTTAGGGTTGAGCTTTCCTTACATATAGTTCCAGGGGAGACTTTGTTTTCAACACTGGAGCTGTAAGAAAGCTTTGTCTCATGGTAGAATTACTAGACTTCCCTTTTTAACCTCAGAGAACTACACACCTGCTTTGATCTTGCTGTGAAGAAAAAATAGAAGTAAATAACTTTAAAATTACTCAGACATTTTATGCTTGCCATATTTATATTCTGCCTTTCTTGGTCCTCAAGGTCTATTTTTAACTTTAATATTTTATTTTAATGTGCTTTTACATCATGGCCATTTCGGTCTATCACAGAAAGATGAAAGTTCACATTTGTCCTCAAAGATATAAAACAATAATCTTATAAATGACATTCAAATCTTTTACCAAGATTTAAGGTCTGCTCACAGATGAAGAGCAAACCCAAATGGTTGAGAAGATCAGGCTCCACTGCAGCCCGCCCTGGTCATGGTCAAGTCATCCACATCAGAGGGCAAAACGAGCACGGTGCAAAGGCGCCTGCAGCCACAGCCAACCTGTGACCCCCAGACCCCACTCGTGCCATCCAGTAAAGAGAACCAGCGGGAACCACGGCAACAGTCACATAAGAGAATGGAATCATGGGAGATCTCCTAATTTCTCTCCCGTCTTTCCTGACAGTCCCCATCCCTAAACCAACTCTCCCCACTCCCCACCATTTAGCTATGTTCATTTAGCTGATCAAGATCCTAAAATTGGAACAGGACTCATAACTGCACAGCCTTCAAATAAGTGGAAATATCCATTTTCAGCAAATGCTACTTGCCTGGCCAACTTTCAGCTCCCCTCTTCCTCCGCCGGACAGATTGAGGGTGTGAGGAAGCAGAGGTACAGTCAGAGCTATCCAAACATGGCTACAGTCTACCTGCCCATCCTTCTCCGATACACTCCGTGGACAGCACAGGCATTTGTGGTGGTTTCAGTGAGAATGGCTCCCATAGGCTTATATGTTTGAATGCTTGGTCCCCAGTTAGTAGAACTGGCTGGGAAGGATTAGGAGGTCTGGCCTTGCTGACCTAGTGCCTGACTCATCTCTCTGCCCATGGATCAGGATGTATGCTCTCGGCTACTGTGCCAGTGCCATGATCATGAAACCATAAACAAGACCCCAGCCAAATGCTTTCCTTTATAAGAGTTGCCTTGGTCATGGTGTCTCTTCATGGCAATAGAACAGTAACCAATATAAAACATTAAATAAATTCTTGATGAAGATACCATTCTGACAAAGACACAAATCTACAGAAACCAGAATAGTTTAAAGGAGGGTTATACACACACATCAACAGACTTTATTACACATAAAGTTACTTGAAGAAAAAAAACTTTTGTTTTTACCTCAATAAAGCCATTAAAAATAGTAGTTCTCCATGCAAGGCCAACTTTCCCAATAAGAGGAAGGTGCTGTCTGTTATTGTTCAAATTTATCACCATGAACTTCGCATATCCATTCTCAATGCACTCTGAAATGATTTAAGGTTAGTTTAGTCACTGCGCTTCAATTGAAGGGGGAGCATGTCTTCAGGCAGGCTACTCCTGAGGTGTGCCTCGGACTGTGAAGTTCTACTCACTGAGGACAGCGCCCTCTATCATCAGGCCTGAGTAATAACCTGTATCTCAGAGACTGGAGAACAGATGTGGGGGTCTAAGGAATTGCCAAAGGTGAGCGGAAGATGGCTGAGGAAACCTATCCAGTCACTGAGGGAAAGACAAAGGCTCAAGCTTCACTGGGGGGTGTTGGCTAGCACTCCATCAGAGAAGAAACTATCAAGGAAGGAAGGCTTTGAATGTTTCCATCTATGCGGGCTTCCCCACTGCTTTGGGGCTGTGATAAATACACATTGTAGAATACATGTAGAGCTAGCTAAGATCCCACTAGCCCCTCTAAGAGCACACCCCAATGACCTGATAAGTTCCACTACCTCTAACTAATGCCAAGTTGAAAACCATGACTTTTAAAACACATGAGCCCTTAGAAGAGGGGTCATTCCAGATCAAGGCTATATTACTTGGTCATGCCGTCAGTCATGAAAATGGAAAAGGATAAACACTGATAAGCTTAAGCAAAGAGATTCAATTAGAGATGAAAGCTGGCCTACCAAAGGAAGGATAAGTAGCAGGTGAACAAGAGGGAGGAAAGGAAGAAACCGATTGCACTCTTTCATCCATCTTGACCATGTATCCTTTTAACCAGCACCGTGACTTTGTTCCCTTTCCTCCAAACAAAGTTATCTTGTTTCTTTTACAAACCTGTGTGAGCTCTGGCTTTCAGTTATTTGGACATAAGGCACAAACACCTTGTCTAGACTCTGACCGACAGTCCATGAGAGTCTTCGGCAAGAAGAGAGCAGGAGACAGAAGGTCCCTATAGCAGCTGTGTCAGCCCTGCCCCAAAGTCCCTGCTACCGTGTAATACACCTCACATACAGCTGTGCCTCTGGTGGGCCCCAACAATGCAGTCCTTCAAAACGTCAGCATCACCTGTATGCACGTCAGCACCCTGCACTCCATCCTCCGTCAGCATCACCTGTATGCACGTCAGCACCCTGCACTCCGTCCTCCATCAACATCACCTGTATGCACGTCAGCACCCTGCACTCCATCCTCCGTCAACATCACCTGTATGCACATCAGCACCCTGCACTCGGTACTCCATCAACATCACCTGTATGCACGTCAGCACCCTGCACTCCGTCCTCCGTCAGCATCACCTGTATGCACGTCAGCACCCTGCACTCCGTCCTCCGTCAGCATCACCTGTATGCACGTCAGCACCCTGCACTCGGTCCTCCGTCAGCATCACCTGTATGCACGTCAGCACCCTGCACTCCGTCCTCCGTCAGCATCACCTGTATGCACGTCAGCACCCTGCACTCGGTCCTCCATCAACATCACCTGTATGCACGTCAGCACCCTGCACTCCATCCTTACCCTTCCTCTTCCAAGACCTCCACTGCACCCTGGCGTTTCACTACATGCGACAGTTTCTACATGCTAAGATCTGCTTTGTCAAAAACAACGCTCTTCGGAAATAAAAGCCATATCCATCTGAGGCATATTAACAACATGCTAATAACACATTTTCAGCTAAGAAATAAACGTAACATAGAAAAAGTGGGGTATAAAGACTGTGGCGAGAAAAGGTTGATTGGTAATTGATTTTTCTAATGCACAGAGAAGAGCATGAAGAAGTAAAGATTAGAATGGACAGAAGCAGGAATCACCAGAGTTGCCTAAAGAGAGAAGCCCAATAAAGGAAACTGGACTCAAGATTCCACCTGACAGGCAAACGGGGTAACACAGAGCCACATAGAAAGAGCAACAGCAACCACCTCTCACACAGTGAACTCAAGGCTATTTGCCATGTAGTATTAACCAGTATTGACTAGGCTACAGATTCTACAAAGGGACAATCAAAAGCACAACGCTAGAAGGACCGATTGGCACTGCCTCTTAAGGAGAGAAAACCTTTAGTGTTCCTGATTCCCTGTAATGTTCTGACATAAACAATCCACAGATATATGCATGTTTTTTCTTCTTTTTTTTGTACTTTCTAGCTAATTAATTTTAGACATCTTTATTATTTCTCAAATCTCCAAAAGAGAAGAAGCTCAAGCCCCTAGACTCAGATGGAGAAGGTGGGATATGGAAAGATGGGCTCCAAGCACTGTAAGGAGGAGTGTTCTCTCCTGGGCCTCTGTGTTACAGAAGCCGAAATGGCAAGGTGAGGCTGAGAGGAGGAGAAGAGTGACCTCCCCCTCTACATCTAGGTGCCATGGAGACACAACTTCTGAGTCACCAGGCAGTCTACACCTGTCCTTTAACTGGATCTATAGAGAGAGATACATACACAGGCAGAAGGACCTTCCTAAGAGTGATGGCAATCTCTGCAGGTTAAAGAGAATATACGCACTAGACGCTCGACCACTGGCCAATTCAGTGGAGTCTGAAGCTTGCTTTTGTGATTGCTATGCTTATGGCTCCAGCTGGCATTTTCCTGGGTCTCATTTCCACTTTCCATGGATTTGCACCAATCTCCTATCAGTTCAGTCCACATGAATATAACTTATTTTCTAGACAAGCCCTCCCTCAGGGTAGAAAAAAATAGATGGAAACTTTTGGGAGGGGGTCTCTAAGTCCTACGCTGTCCTCGCTTAGCACACTCTTACATTCCTGACAGCAACAAGTCAGGATGGTGGAGCACGGGTGAGAGAAGCGAAACCCTGCTATCAAGTATCCTCTTCATGTGGCTTCACCAGCCCCAAACAGATGCAGTGAGACCCTCAGAAGTGGAAAAGATGCCTCAGACACCGGACCCAAAAGCCAGGGAGGAGAGCTAACTAAGAATGAAGCTGACCATGAAGAACCAAAGTAGGACAGGAGATGGGCGGTCTTGGCATATGCTGTCTAGACACATCCTGTCCCATGATGGGCGTCAGTGGACCTGCATCGAAGCACACTTGAACTAAGATGTACCTCTGAATTCCTCAGCAGAATGAAGTGGTTTGTTAGGTCGTGATAGGCTGTGGGTTTTATAGTTTTTAATAAAAATTTTAATAAAAAAATTACCTGACACAGAATTGGAGTTTTTTCTTCTAAAATAATTTTGACATGGAAAGCACAGACAAATTTGTAAGCAGAAGAGGAATTGATAGGAAAGCAGCTTTGAGATGATAAAAGAGACAGAGACAAATGGCTAAATAAAGGTCTCAGAGCAGGCAGGAGTGGTTATATTTAGAAATTGGAAAGTTCATCTTGGAAAGAAGTGGGACAGCTTTTCCTCTGAAACAGGGAAAAGCAAGACTGAAAAAAATCTGTGACAAGTGAAGATGTGAGGGCCGAGGAGGGAGGAAGCATGGCAGGAGGGCACGGGAGCAAGGGTGGAGGGAAACGCTGGCTGAAAAATGAAAGGTGTTCCTCAAAACATAAGGGGTCATCAAACAACTGATTGCAAGATTCCTAAGTAGCAAGAAGTGACAGCCTGGGTGGGAGGCTGCTCAGAGCAGCAGATGTGGGTCAATGCTATACAGGGATAGCAGGGACAACGAGGCAGGGGTCTCTGCCATGCCACATAGAGTATAAGACAGGAAGAAGTCATTGGAAAGACCAAGAAAGAAAGGAGACCCAGAAATTTA
Source organism: Microtus pennsylvanicus (assembly GCF_037038515.1). Classification (NCBI taxonomy): domain Eukaryota; kingdom Metazoa; phylum Chordata; class Mammalia; order Rodentia; family Cricetidae; genus Microtus; species Microtus pennsylvanicus. The sequence continues at coordinate 3,591,244 of NC_134582.1, forward strand.
TTACGAGTACAGAAAGTAGGCCCACCAACAGTTAGGAAGTTTGCAATGCAAGGAGAGGCTCTAAGATCGATATCCTAGAGATCAAAGATCATGGTGTGGACACGTAAACTCACACAATTAGAGGTCAAAGATCATGGTGTGCACACGTAAACTCACACAATTAGAGGTCAAAGATCATGGTGTGCACACGTAAACCCACACCACGGGAAAATTAGAAAGCCTATCATTTACATTTTTTGCACTTGTGTTTCCCAAATTACGTGTTTTGTATGAGATTCTATTTCCATAATTCCCTTACAAAATATCTTACTATCTAAAACATCTAACTTAAATAAATTTCCTTGACAACAACATACTTCAAAGAAGTCGGAACACCAGCAAAGGCAAATAAAAAGCTGACGTCTGGCAGCCAGAGCGGTGGCTTGTTTTCAGCCTGGCCCGGGCAACATGAGACTCATGGGGCACAGCCTGTGTAGCAGGACTTCTAATGCCCTAGTCTGAGCACCTGTAATCTTTCAACAGGCCCCAAAATTAAACAGGTGTGCTCCACAGTAAGAATCTCCTCCTCCAGGTAAGCTCTGGCATGGGCAGTGGTCACCTGCAATGCGCACTTCTCGGGAGCCACTAGGAGTACAGAGCAGAAGAAAGGTGGTGTGTACTCCTAATGAAGAAAGATGCCATAGTGCGGTGCCTGCTCTAAGTTTTCTAATAATCACCACCCAGAAAGGACAGCACTGCTTCCAGTGACTCACATGTCATGAGAGATGCTTACAGAGTACAACCTGACCTAGAAACACAGCAAGCAATTAATATCAGGGACAGAGGGAATGAAAAAGCCACCTATTTTTAGTATCACAGCCACAAAAATAAGATAATATGATGTATGCACAAGATCTAGAAAGGAAAAGCACTTCAAAAGAACTCACTTTCAGCTGCTGTAGAGCTTCCTCTCGGCACAAGGAAAGGAATCTGTTACTGGATGACCTTTCTAAAGCTGTCTGCAGTGTGTCTCAGACTGAGCGCGAATGCTCCGCCCAGTCAGTATCTTAACAGTGACCTGGAGGTGCAGAACAAACTAACAAGGAGAAAAGGGAGACATTACCCCAAGGAGCGTATTCATGACAACAACACAAAACCAAAGTATTCGTATGGAGGGGAAAGCACAGGATCAGCACAAACACTGTTTTCTGCTAAGGTAGTGCGAGGAATCTGGTTTCAGTTGAGAGCATCTGGGGCAGGGAAATGCAAGCAGCAGCTGCACTCCTATGAAGAATTTCCGTCAGCTCATCTGAAGAAAGACGACCCGCCCTAAAGCCGTTCTCAACCTCTGGGCTGCGACCCTGGAGTGGAAGGACCCTTTCACGGGAGTCACCTAAGAGCCACTGGAAACCATGGGTATTTTCAGCACAATTCATAACAGTGGCAAAATTACAGTTAGGAAGCAGGGATGGAAATAGGCTTCTGGTTGGGGTCACCATACATGAGAAACTATGCTGAAGGGCCACAGCATTCGGAAGGTGAGAACCTCTGCTCTGTTGCTATGGTATTCCTTTGCCCACATTACAGTCAGTTCCTCCTGGATTCCAATGCAGACTGAGGTCAGCGGCTCTCCAAGAACCCTCCAGTTCTTCTGCTCCAGCAACTGCTGAAATGCTCAGCTTTATGGTCTGCACTACTGGATTCTTGGCCTCTTCAGTGTGAAACAACTATTGCTGGACTGCCCAGAGTACATCTGTAAGCCAACCTAATGAATGCACCTTTGCTGTGTTTACAAACCTGTTCTATCCACTCTGTTCTTTAGAGAACCTTAATACAGATTGTAAAGGAAAACCTAAACAAACAAAGAAATGAGCCAAAACTCTAACTCAAAATAAAAGTGTAGTAATATGAGCAGCGGGGCTGCGTCCCCAGCACCCCAGCTGCCTGATTGGCTAGCTTATGCCCCGAAATAATTACACGGACACTGTATTCTTTTAATCACTGCTTGGCCCATTTCTATCTAGCCTCTTCTCGGCTAACTCTCACACCTGGACTAGCCCATTTCTAATATTCTATGTAGCACAGCTAGGTGCGCTTACCGGGAAGATTCTAGCCTAAGTCCATCCTGGGTCGGAGCTTCATCGCGTGCATCTTCCCGGGAGCAGCATGGCGTCTCTCTGAGGCATCTGCTCCCGAGAGGAGAGCTGTGGAGTCTGAGCTCACTTCCTCTTCCTCCCAGCGTTCTGTTCTGTTTACTCCTCCCACCTATCTTCTAACCAATGAAGGCCAAGCAGTTTCTTTTTATTTAACCAATGACCTTCCTCCATCAATAAAGTATGTCTGACTGGGAGTGTGCACAGCACTCCACTCAGTAGTGAGTGCTCATCAGTAAGATCCACTCAGTAGTGGAGTGCTCATCAGTAAGACCAAGGCCCTAAATCCAATCCTTCTAGATTAATGTACAAATTCAACAGGACTCTGTTAAGATCCTGTAGATATTTGGTCTCTAGCCAAGTTCATGCACATAAAATAAATATTTACATAAATATAAAAAGCATAAATAGATGATAATAATATATCACTAACTTTTTAACTAGGGTAAAAGACATTTTCATAACACAATAATTAAATTTGAACGATCAGAGGCAATCACCTGAGAGAAAAGCGTAAGAACTGAAGAGAAGTAATTAACCTATAGGAAATAAGGTGAGTGTATGTCTGATTTTACAAAGTAGGATGCTCCATATAAAACAACTTGAAAACTAACTGAAAACTTCTGAGATATCTATATGTACAAAATTAAAAGGTAAAAGACAAAATGGAAGAACTATATGTAAGAAGCGTATGCACACAGTCACAACATTTAAAATAACGGAGCCAAACAGAGATGTGACTAGGACCGTCAGGAAACATGAAAATGAGGCCATAACACCAACTCCTTCTGGGGCCAGCAGTGACTGCCTCATCAGCAGGCTCCAATACCGACGTGTGCAAGGGCACAAGGATAAACTGCTCTCGTGGACAGTCAGAGGTGATGGTGAAGCTGCTTCATAAGTGTGCTCACCATGAGGACCACAGGCCTCTGGGTAAACTGATACGCCACTGATCTCTACAGTCATTAGAGACTTTTCAAAATAACATTGATGACAACAGTGCTTCAATCACAAGTAATGAAAGATTAAATGCCCAATTGGAAGAAGGGACCAATAAATCAGGATAAACCTGGAATTTCATACAACTTTTCGAAGTCAAATTTTTCTAAAACTGGAAAATGCTCACAATGCAGTGACAAGGAAAAATAGAGAACAACATTTTCCAGATAATTTCTGCAGAGAAAGTGTTATGAATTTGAAAATGGACCAAGTTATGAGCAATAGTTGTCTTAGGGGTTTTATTTAATTTTTTCTAATAATTGTCTACAGATTTCAAATCTTATAATAAAAAGACATTCTGGCCGGGCGATGGTGGCACACGCCTTTAATCCCAGCATTCGGGAGGCAGAGGCAGGCGGATCTCTGTGAGTTCGAGACCAGCCTGATCTACAGAGCTAGTTCCAGGACAGGCTCCAAAGCCACAGAGAAACCCTGTCTTGAAAAACCAAAAAATAAATAAATAATAATAATAAGATAAATAAATAAAAGACATTCTGGTTTCTAGTTCAGCATGTAGGATCACTGATGCCTAGTGAGCCCCAGAGCCTGAGCAGAACCTTCCAGCATCGGAGGAAGCTTCCAGCTCAGTTCCAGCTTGATTTCTCTACTTCTCTGCAACCAGGATATCTTATTCAGTTCTGGTGGGCAATTAAGAGGAATAACCTGCTGGGGTTTTTTTTGGGGGGGGGGGTATGCTCTGGAGCCTACCTAAAGTTTGGCAACCTCCTTAAAAAGTAAACATACTCTTTCCACAGGATAGAATATTTGTGCTCCTTACTGTTTACACTCAAATATGTTGAGTTGAAAATGTCTACACAAAGCCAGGCAGTAGTGGCACACATCTTTAATCCCAGCAGTCAGGAGGCAGAGGCAGGTGGGTCTCTTGAGTTCAAGGCCAACCTGGTCTACACAGTGAGTTAAAGCTACACCAAGAAACCCTGACTCAAAAAAAAAAAAAAAGGAAGGAAGAAAGGAAGGGAGGGAGGAAGGGAGGGAGGGAGGGAGGGAGGGAGGGAGGGAGGAAGGAAGGAAAGAAAATATCTATACAAAACCCTACATGAACACACACACACACACACGCGCATATATATATATATATATATATATATATATATATATATATATATATATAATCAAAATTCACCAGAGTTAGAACTGGACATGATTTCTTCTGGTATATTAATGAAAAAGCTACATCTAAGCAGTACTAACAAAGGATGAGCTATCACACTATGAAAAATAGAAAAAACCCTTACATGATAAAGAAGTCAGTCTGAAGTGTGTGCACTTCATAATTCCATCTGTGTGACATTCTATGAGAAGTGTGTGAAGAAAACACAAAGTACAAAGACAGTAAGGCTAGTGATTACCAAACACTGAGGAAAGGCAAGGACAGAGACTTCTAAGGTAATCAAATGGCTGCATATAATACTTACAGCAGATACACACCATTAGAATCTGCCCAAACCCACACAACAAGTAAGAAAAGTGACTGCTGGGCACTATGGTTAACATGTGGGCATCGGCTGTTACTAACACTCCTCTCTGGTGAGACATGGTAAAGGGAGCGGCAGAAAGGATCATATGGGATGATGGTTTTGCATGGCCCTCCTCTCAGTCTGCCTGGCCCTCCTCTCCGTTTCACTATGAACCTAAAGATGCTCTAAAAAGTAAAGCATCCTTTCTTAGAAGTCAAAGGCTAGGAGCAGTGAGCTTTGCTATTAAAGTTGCTTCTCTCTACTTTATTCTAACTACACCTCTGAATACTGATAAAAGACTACAATATACCATGCTGGGCAAAACCTTTCTCCTTCTGCTTCAGGAAATTGGTAATAATTAGCTTGATACTAAGATCAAATAAGTATACATTCCTTTATCCTCTGTGTTGCTGATCAGGCCCTTTGGCAAGCTCGATTTACACTTCAAAGACACAACTGGACTATTTCCTCTGTTCATCAGGCTGTACTGTAACCTAATCAAAATGCTAATGGAGAGCTGTGCAGAAAAGAGCTCATATAGCATGCGGGAGTCCATCTACTCTTCACAAGCTCTGCTCACAGGGACAGGCTTTGACAATCCAGGAGGACAGGATTCAGAGAACCCTCCACCTACTTGATAAGGCTGCTCACTGTGCCTGGTGCCTGTGCTCTTGGTTTATACTAAGCGCCTCTTTCCTTGTAGGAATCTGGAAAGACAGTAGCTCTAGGTCGCAGGAACCGACAGCAGCCACCATAAAAACTTGAATCTACAGTAAGATTTGATCAGCTCTGCACAGTCCTGGGAGCACCCCCCCCCCCCCCCGTGAGAACAGTGAGCACTCTAGGCACTGGGTGGTTTCCAGTGAGCCTCAGTCCACAGATCTTTCCTTTGTTGGTTTTATCCACTAACACATCAGCATCCTAAGGACTGTGAACTGTCCTAGTGAGTCAATGAACTTTGGAACTAATAGTAAATGACATCAGTCTATCTGCATTTTCAAAAACAAAAGAAGGGAGAGAGGGAGGGAGGGAAAAAACTGCATAAGGCAGTTTTTTAACAACCTTCAATACTAACTTACCAGTCATTCTGCAAGTATTTCCTGTGTATTATCCCTCTTTCTCTCTTATCCTCCCATAAACTGAATTCAGACAGCAAAATATATCCTCAGTTAATCTTCCCTTGTACTTATTTTAATGGGAATACACAAAAATGTCATCAATTATGTGACATTCTAAGGATCTTAATTTTTTTCTTTGAAAAGAGATTATATAAATCACTTAAAAAAAACTTCAATATAGCTATGACTTGTCAAAGTGGCAAAACACATAAAACTCCCAAGGAAAGAATGCTGGGGAAATGGCTCAGTGCATAGTGTTCGCTGTAAAACATGAGGACCTTAGTCCAGATCCGCAGCACCCATCTTTAAAAAGCATTGCCGACAGGAGCGCCACGCTTCTGCAATGTCACCACTGGGGAACAGAAAAGGACTCCTAGAGCTTTTTGGCCAGTCAGTCCAGTCAAGAGAACCTGTTTCAGAACACACTCAGCACTGCACACTGCCCCCCACACACACACACAGAAGTACACAAACACTTGTATAACCTCAAAGAAAGACAGCTTTCCAGTTCCTTAGTGAGCATGAGTCAGCTCCACAGAAAAACAGTCAAAACACCCACAGAAGGAGAAGTGGCCGAAATCATAATAAGTGCATATCAAGTAGAGCTGAAAGGTAGCAAAATCTACGCAAACAGTAGTGTCCAGAAGCCTGGCACATGAAATCAGAGGACTTCAAATAACTTCTGACCTTGCATAATAAACACACATGTGCCTAAAGGTCAGCAAAGAGAAGACAGCAAAGCAGGACTTGGTGCTCATGGCTGGGAGCTGGATCTACAAGAAACAGGAATTAAAAGCTCGGCAGTTCTGCTGCAATCTGAAGTGGGTGACAACGGCAGCGCTGGGCATGGACAATCTGTAGGCTGCTTTATGAGATGTCAGAGCATGGCTACCCCAGAGCAGTCACCACTATCAGCTCCACAGCTATCTTCAACACTGTGCTGCAAGAATCTAACCTCAGGCATTAAGAGTCACTCCTGATTTGCTTAGCAGCTTGTATTGAAAAACAAAAAACTTCAAAGAACCTTTAGCAAAGTACATGGAATGAGTTACGAACAAAAAATATTATGACCAAGATGTAGCCTGAATGAGATCCTTAGAACTTATTCTGAATACTTCATCAGATCTTTTCCCTCTGAAATGAATGTATAATAAACTCTTTGAGGATTTACATTCCCTATATATTCAACTCTATAGACCCTCTTTGCCAGTTATTATTTGCAAATTATTCTACACAACCTACTCTATACCAAAGTTTTCAAGAATTAATATAATGATGAAGACACATCCAGATAGAAAGATATACCATGTTATACTTAGTTAAACTATGTGATAATTATTTTCTGTAAGCAAATGTTTATCAGATATAATTAAATGGTTAGACACTCTGACTGTTTTGAATTGTAGACGATGAGCAGGGGTCCTCTGTCCCACTCTTAAGGGCAGGAGTGCAGGCTAATGCTCGCCAAGCAGACTCCATCATTTTCAAAAACAAGTAAGGATCTGTTTGGTGTTATCAATTCACAATACAGAAAGGTTTAAATTTAATTTAAATTTTAAAAAGAAAAAGATAGGGGAACAATTAGCTCAATACAGAATGGTGGCTTCCTCTGGCAGAAGGAAAAGCAGATGCCAGCAATAAGGACCACACAAGGGCCTCAAATGTCATGGCAACAGTCTATTCCTTAAATTTTGTCCTGACTCCCTGATTATTATCTTACTGTTGTCTAAAGTCCTACAGCATACACAGAAAAGATTCTAATAGCTCACCATTAGAATTTTAAGTCCAAGTTTTGCAGCCATCCTCTATTCGTTTTCCCAAAAAGAGGCCTTCATCTGTCTACCTGCGTACCCACCACCCACCTACCTGTCCGTCTGCGTGGCTGGGAAGAGAGCCTGTGGTCTTACACTAGGCAAGTGTTCTACCACTGAGCTATATCCTAACCCCTCCAAAACTATTTCAGAATCAATTCTGCAAGCTTTACAATCCCCACTAAGATTTTTAAATAAGCAATTGCAATCAATTTATGGAAGAAACTGGCACATAGATATGACCGTTACTCACAGACAGAATGCTAGAAACGGCCTACAAAATGACCAGGCTCAGGCTCTGTTTGTGTCACGCCCTACTTCACTTCAGCCTTCCTCTGATACAGTAACCTGGGCATTTAACGTGTCTACTCTCGACACCATGACTAATTGTCTCGTGTTCCTCCCTTGGCCCCACAGAACTCCTGCAATCTCCCTCTCAGTAGCAGTGCGTACCAGCACCTGGCTCAGCAAGCTCTAGGCCTCACTGCTGAAATGCAGGAATTCTGTCTATTCCCGTGTGGGCTTCATCCTTGAATTCTGTCACTACTTGTTAATGAAGGACCAAACAACTTGGCCTTGACTCTTTGACCCTGTGTGCTTCTCTGAAGCTGTCTCATTAGTGCCTGGCCAGGTTCCTCCTGTCTCACTGAGGACAAAGAAAGCAGAGAGCAACCCAAATTCTAGGGACATGATGATAAAACATTTCATCCTTGATAGGGACAAAGAGTTTTAAAAAAAAAATAGGGATAACATTCTGTCATCCTGAACTACAATGACATAGCTGAGATTTACTAAATATACTACAGGGTACCAAGAGAGTTCCTCAAAAACTGTAAAGGACAATCCATTTGTACTTTTAAAAGACATTACAAACTCTGATGGCAACAGCTCCCTCTCCTGACTCTTAGTGGAATCACATGAAGAGGGAGAAATGCCCTGAATCCACATAGGAAAATCCTTTTACTATATAGAGCCTTAAGCATGGGAAGGATGTGGATGCACACACAGCACACATGATCTAGATAAGACAAATTACTAAATTTAACATTTTCCTTCACTAACTTCAACTTTTACATGTTTAGCAAGCATGTTATTACTGACATGGTTTTTTCACCCTTTATAGAGCTGGACTGAACATTACTGCAGCAAATCAGCACAACAGACCCACTTTGACCACATCTAGGAATCCACAACTTTGAAAAGACAGTTATAGTCACCCCGCCCTCTCTTGCTTGCTCACTTGCGTGCACATGCACGCCCCCCCACACACAGAGAGAGAGAGAGAGAGAGAGACAGAGACAGACAGACAGACAGAGACACAGACAGAGAAAACCCTAAAATGCATATATAGTGATACTTTGTTTGTATTTTAATAAATAAAACTTGCCTAAAGTTCAGAGAATAAGAGAGCCACACTGATCACCCCTACAGACCCGGCAGTGATCACACATATCTTTAATCCTAGCTCGCCATAGAAACCAGGCGGTACTACTGTACACCCTTAATCCCAGAACTAGAGAGGATTATAAAACCGGAACAGACAGCTCTCAGTCTCATTCTGAGATTCCTAGAGGCAGGATCGCCACTTCGGACTGAGATAGAGGTAAGAGCCAGTAGCTGGCTGTTTTTGCTTTTCTGACCTTCAGGTTGAACCCCAATTTCTGTCTCTAGTTTTTATTAATCATGCTACATGCATACAATTAAAATACAAACATATCCCGATGGTTATGTAGCCAGGTATGTGCTCTGGAGTGAGGTGGATGCAGATGCACATGGGAGCCTCACCTCATGGCAGCTATTAGCTGCAGAGGCCACACCAGTGACTCAGGAGAAGATGCTCTATTCCAGTCTCACAGCAATTCCTGAAGACAGTAAACTGCAGAAGCAGCTACAATGAGTGTTCACGTGTATGTGATCACTAACAACTCCAGCACAAACAGACGGAAACCCATTCAGCAGTAGCTAGGCTCATTCTACATACATCAACATGTATGAATAAGACACGTACACTGAAAGAGATAAGGACAACACTGAAAGGAAAAGGAATTAGTTGGCAGATGGTGTAAACAGGCAGTACTGGAGCTCTCTGTATTTTTACAGTGTGAAACTATTTCACATTTCAAAGCTGTAAAAGCTTTAGAAACAAATTTTACAGACTGGTTGTAATCAGTCAGAAGTAGAAAACATGCTTGAGGCTTTCCTTGCAGTGAGGAGATGGCAACGAAATTTTACATGTAGTGACGCATCTATACTATGGGTGCCTAGACATAATACACTTGGGCCACTGATGAACCTTTGGGGCTTCCTCCTTCCAAAGAGCAAGACAGGGCTTTACCCTATATGCATAGTATTGTAAGAGTGATAAAGCCAGGGCAAAACCACAGTGGCTACTCTGGACCTGGGAGGTAACCTGAGAAGCAGGCTTGACTGGCATCTGGGAGGCCTGCCTAGACTCTGAGAGGCAGGAAGGCAAGGTTTTCCTCATGGAATGCTTCTCAAACCCTTGCCACCCTCTTGTTGTGGTCTAGCAATGCCACTAAGATGCAGGACCATCCTCTGCAGCAGCACGCCACTTGTCTTCCCCCAAGAGAAGCAGAAGCATTTCCAGCAGAGATACTGCCCAATGCACCTGAGTGTCTGACATGAAGAAATGAAGACATTTCCATACAGGCCTGGGATTTCTCAAATGGCCCTTCAGTAGTGTGGCCATCAAGAGCGGTCAGCAGCAGCCAGACGAACTCTACATACATGATATGTACAGACACACATACAGAAGGAGATACGGACAACACAGAGAAGGAAAGGGATTATACATCACCCTGGAGAATATGCGTGCACACACCTACGGAACACTCAGTGCTCAGACTGACATTCTAGGCGACCCCCAGGAACAAAATAAAGAAACAGCACCAAGGATATCTTTTCAAATAAGACTAACTGGTAAAACTGAATAACACAACACAGAGAGCTTAGGGGAGAGCCTGAGATTCCAGACGCGGCATAGCAAGGAAGTCTCCCAGCTGAGAGTGACCGTGCAAAGACCTGTGGCGGTCATACTGCAGGCATGAGGGCAGGCTCAGGACCCATAAAGCACCGACCTGGTACAGTCAAGGAAGCTGGCACTGCCACAGCAGGATTGGGAAAGCAGAGCAGGGCAGAAGATAGACGGGGATGATGCCACAGAGGGGACCCGAAAGGCAGAGTTTGGACCCCGCAGACCACAGCAATGGTCACAAGGTTCAAATGAAAGGAGAACTCTGGGAAGCAGCTGCACCAAGGACCACCCAACTTGCATTATTATCCCTTCACAAGGCACCACTCTCAATCACTACTCAACAAAGCCAGTTCTTATCACGGGAACACCTGGACAAGCTGAATGTTGGCAGTGCAGAGACAAGGACTGGTTGGGAAGGGGCAGAAAGCACCATGACACAACAGACTAAGTTCTCCAACACCATCAAGGGCAGAAACATTTGTACCCAAGTGTGGATCAGGGTATGGTGGTATATACCTGGACTCCACCGAAGAGATTTTTATCTGCAGAGCCTTGTGTGATGGAACAAAGGTAAATACTGAGGTACAGACACCACCTGAGGCTCAGTTAAAAACAGAATTTTCCAACTCTGCAAAGAGCAGCTAGCTGTTCTGGAGCAGCCCCATTACCAGGGGCTGTCAGGGCCTGAAAACAGCCGCCCAAGGTGGAGGCTCACAGCAGGTTTGTGCCCAGGAGATTATCAAAATGGACTCAAAAACATAAACCATATGATCACAATCATCCCTATAGATGTAAAAGGCCCTTGGATAACATCAAACAGCCTTTCATGATATGTCATGAAAAGAAATGATGAACGGACATGACACATGTCAACATAATAAAGGCAATGTACAACAAACCTATAACCAATATCATGGTAAGTGAGAAGACAAGCGTCCACTCTGTCCAATTCAATACAGAGCTCAAAGTTTTAGCCACAGCAATAAGGCAAGAGAAGGAAATAAAAGGAATACAAGTACAAAAGAAGGGAAAGGATTAAGGCATCTATCTCCCTTTGCAGATGACATGACTCTATACAAGACTACCAAGGAACTCTTAGAATTGATATACTTTCAGCAAAGCAGTAGATAACAAAGTTAGCACACGAAAATCAATGGCCTTCCTACATACCAACAACAATCATTAAGACAAACCAGAGAAGAAATACCACTCAAAACAGCCACCTATACAGTTTTGTTTTGGGGAGGTGTGGTGAAATATTAGTTGAATATTGTGTTGCATTCATTTATGCCATGGAACATTTGTTTAATGATGCAAAGATGTGTTGCATTTGTTTAACTCTGTGAAGCTGTATTACTGTGCCTGCCTAAAACACCGGATTGGTCTAATAAAGAGACAATAACTGGGCAGGAAAGGGATAGGCAGGTCTGCCAGGCAGAGAGGATAAATAGAAGGAGAAGGGTAGCGAGGAAAAAAAAGGAGGATGCCAGGGGCCAGCTACCCAGCCAAACAGACAGACACAAAATGAAAGAAAAATAGAGAGAGAAAAAAAGGCAGAGCCCAGAGACAAAAGGTAGATGGGATAATTTAAGCTAAGAAAAGCCGGCTAAAAATAAGCCAAACCAAGGCCAGGCATTCATAAGAAAGAGCAAGTCTCAGTGCATTTATTTGGAAGTTGGATGGTGGGCCCCAAAGAACAAAAAAAAAAAAAACCCACAGGGCTGGGGTCCTTGAAGAGAGGATAGGAGTGGCAACTGACGAAGATGCAGCCTCTGTGGCAGCAAAGATCCCAGCATATTAGAGATATCAGCACCATGGGATGATTCCGAAGGACAGCAGCAGCTGTGGAGTAGAGCTTACATGAACTTAGGAGACGAGTTATGTGAGCTACGGATTTTAGTGCCAGAGAAGTGAGGTTGCTCAAGCCCCTTGTAGCCCAGATCATATGTGGGTTCCTGACGTCAATCACTGACATTTTTACATTGTTGATGTTAGTTTTGTTTTGACAGTGATTGTTCCCTGGTTCTTGCCTCTTGGAGTAATACACTACATAAAATTATTATTATTATTATTTATTATTATATAAAAGCCTACAGCTAAAAGATTTTGGACTTATAAAGAGACATTGGGACTTTAAAGAGAACTTGGACTTTTAAGACTGTAAGAGCAGAAAAAGACCATGAGCAGTCTAAACAACAGTAAACAACAAGAACACTTTGGATGTTACCGCTGTCCCTGATTTCAAGTTGTACTGTAGAGCCATAGTAATAAAAACAGTATCACACTGGCACAAAGACAGACCCATGGAATGGGGCAACAGAAAGAAGAGGGGAGAGATGCAAGTCACTGCAACTATAGACACATGACTTTTAGCAATGATGTTCAAAATACTCAGAAAAATGGCATCTTCAACAAATGCTGTTAGTTAAAGTGGATATCAACATGCAAAAGAATGAAACTAGATTCTTAGCTCTCATCCTGAATAAAATTCACTCCATATGGATCCAAGATTCAACTGAAGACCAAATATTTTTAAACTGCTAAGGAAAAAGTAGTAAATAAGCTTCAGCATACAGCTATGGATAAGGGTTTTCTGATAGGAGTCCAGCAGCACAGAAAATAAGACCAGCAATTGATAAATGGGATCTCATACAAAGCTTCTATACTGAGATGGAAACTGTCAATCAACTAAAGAGGCAGCCCAAGAATAGAATAAAATCTTTGCCAACTACACATGTGACAAAGGGATTAGTATCTAGAAAATACAAGGAATTAAAAAAAACAACAACAACAACAACTAAGCACCAAGATAACAAACACCAGCCAAGCATGGTGGTTCGCGCTTTAATCCCAGCACTCGGGAGGCTCTGTCAGTTCAAGGCCAGCCTGGTCTACAGAGTGAGGTCCAGCACAACCAAAACCACAGAATCCAAATAAGAGAGAGAGAGAGAGAGAGAGAGAGAAATTTAAAATATACCATGGAACTAAAGAAAGAGTTCTCCAAAGAATAAATATGAATGGCTAATAAACAGTTTTAAAAGTGGTCAACATCTTTAGTCACCAGAGAATAAGGATTAAAACTACTTTAACATCCTATCATAAATGACCTCTGTCACAAACACAGATTATGACAAACAGTGGCATGGGGAAGGAGAACGCTTTCCAGCGCTGGTGGGAATGCACACTAGCACAGACACTGTGAAAATCAGTCTGGAGGTTCTCAAAGAAACAAAAACATCATCTACCATATGACCCGGCTGTACCATTGGGTTTATATCCAAGGATCTCAATACCCTACTGCAGAGATACTTGGACATCTATGTTCATTGCTGCTCTATTCACAATAGGCAAGAAACAGAATCAAATGTGGTACATATACTCAATAGAATTCTACCCAGCTGTAAAGGAAAATGAAACTGTAGGTAAATGACAGAACTGGAAAGAATACGGAGTAAGGTACTCAGGCCCAGAAGGACAAGTGCTCCCTGTTCTCTCTCATGAAGGGAGGCAGGTGGGCGCACTGGGAAGTGATGGCCATGAAAGCCAGCTGAAGCGAAAGTAAAGGGCGGGCAGACTGCTGATAACACAGGCTTAGCACAAAACACAGAGGGATGAGAGAGAGACACGCTGGCAGGGAAGGGAAGGGCTAAGCAAGCTGAAAAGTGTTTGAAAATCCATCCAGACACCTACTATCTTGTAATTCAATTAAGAATATTTTTCTAAAAGTTAAAGGGGAAACTGCTGATAAGTCTAGACAATGCTGTTCCTAGAATCAATGGGTCAACAAGAAAACATCCCCCTGCCAGGTGTGGGATACTTCTGTAAGGGATGTTGGTCACGGAGGTTCCACTGGCTTCAAACACAATACAAGCTCTAGCGTTCCTCCTAAGGACCTACTGCTGAAAATATGACACACCTTGGTTGCAACGCACAGAGAAGACAAAACACGCACTGGGAGCCAGCCATGGGAGAGGGAGAGGGTCATAGGGCCCCTACCCTTTCATGCTCAACTACTGAGTAACAGTGGATTTTTGGTGAGGGCCCATAATCATTTTCATTTGTGTATCAAGTGGGGGTCCACTAAGTTCCAAAGGATAGTTCCAAACCCATGATTACACAGACAGCCCTGACTAGCTCAGCAGATCATAAAGCAAAAGAAAGGTCATGACAGCAGGAAAGGGATTTGCGGAAGGTGGATGACAGGGATGGGGAGACGGGCAGGGAGCAATCATATACATTACACCCATGTGGAAACTGTGGAGGAGCAATTTTAGTGAATGGAAGGAAATACCAACAAGCGCGTCTTGTAAGATGATGCGAAATGAAGTTACATTTTCCTCTATAAAACTGGAACACAAGCAGACCTACACCGCACTTAAAGTTTAAGAATTCTGAGCTTGAGTTTCTCCCAGCCCTTTTCTTAATTTTGGAAAGTATGGCAAATGGCAAACACCAAGCCAGTGCAAATATGAGAAAAATTGGTTTCTCTTCAGTCTCACTCTGCAAGGCTAGGGCATTCACCTGGTGATCACATTTACCAAATTCCAGGGTCAAGGGAAGATTTGGAGTTAAGAAAACAGTCAGGAACATAGACAGAAAAGAGGAGGCGAACATCCTGCAGAGGTGAGAGAGCGGGAGACAGAGACAGCCAGAGAGGCCCACGCAACACAGCCAGGCTGGCGACTATAAAGGACCAGCTAGAAGGGTGATTCCTCTCTCTCCCCTACGACCCATCAGTCTCAGAAACGATAATTTCACCTTTGCTGGAGAAGAGTGCGTAAAGTGTACTACACAGGAAGAAAGTCCCACCGCCGTGCATGTCAATGTGGAGCTGATAGCCTTGCAGTCCATATTCTGGGCTGTCATCCAAAAGGGGACCATGATGCTGAGGCGACACATAGGGACTGAAAAACAAATCAACACACACACAAATCTGTCAACATCACAGACAAAATACTTGGTTGTAAAACACTCCTAAAAATTATTATCTATTCAAAACACTACTCCTACCAATGACACGCTATAGGAACCTAATAACCTTCATTCTGTGAACTCAAAGGAACTCTTCCATGTTCTCATCAGCTTCTAACAAAAACTGGCACAAATATAGAGTTCCATGGGCAGCCACCAGACCAGCACAGTGACTGTGATTGAGATCCGCCCTAGAACAGCAGTTCTACAAAGGCCACCATGTCCTCGGTCTTCTCAGTGACCAAAGACAGGGGCACCAACACAGACCTACAGGCCAAGGAATCAGGCTAAGACGCAAGCTAAAACCAACCAATTGTTTCAATAAGAAAACCCTCACCATGGAAGGCAGCACACTTAAAAGCATCCAGGAGCTTTACTTAAAAACTGAGTAAGGAGGGGGCAAGGGGAAAGCTGCAGGGAGACAAAAAAGATTGTTCTCCACCTAACAGCAGGCTGATATATTAGAAGACACGCACAGAACAGACCAGAGTCAACCAGAGGGCCAAAGGTCTGGACATTTTCCAAGTTCAAAACTTTAGATTATTAAATATGAGAACCTGAGGGAGGATGGTAGCATGCTATCAGAACAAAGCACTCTTGCCCCTCTAAGTAAGACCCTACCAGGTATACAGTCCTTAAACTGGAACAAACTGAGCAGATACATGTCCATAAATAATACAATTATCTTAGCGATAGCTGAGTGATCAGTCATGTCTGATGTCTTCAGTCTACTGAATACAGAATACTTTTACAGCTATCCTAAGACTATTAAGAGGGAACTGACTTCGAACCTTATGAGAATCCAATTCACCCATATACAGATACATACAGAGTGGCTGAGCCTAATGTGCTTCTCTCCACAAGGTGATGAAAATGAAGATTTGCCATGACAAAAGCCAGTTCTGCGTCCTTCTGAAAAGGTAGTTTAAAAGAACAAAGTTTTCAATAGAAGTATTTTAATTTT
Organism: Microtus pennsylvanicus; assembly: GCF_037038515.1. NCBI lineage: Eukaryota > Metazoa > Chordata > Mammalia > Rodentia > Cricetidae > Microtus > Microtus pennsylvanicus. The sequence goes on from NC_134582.1 coordinate 3,607,712, forward strand.
TCACAAGTTCACTGTGAAAATCACACCTTATCATCTTGAAGATGTATACATTATTATTGCCAATAAAGTGTTACTATAAGACTTGCACACAATACCGAGAGCTGGACCATGATTCACTCAATTGGCAGAACACGTAGTCCCAAAAGAATTAAGATTCTACACTTGTGCAATAGCAAAGTGCCCTATTATACACAATGATTTCCATGTTATTTATTTGTATACATAAATAATATATAATATTCATATATTCATATGCATGTATACATAGATACATATACTTGTGTGTGAACAAGAGAGAGAGAGATGATTTCAAGCTATTTCAAACTATTTTCAAAAATAAAGACAATCTGATAAGACCCTGCAGATGTCTGGTAAATTTTATAAACTGGGCATTACTGGACAATGTTTCTCCTAGTTAGCTTCAGCTGTCAACTTGATACATCCCGGAATTACCCAAGAGTCCCAACCGAGATTCTGGATGGTCATAACATCAGTAAGTTCCTTGTCAGACAGTCCGTCTCAGAAATGACTGCATAAACAAGACCTAAACAATAGCACAACCAATAGGCAGGCTAACATAGAAAAAGGAAATTGTCACACAGTCCCACGTCTAGACAGAACTACAGGCGAAGAATGTGAGCTGAGAGACAGAGAATTATAGCTTTTCCCAGGACTGAGCTCCCTAGTTGGTTCTCCAATAGCAAGTTCTAAAACTACATACACAAACAACAAAAATAAACCCAGCAGGTTGTATTCATATATTTCCACATACATACTGATACATGTATATGTAACAGTAATAGAAGGAGGCTATCAGTTTGAGAGTGGGAGGAGCATGAAAGGGGTGAGAGGGAAGAGACCTGTGAGTGGATACAAGGAGGGGCAAAGGGGGAAGTGATACAATTCCATAAAAAAACGGGCGCTGGTGGCACAGGCCTTTAATCCCAGCACTAGGGAGGCAGGCAGATCTGTGAGTTTGAGGCCAGCCTGGTCTACAGAGCTAGCTCCAAAATAGCTAGGGCTGTTACACAGAGAAACCCTGTCTCAAAAAAACAAAATAAAAATAAAATTTAAAAAATAAAACGAAAACTCTAAAGGATCAGAACTCAGCCTGGCCTGGTGAAACAGAGCACACAACCTGAAAAAACAACTTCTTAGACATTTAACCCTGAAGGCAGAGTGTGTCCCATGTCACATCCACAAGTCAGAAAGATCTTAGAGACCTCCATGTTGGGCATGCATGTACTATCAAGAAACTTTGGCAAAGAAAGACTTGAGAGTGGAACATAGACTTACTGGGAGAGGTAGAGGGGAAGTGCCCTAATGTTAAAAAAATAACTGTCAGTAGAAACAGGAAGACAGAGGAGATGCCCATCATGCATCAGCACTGAATGCTTCCACTTCTACATTCAGTCTCACATATAACAGTGTGCAAACGTGCAACTGTCAAGGGACACGACAGCGTCCATGCATGAACTCCACCTTACATAACAGTGTGCAAACACGCAACTGTCAAGGGACACGGCAGAGTCCATGCATGAACTCCATCTTACATAACAGTGTGCAAACATGCAACTGTCAAGGGACACGGCAGAGTCTATGCATGAACTCCATCTTACATAGCAGTGTGCAACCGTGGGACTGTCAAGGACACGACAGAGTCCATGCATGAATTCCACCTTACATAACAGTGTGCAAACATGCAACTGTCAAGGACACAGCATAGTTTGTGCATGAACTCCATCTTACCTGCCATAGCCCCACCAGGAGGCCAGGATTTAGACAGAATATCCGGACAAGTCTGTCACAGCCAAAGATGGTAGGCTCCCTTAAATGATCCAGATCATACTTTGCAATTAAAGACAGCCACCGTGGCCTTGGAACACCATGCCAAGAAAGAAGAAAGATTGTGAACATTCCAATATGTCTTTTTGTCAAGTCTTATTCATGTAACTAAAAATGCTTTTGAAGAGCAATTTATACACAGTGACATGCTCAAACCAAGTGACAGAATTATAGAGCCTTGTACAACTGAGAGGCAAATACACCAAGTTTTTCACCCTACTATGTCTTTCTTTCCCTCACTCTTCCTCTGAGAGCAGATGTGCCTTTTTCCCAAAGTTTTTATAAGGTAGAACAGAAACAGTGAAAACTGGAATATGAGAACAGGAATGTAAGCTGAAATCATGGGTGTTTTCATGAGAGAGTCGCACAGAATTCTCAGTCTTAGTCCAAGAGTAAATACTCAGGTATGTGGGAGACGCCTTCAGTATGTTCCACGTTAAGACTTAACACCATCTACAAATATGGTGCAAGGCAGACAACAACATACAGCTCAGGAAGCTGAAAAGGAGCTGAGACCTCAATGGTCAAGCAACAGAGCCAGAGCACTAGGCCAAAGTCCCCAAGGTCCTGAACACAGCATCTGGAATTGACTCAGCACCAGGTACTCAAGACAGCAGGTATCAACACAGATACCGAGCGAAACAAAGCTGGGTCACCTGTGGCACTGTTTCAAACAGAGGCGGGCTGCAAGGCAACAAAGCCAACTGCAGCTCTCACGGGACAGGATTCTACACTGTGTTCATAAGGCATTTTTACACTGAAAACAGTAAGTAGGTGGCAGAACTGGCTGGTGAGACTTGTGACATACGAACTAAAGCAGACTCAGCACATGAAGAATATGCCTGGAGGATGACAAACACAAGACCAGTGACACAAGTGGAAGTTCAGGAAAACCCAGGGGAACCTTAGCTCCAGCTGACAATGACTTTACAACACCACAGACTAGGTCCCACCATGTGACAACAGCTGCCCAGAGGGAAGGCCGGACAGTCCAGAGAAAGAATGCCATGACCATGACAGCACAGCACACTGAACAGCTGCTCAATAGCCAGCAGCCATCGCTGCTGCCACAGTCAAGACAGAAAGTGGCAGTTAGGTAGAGATGGCAGGAAGCCTCTTCCCTCACCTTCAACATACCACAGCTGGGAAACACTCTAAGGATGGCTATGAAAATATTAAACAGACTCCAGGGACAAACTAAGTCCTCATTCACCCGAGCTTTACAAGTCAGTCATGGCCACTGAGGCCTTGGAGAACATTAGACCACCATTCTCACAAACTTGGAGGGCACAGGCACAGGGACTGAGAACAGAACACTCTGAGAACCGACAGTTGAGAGCTCATCTAGAAAGGTCTGGGCTACAGGGCAAAGATCTGAACACGGCTCCACGAGCACTCGTGATATTCCCAGAAACACTGCACAGCAGAACAAACGCAAGCTTAAGTAAAGGCGCAAAGACACAAAGATCTGTTCTCCTTCATGATGAACGCACTGGCCTACAAACTGTAGAGAGGGGCCTATCAAAGCAGATTCGTGGGACACACTTTCAGCTCTGCTTACCACTACCAATCAAAGGCTGGCCCATAGAGTTTAAATGGAAATAAATTACATTCGATTAACTTTCCCCAATGAATTTTAGCATTCATTGCTATGCAGTAACTAGTACTCCTGACCTGGGTGGCAATTTTTGGGAACACTATACTTTTAAGTGAGTTCTATAATTCAACATAACATGATCTGCAATCCATAGTCTTTCAAGGTCATTTTAACTAATGTTAACTAATTTGTATCAGTGCCTACAAACAAAAATCCCCAATACACTAAGTAACACCATCCAATCACAACAGTGCATTGTGTGGATTCCGACTGCAAACATGATTTCAGACTGTATATGACTTACCTACTATATCAGAAAAACTTGAAGTTCATCATACAAATTTCAGATTTATCCAGATAAAAATATCACTTAAAAAAGTAACTGTGTTGTCAAAATATATCTAGTAATCTAATTAGGAAAATAATCCATGTTTTTACACTGATAATGGTTTCAGAACACAGCAAGCATGGGCAGCAATGAGAGGTCTGAGTACGATCACTAAACAGCCACAGAGCTGGCACTACAGAGGAGCCAACAGCAGGCCCACTGCAGGGAAACCATGATATTAATTTAACATCGTCTCTTCTCATAGGGACAGAGATGAGAGGGAGCCATAAGAACCACAGTAAGCAAAGACACTGCTGCAGAGTCAAAGAGGTGGGACAGGCAGCAGCACCTCCATGGAGAAGGCATCACTACTACACGCTGCAACAGGTCTGATATAGACATTATTAGCCTGCTGGGGACATTAGGATCTACAGCTCCACAGTCCAGTTCACAAGACCATGGTCACTATGGAGGTGGCTTGTGCTGTAAGCAGGAGTGAGCCTTCTAGTGCATGAGCACTCAGCACAAAGCCATCCACAGCAGGACCTACGGACTTCACAACTAAGTCTCCTGATCTTCACCTAACAGCCATCAGCACCATATCAATGTATGGGTAAGAAGGCGGAGTCAGGTACACATGGCCACACATCTAGTAAATTCAAGAGAAAAATCACACAAAATAAGTGATAATTGTATTTATAAAGTACTTAAACAAAATTAGTATATAATTACTGAAGAATAAGCTAATCTTATATTGTTAAAACAGTTAAAAGTGAAAATGCAGAAAAGCCACACATTTTCTAACAAACTATAAAATAATAGAACTATTTTAAAACTAGACCATCATTTTACTATTATAAGATTCAAGAACTTTTAATTTAGACCTAATGTGACAAGCCCGGTGTCTTCTGTTCATAGCAATGCAGAATGACAGGAAGGCTTCTGACACACAAGTGAATGAAAATACATGAGTGGTATTTTTTGATTACAAAGAAATGCCAATATTTAGGTACCAGGAGTCCTTGTCAATGTGCTGATGAATTAGTACTTACCCATATGGGTCGAAGGTTTTATGCCGATCTGCAAAAACTGGAGTCATACCACACAAATCCAGGGTGGACAACATGGCAAGCTTCGGCCAGTTTTTGCCATACCACACAACAGTGACAGATGTATCATTGAAGGAAACATCAACATGTTGCATGATGTGTTCTTTTCCACTTTTCTCTCTTAATATAATTACAAAACGTAGGCCAAATACTCTAGAGAAAGAAATGATAGCTCGAAGTGCTTTCAAAGAAAGAACTCTGTATCAACAAACACACACATACTTGATGTGTATTTCCATAATATCTACTTCCTTAAAGACAAAAGTCAAAATCCTTGGCACACTTCTGGCATATTTCACCCACAGCACCTTCTGAACCTTTCTTTCCTCCAGCAAATAATCCCTGTTCCATGACTAGCAGTTCAGACAATGGAAGGGCATCTTCAACACCTACTCAACATCATGAGGCTGTTTCTTCTGTTTATAAAAATGTAAGGAAATACCAAAATGTCTCATAAATTTTACACACACACACACAAGATCAGAGACAGCACCCTCTAATATAAACTGCTCACCTAGTCTAGGAGTGTAGTTCATGATATCCACTTCCCCAGCACATGGAAGGCCCTAGTCTAGGAGTGTAGTTCATGATATCCACTTCCCCAGCACATGGAAGGCCCTAGTCTAGGAGTGTAGTTCATGATATCCACTTCCCCAGCACATGGAAGGCCCTAGTCTAGGAGTGTAGTTCATGATATCCACTTCCCCAGCACATGGAAGGCCCTAGTCTAGGAGTGTAGTTCATGATATCCACTTCCCCAGCACATGGAAGGCCCTAGTCTAGGAGTGTAGTTCATGATATCCACTTCCCCAGCACATGGAAGGCCCTAGTCTAGGAGTGTAGTTCATGATATCCACTTCCCCAGCACATGGAAGGCCCTAGTCTAGGAGTGTAGTTCATGATATCCACTTCCCCAGCATATGGAAGGCCCTAGTCTAGGAGTGTAGTTCATGATATCCACTTCCCCAGCATATGGAAGGCCCTAGTCTAGGAGTGTAGTTCATGATATCCACTTCCCCAGCATATGGAAGGCCCTAGTCTAGGAGTGTAGTTCATGATATCCACTTCCCCAGCATATGGAAGGCCCTAGTTTCAATCCTTCAGCCTGCAAACTAAGTAAGAACCTTGCACATCCACCGTATGTCTAAAACACCTGGATATGACAACACTGGGTTAGAACCTGGACAATCCTGTGGTTCTGTCCAGGAGCCAGTGAAGCATCCAAGAGCAGCCTACACACCTGAGGACCTCTTTGAATTTCGTAGGAAGACCTGTGTAGGAATTAACAGGTTTGGCAATTTGGGTTAGTGCTTCTTTCACAGATGAGATTTGCTTTGTAATATACTCTTTCTTCCAGTATCCGCCTTCTTTATCCTCAACTGACAGTAAGCTCACGGATGTGGCTGTCTCCTCCACTGAATGAACTTTCCAGTGGGATCTTTTGGATGCAAATGCAGCTGAGTAGATTCTTCTCCAAATAAGACTGGAAGAAAGGGATAAAGGATAGAATGTGGAGGCACTGTAGAGTGCCTGTAACAATATGTTACATTAGAGATGCACAGTAACTTTTCATTTCAAATAGACCAATTCAATGAAGAATTTGCCTGTCTACGTGTGTACAGTGGACCACAGTCTGAAATGACATGTTTTAGATCCACTATCCCCAAAAGCACATAAAAAAGGGAAAATCCTATTTCCAGAGTCAAGTTTAAATTACGAATTCCTTGTTACTTGGGATCATCAAATGTTGTCTTTCTGCTAGATGACTGAAGAGGAGTTCAATCACAGGAAAGTCATAGGTGTACATAAGGGTGAATCTGGTCTTACTGTGGGTATGTACGTGTGTAAGCTCTGTACACACTTGCAAAACAATGAGTAAACATAGTATACATTCATTCTGCTTCCTATCTTTAAATTTTAACAATGAACATGCCTGCTCCAATTTCAAAAGTAAAATAGTGAAAGTAACTAAAATATAACTTTATTAAGTGTTTGTTAAGCTTTCCTGAGCACACATGTCAATTGTTACTTAAGTAATTCACACACATTAACTCATTTACTCCTCCCAATAAATACATAAGGTAGCTACTGTTTTCACCCCCACTGTACAACAGATCATATAATTGCAGCCAAGACTGGTATATTCAAATATGCATGAATACACACACATTTTAATGATTCAAAAATTATCTATATTCATTCCAAAATTATTGTCAAATGCCATCTAGTAGTTGATATAGATAAAACATGTATCCTCTCGCACAAGAATTTCTTGTATCTTTATAAATGAAAAGACAAGAACCTCGCTCCTCAATCAGAGCAGGTGCATGTTCCCGTGGCAGAGTGAGAAGTGTGAGGACAACCTTAGTGAGAACATACGGTTTACTTACTATGTTTCCTCACTTAAAGGGCAAACACCAAAACATCAAAGATATATTAGGCTAGTCATTTCAGAACTAGATTATTCATTACTATGACCTGAAGAAACTGTAAAAAAAAATATGGATTCCAAACCACTAAATCACAATTCAAAGCACTGAGCCATAATCTTCACAGATACAGAGTTAGGAACCCAAAGTCTTATATTTTCCCAGCTGACTGTGCATCTTCTCGCATGGACTAGAGTCTGGGAACCACCATAGAGAATGTTCCCTGCCTGCCATGCTCCAGAATAGAAAACCCTGCACCCTATCTGTCATTCCCCGCACCTTTACCTTCCACATCGAACAACTACATTCCTGCAGGGTCTATATGGAGTCAATATGTGCATGGTCTTTGATGCTGAGTAAGAGAGAACCCTCAAAAGCCAAAACGTGGGAACAAAATGCTCAGTAGATATTAGGGGCACTCCATCTCTCTCTGTACAAGAGGAAATTCTAGGTACAGACCAAGCTCACAAAGAAAAATAGAAGCAGTGACTCCTCTTTATTCATAGATGCCCAAGAGTCTAACTGAGGAGTCTCCCTGGTTCCCAAGCCTCCACATGCTGTGTCTCTCTCTCTTACCCTCTCTCACTCTTTCCATGTATCAAGTCCATTTGACTGGCAGATATTGGAGGAAAAGCTATGTCAATTTAAAAGTCCACACACACTTCTTTTTCTATGATCTGTATGACTGCCAGTAGAGCACACCATCTGCCCAAGAACTAGGTGAAAAGATCTGTGAATGAATGAGAGGAATAGGCTTTATCTTCAGTATACACAAAGAATAGCCTGATACTCAGAAATGCAAATGTTTGGAAATACATGACTACATGTAGCATTAGACACATTATTGTCTAAAATAAAATTAAAATTAATTCTCTTAATTTTTAGCAAATGGCTGTCTACTAATTTTCATGACTTCTATTATCACACAGAACAGACAGACATAGTAATCTCCTTACTTGTCACTGGCCAAATGATAAAAGCGTCTGTTCACACATCCAGTGCCCAGCAAGCTCACAGCATCCAAGTAGGAAAATATATTCAGCAAGACTTCAGAGGGCATTCTGAGAGAGGAGGGAGAAAATTAAACAAGATAGCAGATACTGAATCTACAAATTACCCAGAATACAACTGGCTATGCATCTCTAAAGAGAGGGCTACTATCATACTCATCTGTTTAATAGGCAAACTCTTCTCTCATCCTCGATTAATTTCTTGTTTGTAATTTTCTGGTTATTACAGTTCTCATTGCATAGACCAATGAGGAGAGCATAGACACAGAGAACTGACTTTTTCAGTATGTCAGCCACTTCGGTTCAATGACTCTATCATGAAGGTATTATCCTCTGCTGAAATGCAGGAACTAGAAGATGGAAACACATTCTCGCCATGAATGCTGCTGCTAGAATTGGAAACATTAACTGTGTTCACACCTAACCTGCATTTCAGGTTCTCATTCATCAGCCTGCTAAATGTCCTCATAGAGGGACACTAACTGCTTCCTCTCTAGTTCAAGAAAACGTCAGGCTTCATAGAGTCTTCTGAAGAGCTTTATGTCTAAGTGAATGTTATACTTTATTATTGAGATTCCTTCTACTTTCATAGTTGCAGAATTCTACACACACCACAAGAATCCGGCAGCACGAGGAAAGCAGGAATGGGCCTCCGAGCATCTGTATCAGCACTTAGCTGCAGGGCAAATGAACAGGGCTGTGAAGACTGTTGCAAGAGATGGAAGAGGAACACATAGCGATAAAGGACTAAGAAAACCCTTTGGGACCAACTTCAAATGGTTTGGTCAGTCTCTACTTGTGACTTTAATAATTAAAATAATTTTATTTACTAATAGAATTCAGTAATCAAACATTTCATAGGGAAATGCTAGTCCTAAAATCCTGAAAATACTAAGAAAGAAAAATGTGTATCCTTGGAGAGAGGCAGCTAATTCTTCACATATTTGATCCATGTCACCATGTGAGTGCACCCAGTGCAAGAACAGGCAGCCTCACCTTAGTTAAATCTTCCCTGCCCTGCCCATGAAATCTTTAATATTCATAATCAGTGTTAGACACCTTCAATAAGAAATGGTAGAGAACAAAATGGGGGTGAGGAGTTTTGGTACCATGCTGGCTAGTTGTAAGCCTACTTGACACAAAGGGGGTCACCTGAGGAAGGGCCCTGAATTGAGAAAATGCTTCAGTAATATAGGCAGGCCTGTAGAATATTTTCTTAATTAATGATTGATGGAGAGGTCATAATGGGCTGGACCTCAGTTGTGGGTGGTACCATCCCTGGACACATGGTCCTGGGTTCTATAAGAAAGCAAACTGAGCAAGACAAGGGAACAATCCAGGAAGCAACACCACCACCCCAACCTCCCACACCCCATACCCTTGCATCCCTTACGGCCTCTGCATCAGGTTCCAGTTTGAATTGCTGCCTTGGCTTTTTTCAATAGACTAAGATTCCAAACATGTAAGTCAAATCAAGCCTTTCCTTCCGTCATGGTGTTTCATCACAGCAATAGAAAAGTACTAAGGCAGTCACCGTTAGGACTAGCCACTGCATGTCCTTTCATATTTTAAATTCTTTATAAAAGTCTGTGCCTATATTTTTAAATTATTACAATTCAAACTAAGTTGATCATAAAGACATTTCAGAAAGGTATGGAGTAACTGTAGGGATTTAACTGAATAAAGTCCCGTGCAAGTGAGGCAATGAGTAAGTTCCATCTTTGTAGCCACCAGAGTTGAACATGGGGAGATATATATCTTGATCCCATCTGTCCTTCACTGTTCAAAGTCCTTTGAATAAGTGCTCAACCATAACTGAGACATATCTACATAACTCCACCCCTCCCAAGGCTCAGGGGACATCCTGGAAGACAGAGAGAAAGAATGGAAGAACAAGAGAATGCAGAAGAGTTCTGTGGAATGCCATCCTCTGGACATGACACAGCTGTTACTCCAACTCACAGCAGCACTGGTGAACTACACAAGACCTGTATAACACATTCATATTTACTACTTAATGACTTGTCACTAAGCTGGACCAACCAATGTTTACACCCACGTTGGGCTGCTTTTTATTGGATTCTAATTAATTCACATAATCCCTGGAATGAAGATAAGGAATAACAAAGACAGAAAGGGCATGAGGAAGTGAGACAGAACAGAAACAAAGATGGGGACAAGAAGTTCTGCTTTAAGTGAGTGGTCTTCCCTAAGAAACTCAGTTGATTTGTATATGTTCATTTTCAATACTGTGGGGATAGTTTGAATGGGAAATTGTACCCCATAGTCTTAGGTATTTGAATAGTTGGTCCAATCCAGTTGGTACTGCTATTTGGAGGGGCTTATGAGGTGTGGTCTTGCTGGAGGAAGTGTGTCACCAAAGGCAAACTTGGAGAGGCCTTGCCCTATACCCTGTCCCCTCTCTACTTTGTGTCTGCAGTTCAAGATGTGAGCTCTCAGCATGCTGCTCCATAGACTCAAACTCTCTGGAGCCATAAACAAAATTAACTTTCCTTCTGTAAGTTGCCTTAGACATGGTGTTCTATCAAAAGAACAGACAAGTAACTAATACAGTGACTGAACTACAAACATGTCTTTGCCCATACTGTACACAAGAAATCCACTCCAGTATGTGTGCACTCATCATCCCCACCCTTACCCCACCCCACTTCTTCAGAGAATGCTTGCTTCCATCTATCAAACCACCTTGGCCCTGGATTCCCAGCCATGTCCTCAAAGCCTTCAGTCTTCTATTCGGGCCTCCCTCTTCTCCAGCATCGCATTAGCCTTTGAACCATGGCCAAAATGTCGCACCTTAATATTTACCTACTGACTCAAGCCCAGCTCTCCCCAAGCTTTCTCTAACTGCTACACAACCTCTGCAAAACCACTGGCTGCAGAGCTTCCAGAAAAGATAAACAACAAAAGAAAACACACCAGCTTGTCTCTACTTACTGTCTCTATGTCCATGCCTCCTCTTCTTTGTTTTTCATAATATAAATACAAAACACAAAACAACATAAAAATAAGGATTGGCCCTCCCCTCTCATAGGTCTTTCCTGGATCCTTGGTTGCTTCTCAATGGCCCAGTATCTCTGGGCTTCCTCAAAAGACAAGTTTCTCTCTTCTTGCCCCAAATCCATCACATCCAGGAGAGCTAGCACTGGACCTATGGAGTCTCTGCAAACTCTTATCATCAACAGGACTCTCTCCTGCATCCCCCACTCTCCCATCTCCGCAGCAGTACCTTCATCCACACATCTGCTGGAGCTAACAGTCTGTTTACTCCTCACAAGGACAAGGACATCTATTTTACTTATGAATAATGTCAGTTATACCTCCAAATGTTCCAAACTTGCCTGTCTCACTCTATCCCTCCTCCTGATAGAGAGACAGGCATGTAAACAAGATATTTTAGAAGTTCAGCTTCTACCCAGGATCATGGGAGCCTATGCCTTTCCCATCACACTAGCTACTCGGTGCCTCTCTTAGAGTAAGTCTGTCTCTGTACCTCTGGGTTCCCACTCTGGTACCCTCTTCTCCAAGGTCTTTAATCTCAACTTTTACTTTCCATCTTCCATGTCACCTCCCCAAGAAAGCCTTTCCTTACCACCTGATTGTATTATTCTACAGTATGGAATTCATTCATTTCCTTGACAGCATGCACTCCAATTTACAATTTTTCATTAAAAAAAAAAACTCTCTCTCACTAGTCTATCAGCTTCTAGAAAATACATGTAAAGGTTCACTGTGTGTCCCCAGCATCAGGAACAGCATCAGATCCAATTCCCAGAATAAAGGGTCTTAAACATAACTGATGTACTTAATTATCTCTTTTGACCTCTATGTGTAAAAACATACTAAAATAAGTACATTGAAATGTGCATATATTATATGGTACTGTTGGCTGAACCAAGTATGATACAGTATTAAATGTCCAATTGTAAATTGTTTTTGCAATACACAGAGTCTTCAGGCTTTGTATCCTGAATGTCTCTCCATGAAAATACCAACATTACAGGGCTCCAAGGGATGCTAATTACATCAATGTATCCCAACATGGTATTGCAACACACATCTATAGGCATGTTAATATCAGTTCACAATTTTTTAAAAGATTGAATATTTTGGTTCCAATGGTCACAGTATAAATCTCACAGTGGCAAAGAATTCCAAACCACTGATCTAAAAAAAAAAAATTCCATAGGCTGTACAACTTCAGAAAAAACATGATCTTCTTTTGGCTTTCCACCGGTTCTTATCTACCAAGAAGTGAATAATTAAGAAGAACAATTTAATAGAAGGAAAATTCAGTGTTCTTGTCACCTTTAGAAGTTTAGTTTCATTAACTAGTCTAATAAGGATAATGGTGACAGGCTCATGACTCATGTCAAACTCTGTGTTGTACATTCTTCCTACACAATCCTATTCTTAGAAAGCTCAAAATAGCAACTTGGTATATGCTGCACTATAATTTTCTCTAAAAACCCCATGCTTAAAGCCCACTGCCCCATGAGAAGCAGGCTACGTACCTGTCCAGGGATACAAAAGAGATGGAGGAGGACTTCTCATTGTGCTGGCCATGCCTGGTACACTGCCTCACCACAGGTGAGCCTCTAGCAAACTTAACTCCAAAACCCTTTCTGAAAGCAAAAGTGAGAAACTCAAGTTATATAATAATTACCAAATGAGGTTAGTTATCTGCTCCCCTTCGCAAAATTCTGAAGGATCAATAGACTCCAAAGATTATTCAATGCAAAACTTCACGTCTGAAAATAAAGAGGGGGAAAGGGGAGAAAAGAATGGAGGGGAACGGAAGGGAGGGGTCCAAATCAAGTGTGTGGTAGGTTAATAAAGCTAAAATCTGCACTTTACAGTGCAGTACTGATGCTCATTATAGACGGCCAGCCAGTCACTGGGGCATCCCCGAATGGATGGAGGGGAACGAAGGGAAAAGGAGAAACATGCTGTCCTGTTTCATTTCACAAATGCTCTAACCCGGAAACAATTTAGAGGAGAAAAGGGCACGTTACAGGCTATAGTCCATCAGTACGACCAGGAACCTAGAGGAGCTTGAGAAGCACAACCCATGGGCACTGATGCTGGGTGCTCACTCACAAGCTCAGCTTAACTGGCTTTTACACCCCAGGACCGTATGTGTTCAATGAATGGTGATGCCCACAGTGGGCTGGCCCTCCTCCATCCATTAACAATCAGGACCGTATGTGCCCAGTGATTGGTGATGCCCACAGTGGGCTGGCTCTTCTCCATCATTAACAATCAACACAATCACTCACATCCATGCCCTGAGGCCAATCTGATCTGGGCAGTTCCCAACTAAGATTCCCTTCTCAGGTGGTTTTGGGCTGTGCCAAGCAGACAATTAAATCTATCTAAAACAGATATATCCAGAGGCCACTTTCAATAATATAACAGAAACCTACTGAAAGTAGAATCCATAGATTTTTCATAACTTCCTACCTGTGAGCTAGATCTGTCAAGGCAACCTACAACTTTGTTGATCTTCAAAGCAGTTTCTAAGGATAGCATTGACTATCCTTTAGTTAATCTTTGGTTTAACTATCTTTAGTTAGGCAGAGAGGTCCCTCTATACTAAAGTTTCCCACATTTTAACACCTTATAGTCAATAAATTATATTTTAATTGGCTATCTTTTTAGAGATACATAAAACAATGCATCTTATTAATTAACAGCTTTTTAGATATGATGACATAAATATAGTCTTTCAAAGTTCCTAAAACAAGTCTGAATTGGGTAAGTCCTCAACTGATGCTCGCTAGCAGACTGGAGGAGATCTGAAACAATAGGAAGTCACAGTCCACAGATCCCATTTTTAGGAAGTAGCCCCGCTGAGTGCTCTTAGTGAATATTTCATTTTTCTTGGAAATCCCTAGAAGCTACTTCTTTGAGCAATGTACAACATACACACATCAGTTGCTGACACACCCCCACACCCTGCGTGCTATTTAAGGTACAATATAGAGCACATATTACCCATTTCTCATTCACCAATGCCTAATCACCTTCAGGACCAACCTGGTTCCCAAGACACATTTGGATTAACATCTAAGCACATTTTTTTAAAGTCAGAATTCCATTTCTGGAAATATGCTTTAACTCAAGAAAATGTGCTTTCCCAATAGTTCTCCCAAAAAATGTCCAGCTCAGAGCACCAAGGCTAAATTCACCTCATGAAATGAACTGTTATCTCTTTTCTGAGTGTGTGTGCAGAACCTATAGTTAATGTGTATTATGGCATCCTCACAATCAAGCTGTTCACTCTCCCTAAACAATTAAGTAATGATTAGGCAGGTAGGTACTTCCTGGCACCAGCTATTGAGAAAAGAAAAAGGTACCAAAGGCTTTTCCCTAACCTGATACCAAACAGATATGCCTGTCTTTGACTAAAGCATTTACTACAGCTTATTTACCAGTTTATTCTTCAGATACATCTTAATGGCATATTCTGTACAAAGGAATGTATTAAATGCTTTAAAACTTACTGCATCCTATATTTATAAGAAAAGCAAGAGTATTTTATTACAGACATGGTTTTTAATACTTTTCTTAAAACAGTGTGACTCCTTTCTAATGGCTTTCTTCTATCTGCCTTGAAAAAAGACCCCCTTGCTGAACATTGGTGCAATCCTTTAATCCTGGCACTCGGTACAGGACAGCCTGAGCTATACAGACACACCCTTTCTCAAAAAAAAAAAACCAAACTCAAAAAAGATCCCTTCCTCTCGTTTCATAGAAAAGACAACCAAGTCTCCGACTAGATTCCCAAGATTCTCCTGACAACCATTTTGGAGTTCTTTTTACCATTTCAAATATTTATCAATTTAATTTTGGCATGATTGAAAAGCACAACTCCATTTCTTCCTGAAAATGACTTGGCATTCTAAATGGCCCAGTCCACTACACAATCGGTGAACTGAACACATATCTTCAAGCAGCTCTATGTCAAACCCACTGTTTAGTTTGGAAGCATTTTTCAAGTGCACAAAGAAAAGGTCAGAGAAGAGAATAACAATGGATTAGCAATAAATACATGTCATGCGAACGTTTTTCCTGAGAGCTTAGAAAAGTGCAAGACATTTGTAAAAATAATTTTAAATTGTATTTGTTAGTGTGAAATAAGTCAGACTAGATATAAATTAACTAAACTTGACATGCATTCTGTTGTATTTCTTACAGTACATAATATTTATAAATGTTAATTCTTGTTGTAGCCATGGCTATCCTGGAACCCACACTGGTCTTGAACTTGGAGATCCAGCTGTTTCTGCCTCATGAATGTTGGGATTAAAGGCGTGCCCCACAACAGGGCTAATAACTGCCTTCTCAAAGCACAGTCAAATTCACAGGCTGAGAGGGAGCAGGTTCCCACACCATGAGAGGTACTTTATTTAAATGGATCTATCAGAAGGCTCACCCAGCTTAAAAAGAAATCAAACACTCTGACAACATTCTTCCTGCCCACCATGCAGACCACTATGTAAAGAGTAAATTGAGGAATAGAAAAAAATTTAACTTAAACTTCAACCTTCCAGCTTAAAGGACAGTCTTTCTCATCTTTTTGCAAACAATGTCACCATTCTGTCACAAACCTGATTTGTCCAGCATCTTGAGAACTCATTCAAGAACTATTATAACAACACCATCTTTCTGAAATGGTAGACATAGGAAGGACAAAGGACAGGGCCCTGGAGTTGGGGTCAAGGGACCTAAGTAGTTGACATAACCCATTGGCAGGTTATTTGTGCCTACACAGGATACCTGGGTGCTTCAGAAGCATGCACTCGACTGCTGCATCTATACATTAAGAAGCCTCAGGAATAAAATGAAAATCCTCAAGATGTAAATACTTGCCAGGCGTGGGGGCACACACTTCTAATCCCAGCACTTGGGAGGTGAAGGCAGGCGGCTCTCAGTGAGTCAGGACAGCTAGGGCTACATAGAGAGATCCTGTCTCAGAAGAAAAGCAAATTCTTAGCGTCATCCTTCCCCAGTGATCTAACTGGAGTGACGGTACAGCGCTAGAAACAGCCCATAACGAAGCAAGTTAACTAAGGTACTTATTTGGGTGAATAAAGATTTCAGAGCCTTTCCCCCACATGTTAACACTGTTCTCTCTCACTATGAGAGAGGAACATCCTTTGGTTTAGAGGCACTCCTTGAGAGAAACAGAAAACCAACCTTGAGGACAGAACAGTCATCGTGCAGGCTCGTACACTTACTAGAAACGCAGCAAACTACAACAGGGCTGCATAACAAAATGTGGCCGTCTAGAAAACCTCTTGGCTTGGTGGGAGAGGTGCACAAAAACGCCAAGGAAAGCCTCGAGACCGTCCCGATGGCAAGAAACACCTCCTTAGCACTGGGTTTCGATGGATCCATTCTACTCCATGTTACAGGGCCATAGAAAAAGCTGATTCTCATTCTGAAATCTATAAAACGCAGGTCTTCACCTGTCTTCGCACGTGCGCTGCCGCAGGCTTCCAGCTGTTGGAAGTCACCATAGAGCCTAACCACGGGGCAAACCAATGAATGGATGGAAGGCTTAGTAATACCTGTTACCTCCTTAGAAAGCACCTCTACTTGTGTCCTAACTTGAGGTACCCTAAGTTTCCAGGATGGAGAGGTTTCCTTTTGTCGTTCTTACTGTTTCCCGCGTTAAAAAATTAAAACAAGAAACAGCAGTCACATGCCAGAATGGGACCAATGAAAATATTCTGGAAAGAGCAGCGGGATGGGATTCCGAAGGGAGAACCACCCACGTGCCCCGAGCGTCACCTGTACGCGGAGCGCCCCGCGGCCGCCCCCGCGCTGTCCCGGGCAGAGCCATCACCATGCAGGGACCCGCGCAGCGCCTGAGGTCCGAAACGTCCGGACCGCGGCATCCGGCCGCGTCCGGTCGCCATGGAGACACAGTGCCGAAGTGAGGCACCGCCCCTCGCGCATGCGCGCGAGGGCGGCCAGGCTCGCGCAGACGTGGGTCGAGTTTCCCCGTGGACAGCTCCGCCTTTGCTTCCGGCGTCCGGGCGCTTCCGGGTCGGCTTTGCCGACCCCGTCACGCCGAGGAGGGTTCGCCGGTCACAGCGCGGGGCCATTGGCCTGTGGCCCTGTTCACCTACGTTTGTCAGCTGATTTCTAGAGGAAACGGACATGCTGAAATTGTCCCTTTCTCATAATTATGGCAAACCCATGACACGGACTTCTCAGTTGACAGTCCTCGGTAGAGAGGCCATGAGAAGACTCAATTCACAACCCGTCGGAATCTGCAAGTTCCAGATGAAAACAAGCAGCCATTAACATCCCTGTCTCTGCCTGCCTTAAGGACACTGAGCGCAAGCACAGGCATCCGCGCAGAGGCGTCTGGGAGTACCTTCTGGACTGCGGCTTTCTCCGTGCATTGTGGGAGATGTAGTCCCTCCTGCCTTCCCTTCTCTGGTTACACAGGAAAAAGTGAAGTCCTTAAACTGCGATTCCCAGGGCTCATGGGGCTTCCCAGGCTGCTTTGCGAAAGCATGGCGGGCAAGATGTGAATGTCAATAGTAAGGTAAACAGGGCGTTTTAATTCCAGAGAGGAAAAAAAAAAAAAGACAGAAAGGCGTACGTAACCTCTCGGGGATTTTTCATCTTGATATCCGCCTAACACACTGCGGAATGTGAATGACTGGATTTCATGTCTCGTTCAGTTGAGTGTGTGGATTACTAAGCTTTAGAAGTTGCAGTCCCGAAGCCCCGCAGTTTTTGTGAACATGCTTTGTGCTTTTCTACGAGTTGTGCAGCATATGGAGAAGCTGCCCGGGTGTTTGGGCGGGCAGTTGCTGCCACACTTTGTGCACACGAAAGCTTGCTTGAAGACTCAGCCTTTGAGGTGGGGGCTGTTCGAGCAGAAGAAAACAGTGCATCCTAGAACCGAGCTTGGGTTCACCCGGAAAACCTTCTGGACCCAAGGACCAGACCCCCAGAAAGCGAAAGAGGACAGCAGCAAGCAAGTGTCTGTTCACGGAAATCAGAGAGGGGAAACCGGCCTCTCAATGTCTCAGAAAGGTAAATAAATAGAGTGTATACGTACGTACATACATACATACATACAGATTGAAGATTCTACTTCAGTGAAGATCTGCCTCTCCAGCTAACCTGCCAAATACCATTTCATGCCTAGTTCACGTCTAAAGATGGGATAGGGGAATTATCCAGATTAAAATAATTAAAAAGAACTGTTAAACATATAGTTTACAACCAAACAGTTTCGACCCGCAGTTTTCACAACTTTATGCTTTGAAAATTGATCTTGTATTTGGTATAGTTATTACATTGTGAATAAGTGTGTGCATAAATAGGAAGAGATTATTGTCAATCAATAAAGTGTTTTGTCATTCAGTAACAGAGACAGAGGACTTCAGAAACACAAGGAATGAGGGTCTTGTGTGAGAATATTGAGTCAAAAAGTCAGAACAATGAAGAAAGTTACAATGTAATATTTAACAGGAATTTTTAGAACTTAGCAGATGTGTGTAATAATCACAGCTTTACACACAGTCGATATTACAGAGCTCTTGGTGCTTGGATTAGAAATTTCCTGTCAGGACTGAGTGTAGGGAGGAACAGGATTCTGGGTTGTTCAGGCCAATGACCTGATTTAGAAATCAAGAACAATTATGGTTATGTCTTAGTCTAACTGTTGTGCTGCCAACTTGGGACCTTGCATGGTGGTGTCTGTTGACATGTAGTTTATGACATTATGGGTAATGGAATAGAGATTGTCATTGCAGACCTCAGCCACTGAGCCTAGTAAAGAGATTGGGTTTGCGAAGCAATTACTGTTGAGATCAATCCCATGAATTATATAAATTTTAGTAGATGCAATGCAATATATCTTTTTCTCTATTTTTCTTTTTTTTTTTTCAAGACAGGGCTTCTCTGTAACTTTGGAGCTGTCCTGGAACTCATGTAGACCAGGCTGGCCTCGACCTCACAGAGATTCGCCTGCCTCTGCCTCCCGAATGCTGGAATTAAAGGCATGTGCCACCACTGCCTGGCAAGATGCAATATTTCTATTTTCTTTTCTTTTTTTTTAAAGGTTTTCTTTTAGAGTGTGTGTGTGTACATTAATGTAGGCAAACATGGAAGCCAGGAAAGGTTGTCAGATCCTCTGAACCTGGAGTTACAGGCAAGTGTGAGCCACCAGATGTGGGTGCTGGGAACTGAACTGCAGTTGTCGGCAAGAGCAGCAATACTCTCAACCTCTGAGCCATCTCTCCGGCCGCCTGAACACAGTTCAGGTTAACAACCAGTACTAAAACCCAAATACATTACAGTAAATACTACCTTTAAATGAGTGGTTTTATTATAGTATTTTACTGTACATATGGGGAAAAGTGCAGGAAAAATACCACCTGTTAAATTTTTGATTTCCTCATTTTTTAAGGACTGAAGTCAGAGAAAACTAGGTTCCTAATTTGACTATACTAACCTATAAGTGTACCAAAGATGGAAATGTTATCAGCATCCGTGAAAAAGTACACTGTGGTGATGTAGCTTTTCACACATAACATGCACTTATGTAAATAATGTATGTCTATATACATAATATATCTTGATTAATTATCTCTAGCTCCCCACATGTTCCTACTTAGTATAGAAAAATAAGAACAGTCTCTGTAGGTTTATTTGATTCATAGACCATCCTGGCCAACTACCTTCCAATTCCAATTTCCATTCACTAACTTTATGCACCAGTCGGTGGGGACCTGTGAGGTAGTACTGTGAAGAGTTGCTTCCATTTGGATCCCTCTGTTCCCTTGTCTTCTGGTTGATTGAACCTTGATCCGGACAGGGTAGACTTCTGTCCATGTTGCCTATCTGTGGCCGTTCTCACTCTGGAGACTGATAAGGGTTTTATGCCACTAGAAAGGAAACAATATCAACATTATGCTACTCAGTGAAAGAAGTACACGGATTGCTCGGTCATGTGTACAGTCATGCCACACTGAACAGCCCATTCTCTTCTGCTCTTGGAAGCTAAGCAGGACTAGGCTTGGTTAGTGCTTGGATGAAGGATTCTTTTGAAACACTAAAGCTCCAGAGCATTGAGATCAGGTGCTGAGAATGTTCCATTGGGCCTGACCACCACATGTTACCTGCTAGGAACAACCAGGTCCCCAGGGGCCAGGGTACTGTAGACACACCTGTAACCTTTCAACATTTTTCTTTGCAGTGAAAGAAGCCGGAAGAGACTTCAGCTACTTGATAGTGGTGTTCTTCGGTGTCAGCATTACAGGTCGCAAAGCCCAGCAAGTGCCTGGATACCTTTCCCCAGCCTCTCAACCCGTGGCTGTGCTTCACCTTTCTCTCTGCTTTTTCAGGTGCCTTGTTATATACAGTTTTCAAAGAACTGTTTTCTTCATCCAGTCCTAATATCATCTATGGGAAAGCCTTAGGAAAATGCAGAGCACATCCTGAGGTTAGTTCCCTGATGAGAAGGTGTTGGTGATGTAGAAGGGTCTTTATGTCTGTTGTTTCATTGATTAATTAATAAAGAAAACTGCTTGGCCTGATAGGTCAGAACATAGGTGGGTGGAGTAGTCAGAACAGAATGCTAGGAAAAAGGGAAATGAGGTCAGACGCGATGGATCCAGCCACCAGGTCAGACATACTGAATCTTTCCCGGTAAGACACCACCTCGTGGTGCTACACACATTATTAGAAATGGGTTAAGCAAGATATGAGAGTTAGCCAAGAAGAGGTTAGATATAATGGGCCAGGCAGTGTTTATATGAATACAGTTTGTGTGTTGTTATTTCGGAGCATCAGCTAGCCAGGTGGCCAGGAGCTGGGTGGCAGCAATGCCTGCCCTCAGCTCCTTCTACATGTTGGGGAGCAGGAATGCATCACGTCTGCAGAAGTGACATCATACGATGGGCTGCTTGGGTTGTCTGTATGTCGTTAGGTCACTGTGCACTGATTCACTTTGACCCTGGCACTCAGAGCTCACTGCATATGTTTTCCTCCCAGCTGTGCCAGTGATCATTGTCAGTTCTTCATGGGTGTTAAATGCCTCTGCCTCAGGGTGGATGCTTCAGAAGCTGGTGGTCTGTGGCATTTTTCCTTTTGTGTCCTCAACCACAAAAGGGAAGACTGAGAAGAAGTGTAGCCAAGAGGATGAAATGTGGCAGATGGATGTGTTCCATTTTGTAGAATTTGGAAAACTAAAATCTGTGCACTACACCATTGATACCTATTCAGGTTTTCAATGGGCAACTGCTTCAAGTTTGGAAAAGGCTGATTCAGTAATCACACATTTGCTAGAAGTTATGGCCATCATGGGTATACCTGCACAAATAAAGACAGACCATGCTTCAGCATATGTCTCTAAGAAAATGAAACAGTTTCTTGCTTATTATAATATAAAACATATTACCAAATAATCCTACAGGGCAGGCAGTTATAGAAAGATCAAACTCTAAAGGATGTGTTAAATAAACAGAAAGGGATAATAAAGGCCCCCAGAAATAGATTACCTAACACTTTATTAACTTTGAATTTTCTAAATGCTAATGAGAAAGGAACAACAGCTTCAGAGAGACGTTGGATAGCATAAAAACTGCAAAATTAAATCAGCCAAGATACATTAAAGATGTACTGACCTCAGAATGGAAGCCAGGACATGTGTTATATTGGGAAAGGGGTTTTGATTTTGTTTCCACAAGAGAAGAAAAGCTATGAGTAGCATCAAAATTGATAAAAATTTTATTTGAACAAGGGATAATAATAATAATTACCATATTATTTGTAATATGATAACATTGATCATATAATATTATCAATAATAATCTCTTAATTAGAAGAGATAACAGTTCATCAAACAATATGACTGTTTAAACTAACCTATAAAACCAAAAAATGCTTTTTATTTGATCACATATTAATCTCCCCAAAATTAGGGTTGGGGAAGGGTTTTGTTTCTGTCTTTTCAGAAGAATAAAGTTATATAGCTAAGAATTCTAAAGAGCACAAGTGAGGTATATGAAGAAAAAGGACAAATCATCCAGAAGAAAATATCCCTAGAGAAATAGTAAATTGGCCTATTAGTATATCATATTTCTAACAGTATAAAATTTTATAAGTCTTCCCAAATGTTTGTTTCTGCTATTTTCTACAGACATGTGATGCAAATGGTCTTTTGTAATCCCATCTTAATTAAAGATGAAAGCTGACTCTGGAGTTGGAATGGGACGCTCTTCTCTAAACTCAAGCATGCTTATTAAAGTAATCCAAAATCTCTGTTTCGTGTAAGAAGAGCCACCTGATATGGGACAAAGAAAAACAAATACTTAAGGACTACTTTATTGCCACTAATCTCACAATCCTTTGGTTTTATATTGACTTTTCTTAAGGTATAAATTTTATAAGATTAATATATATTTATTATATGTATATTTTAACTTTTTGTCATGATATTAATGATCATATAGAGTACTAACTAATTCTAGGAAAAGGTTTCCTCTACCTTTCTGTACATGGTTTCGGGTTTGTTTCTATCAGTTTGCTTCAGTGAACCATGAGCACTAACAGTGGCCTTTGAAGTCTCAAAAGAAGGATGGGCCCCCCAACGACGACACCTCCAGGACTATGATAACACCACTTAACTGAAAACACCACCTAATCAGCTTTGGACTGTGACATGCTCTGAACAGTTTTTAGGTGGCTAGCTGAGATGATCCAGTCTCACAGACTACTCTAGCCAGGACTTGAGACAAACCCTCCACTTTCCCATTATGCAGAGACTGGACAACAAATGATACAGCTCCCTCTCCCATGACTTGACAGTTAACCCAGATTTTTCTTTTCAGGATCCCCTAAAGATACCATTGCCCCCCAGAAAGCAGGAAGTAAATTTAAGAACATGATGCCCACATTCCCAAGAGAAGGAGTGGGAGACTTTTGGTCTTTTATTGGGTTATGGATATTTGTCATTATTTAGGGCAATTGATTACAAGTTGTTACTGGTCATGGTCAGGAAAAGATCAAAACAAAGGAGATAAGATTCAAGATTCTTGATTTGAAAAGAAAAAAGGGGGGATACAGATATGATAGGATAAAATGGTAGATTATTGGATCCACTCTGAAAAGAAAAAAGCGAGAATATAGATATGATAAGTTAAAAGGTAGATTATTGAATCTATACTTTTTAAAAGCAACTACTAGTTTTAAAATTTTTACCTTAGACTTTTGCATATGGTATACAAATTTGAGATTAATTTTGTTGAAACATATGTTTCTAATCTTGTTCATGGTATTGTACCTAAACAGCTTATTTAACAATGTAATGCAAATTTCTAGTTCTTGGAAGTTATTATTACCATCTGTTTAGAGTAATAAGAAAGTGCAGGTTAGTAGTTAGTCTTCTATTACAGTCTAAATTATACTCACAGTAGGTGTGTTTTCAGGTCAAACACATATAAATATAATATAATGTATATAATATATAAATATGTCTAAATAGGTCATCTTCAAACACTTCAGAGATCTATAGAATATGGCATTTAATATATTTTAATACCAGACTCTTTATCTTTTTTGACAATGAGACATGTCTGCTGGCAGCACCAATCTACTTCAGAGAAGATGATGGGCATCAAAGAAACTCCACAAGGAGTTTATTTTCTTTGTGGCAAAAGTAAGCCACTGGGCAAGAAAATGCCCTTTCCTTGACTGCTGACAGTATGCTGTTGTAATTGGACAAGCAAGACAAAAAAAAAAATGGATTGCCAAACATCATCAAGACAAGAAAGGGAGCTCTTCAGAATATCCTGCTTCACAGAAAAGTCTGTCATATGTACTAGTCCTATAGGGTGAAAATGGATGCCCCAACATTGCAGAGAAATCATGAGTGACTGTCCAGGCAACCAGCTGTTTTGTCATTACTCATATTTTTTGGAAGTTGCTTGCTTACACTTCCTGCTTACTCAGATAATATTTCCTTCTTGGGTCTCTAAGGGAGTTGAAGACAAGATCTTTATAGTTTTCCTTGTTTACCAGATGCAGAAAGCAAGTTTTGTGATAGAAAGTAAATTAGGTACAAGACTTTGGACTCACCAAGATAGGATAGATATGGAGTGATTTCTCTGAACTTGTCAAATGCTAATGGACTAGACATTGTTGATGTACTTATTGCCTGTATATGTTGTATATGGTTATTGTATTTTTATATATAGTTTTTATATTAGTTATAGCCTTTTTTATTTTAGACAAAAAAGGGAAATGTGCTGATAATTTTATTTGTATTTTAATAAATAAAGCTTGCCTGAAGATCAGAATGCAAAGCTAAGCCACTAGAGGCCAGGGAGTGGTGGCACACACCTTTAATCTCAGACCTCTAGAGACAAGGCTGAGGGATCTCTGGGAGATGAAGGCTACCCTTGGGCTACACAAGATACAGATCCATGTGATAATGGCTTACACCTTTAATCCCAGTGTTTGGGAGTCACGTCACACACCTTTAATCCCAGCACTACAGAGGTGGAAACAAGAGCAATATGGCTGGGTGGAGAGGAGAATGTAAAAGGGAAGAGGCAGGAACTCGCTGGAGTTCTAGTGGAGTCTGAGGATTCGTGGAGACAGGATCGTGCCCATTCAGTCTGACTATTTGGTAGAGTTTAAAGGCCTCTCTGTTAGTTGGCTGCTTTGCTTTTCTGGTCTTCTGCTTGAACCCTAATATCTGTCTCTGTTTTTTTTATTGTTCATGCTACAGAGGTTTTAGGTGTCTGGTACTAATTACACCTTCCTTTTCATGTATGCTTGCAGTAATAGGGACACTCAGCAATATCATCTGATACTGTATTTGTGCCGTTTTTGCTTTGAAAACTCAATGCAAACTTTCTACACCAAGTAAATTTTCTGATTGGGAAGAAAAGATTTGCACGTTCATTCTAGCAGCGTCATTGATACTTTTTCCTCACTGTGATTAGGGCTTTAAAATTTCATTTTTACCTCACAGCCTTTAATACTTGACACCTAATAATTTCATTTCAAATGCCTGTCCGTTTTATATTCCAAAGTGAGTGTTAGTAGAGAAATATTTCAATACTTTGGTTTTGTTTCTTGTAAGGAGAGGGGACAGGTTCACTTCAGCCTGTATCATTCTCAAGCTACAACAGAGTGGCCCATTTCTGTCCCTGTGCATGAGATACTTCCTTATTTACAATATAATTTTACACAATGCCCTTCTACTTCTAGCTTTCTTGTTTGAGTCACCATTTTTGTAAAGAGGCTTCACCATGCTGATTTTTTTTTTGTAAAATCACTTGGAATGTGCAAACAAATAATGCATCACTTGATTTTCAGAAACTAATTGTTATATAGGAGCCATGGAAAGAGTCACACTAAGAAGCATGGTCTCTGTTCTGCAGGTGATCAGCGTGTTTGGCAAGCCTCTGAAAGGCTACGGGGAAATGTCAAGACGTGGGCGGAGACAGCATGTCAGGTAATACAGTGTCCTTGGAAGAACTCTAGGATAAACTTGAAATAAAAGGAACTTGGATGGCATCTTTATATTTTCTTGACAGTTTTGTTGAATACGTAAAAAACGGGCTAAAGCGCATCCGTGTGAAATTCTACATTGAGGGCTCTGAACCAGGGAGGCAAGGCACCGTGCATGCAGAAGTGGAAGAGGTACGCCCGTCTCGGGTCGTGGGTACGTGGGTACATGGCTCTGACCATAGTGCTGCCGAAGCTCTGGGGAGGGTAATAACTCGTGCGTGTTTTTCAGAACCCACAGAGTGGCCAATTTGAATTTCGATACGTATATGTGAATGTGACTCCCATGAGATCTATTATCATTGAAGATAACCGTTCCCAAGAGAGTTAGAAGAATCAAGCCAAGCCACTGCCTTCTGCAGGGATAAAGGGATTCATCACACTGTGCTCTTCACAACTCTCAGAATCTGTTCAGAAAAATAAGAATAAAAAGTATGTCACGCAGAAAGTGAGAGTTCATGAGTTTGGACAAACCAGACTCAGATTTTTTTCTTGTGAAAATCGTGAAATGTAGCAAATTTTACAGTATCATATCAAATTGCCAATCATGACAGTATTTCAGCTCTATGTTCATGAGAAAATTTTGTTACTGAAATTTATACACCACATCAATAAAATTGCCAGTATTTTATGTTTTTCAGTATTGTATGGTTTTTTCTACAGCCTTAAAAGTAAAGATGAAACTAACAGAAAGTTGTCAAAAGCATTTTCATATACTTTAGAATCTGATTGAGATAAGCATTGTTAGGAACTTTTCCTAATGCAAGCTCTCTGCTGATGCAAAAATCCCAATCAAGCCGAATTAAAGGAGGTCCAGGTATAATGGGATTTCTGCGCTCTTGGGTGGCCCTGAGGGAAACCGGGAAGCCCCAAATGTGACCGCCGTGAAGTGGGGGTCCGGGGAGCAATTAAATAGACTGGGGGAGGGGTCAAGGTTTGGTTTGGTGGGCACAGGGACAGCCTCCAAAGATGGAGGCCAGAGACAGGGACTTAGCAGCATGTGAAACTCTATAAGAACAGTAGTAAAGCCAGATAAACACACTGTGAGAAGGTGGCATACACTCATGATCTTGGGCCTCAATCTGTGTCCCCTCGTGAGCTGAGGGCACTGAGCACAGAGGAGAGTGCACAGCCCACGAGCAGGGGAATGGATCACTCCACCTTTGCTGGTGGACACAGGAGCCAGCACTGGTCTTACCTGTCAGACCTCCCCCTGTGCTTAGGGAGACGGAGCAAGGGTTCCAGCACTGCTGATGTGCTCTGGACAATCCAGCCCTGCCTTCCAGAACATAAGGCTGACATTTCCAAACCAAGAGTGGAACTCCTAAGGGAACTGAGTGAACACATTGAACAAACAATGAAGTGTTTGTTCAAACAAAACTCTAATTTTACAAGTTTGCATATCTTGCAAGAACATTTTACAAGAAAAGTCTCTAATTTGGCTTGTCCAAATATATCAAAACACACAAAACAATAAATAAATAAATGTCCTGTTCTATTTTCTAGGTGTGTTTTTTAAAGGGGTCTCCTCTTGGAAGTCTTGATTATATAAACAAGTGTTCTGTGCACTAGACAGGTATAGGAACCTTTTTATCCTCAGGAGGGTTTCCTGGCATGTGTTTCTTCTGTCTTTGGAATGGGTGGTGAGGGATTTTAGATGTGTTCTTGAGATGATTAACTTATTTAGGAGAGGAAGTACCCGTCTGTCCAACTTAGGTTATCTCTTTGCTTTAGTTACCTGATTTTTTTTTTAACTTAAACAATTTTCTGTCCTATCAAAGGGCCAAGGCAGTTTCTTTATTAACCTATGAAAGTAACACATAGAAAGATGACCGACCCTCCTACATCACCAGATATTGCAGTGTGGACATACTTCTTGGGGAGCCACACCTGCAGTAGTAGGTCACCCCCAGTAAGACTTTAGAATAGGTATTTGAACCCAGGCTTGCCCAGTTTTCAAATCCTCTAGTGTTTCTTCTCCACATTTCACTCCCTCATTTTATGCTCGATGTAAAATCTACCTCACAGGACATCTTTAGGGCAGAGGAGATCACACAGAGCTGCTCCAGCGAGAGCCAGCACCCGGGCATGCACAACATCCAAACTGTAGAGATGCTTATGATTCTAGTATCCAGATACTGTACTGTTCAAAGGGTGGCTGAAGATGCGGCTGAGATATGAATATTCTAGGCATAAAAAATAGAAGACCGCAAAAGTGTATGTAGTCTTGCCCTTCCCAAAATTAAGTCTGCCTGAGTAAGAGAAATTAATAACCCAAACAGTACAACTCAAATGTCTCTAGAAACAATACTAGGAGAAGAAATTGTGGAAGGAAACACCCATCTCTAGAGAGTCAGCCTCGGCAGCCATAGTGGAATGAGGAATAACCACCCTTTGAGGTCACTTAGTCTGCACTACAGCAAACGAGATTCCAGGGAAGAAAGACCAAATAGTTATTTGAACTACCCAGTAGACTCTGGTTCCATTTACTGACTAGAGCTCCTATATTCTGTTCCCATTTAATAGAAATGTCTTATTTACTTTTAAATAAAATGGTTTTATGATTTGGAAAGAAATGTATTTGACTGCACTGGGAATGGGGTATCTGTGCAGCTAAGCTACAATCAGAGTAGAGACAAAAAAGCCAAAACTTGGTAGACAGAGGCAGCATTCATAAAAGCCAAACCTTGAAAAGAGGGGCAGACTACCTCAGCAAACCTTCTATCTTACAGGAAAGTTGAACTATACTTTTTATCTATGCTAAGTCTCTCTAAGTGCCAGGCCAGGTGGTCTAAATAGTGATTTCCAGGATATATGGGGCTACACAGAAAGATGATGTCTTAAAAAACCTGTAGGGCTGCATATATATATATGAAGTTAGTACATCCACCGTTCATCTCCCTGTGGACTGTCTTAACTGTCCTCATGGTCCCACTTTGCTTTTCATCGTGTGATATATGATTGTGGTGGCTCAGGGAGATGTGCTGTTAGGACGTATGGCTTTGTTGGAGTAAATGTTTCTGATGGAGAAAGTGTGTCCCTGGTGATCAGCTTTGAGGTGCTGGACAAGTAGCTAAGTCCAGTGTCTCTCTCTTCCTGCTGCCTCAGGATCCAGATTTAGAACTCTTAACTACTTGTCCAGCACCATGTCTTCCAGCATGCTGCCATGCTCCCTATCATGATGATAATGGGATGAACCTCTGAACTGCAAGCCAACAGTAATTAAATGTTTTCCTTTATAAGAGTTGCCACGGTCACGATGTCTCTTCACAGCAATAGAAATCCTAAGATAATGATGCACCAACAGTTTTTTTATGAGTAGCATAGATAAAAAGTATAGTTCAACTTGCCCTTAAGATAGAAGATTTGCTGAGGTAGTCTGCCCCATCTTCCACTGACACCCCATTTCCAAAGTGCTCACCCAGCCTGCAGTGGGAATAGTCAGTGCTTCTGTAGTTTACAGCCCTAGTTCTAATAACCTTGAGAGAGAGTATAAAATGCCCCTTCTCTCTTCTTTTCCCCTCTTCTCCTCATTCTCTGTATTCTCCCTTCTTTGTGATATTCGTGATAAACTGTTTCAGACAGTGAACAGAAAATCAGATACATCGTAAGATAGTTAACATGTACTGATGCCAGATATTACCTTGGTATCTGAGAGATTTATCTGGTTAAGCAATAGAAAGCATATTAACACGAAGCCTATTTGTAAACACCAGATTCATCAACTACAAGGCTGTCTTTATTCCCTGCAGCTACTACCAACAGCTACATCTATCAGGCGCAGAGGGATGACACAATGAACCACAGCGGTCAGACCAATCGCGATACTCCAGTCTGAACGGGACTCACACCTGCAACAACTTATTCCCACTCCCTTGCTGTGGCAGACTTTTCACTTCTTTAAGTACACTCATCCGCATCATTTTCCATATAAATGACATCACTAGTTAGTGCTGAGAGAGGCACATGGCTTTCTCCTCTAGCACAGATGCTGAAGGAACATGTATTGATTTCCATGTGAACCTTACAGGTCCACTTGTCTTTAGCACAGAAAGGTGGACATCAGCTGTTTTTCCCAGAAACCACAGGCTACTGTGTAAATGGAGACTGTGCAATCATTTCCCAGCCGCCTAGACCCAAATAATCACACAGAAACTACATTAACTACAATACTGTTTGGCTAATGACTCCAGTATATTTCTAGCTATCCCTTGTAACTTAAATTAACCCATTTCTATTAATCTGTGTATTGCCATGAGGCTGTGGCTTATCGGAAAGGTTCTGGCAGGTGTCTTCCTCCTTTAGCTGCTACATGGCATCTCCCAGATTCTGCCTACTCTCTCTATATATCTCTGTTCAGACTTTACACCTGGCTTTAGTCTGCTAAGCCATTAGCCAAAACAGCTTTATTCATTATCCAATAAAAACAATACAGAAGGACATCCCACATCACTACTGTGTGTGATAGACTACCAAGAAATGCTATGGATTTAATTTAGGAAAAATTCAGATGGGAAACCAACTTATCAAATCAAAGACTGCAGTTATTGATGACACCTTGTATTTAGCCTATAGATAACCGAAAATTAATAATACATAAGCATCATGCAATATCCTTTCAGGTAGTTTGATATCACATAAACAGACCTTAAAATGCCTACTCTTTGTCAGAGCAATGATGAAATTGTTCTTTCCAGTACTTGTCAAATATGATGGCGTTATGTGTTATTATTGAGATTTTTTCATCTCTAACTTTTTCAGTCCTGGAACACCACAGTATTGTTTAGGACTTATGTGTAAGTTTCTTATTGGTGATGGCACAGGCATCTCTAGCTCTCTAGCCCTCTTCTTGTGGTAGAACATGAGGGAGCAAGGAGACCTCTAGACCTGATTGCACCCTATTCTTGAAGGTTCCTTGATTTGACTCCCCGAGGACATTTATTCAAGGAGACTTGAAACATCTTGCTTCCCTCCTATGAAAATGGGAATATGAAGACTTTTAGGTTCTGGGCTAGAGAATGAGAGTTTGTATGTGTGGAGTGCTGGGAACTATACAAAACATTTCCAAGTACAGATAACCTCACACTGAAGCCCACATCCCTAGGAAACGTAGACCTCCATTTCTGGCTAGGTCTTCTTTGGGACCCTTGAGGCTGCAGCTCCGTATGTCGCCCTCTAAGCCCACTTCTCTCTTTCATCGCCATTTCGGACTCTCTAGAAACCCCTCTCCCTAGCCTTCTGCTCCCACTTGATGGCCTCTTCTCCTACTCTCTCTCAAAACATCGTGAGAAAGTCCCATGCATTCATGTCCCTTCTTCTTCAGGTGAATTGAATTTTTTTGGATACATTTCAGCCATGAAAGAAATCATAGAATCAGAAAGCTGCAATTTCATGAGGTCAGTTGAGGGTATCAGAGAATCCTGCTCACTTTTCTAGTGTTAACACAGGACTTCACTTTATTCTCAAATTATTTCTTTACAGTTATTTTCCTTATTTGCAATGAATAGGTCAAAGTCACATTCAACATTTCTTAAAAGAAGATAGAACTTCTTAGTTGAGCCTTTGTGCTCACCCTCAGATGATCTGAGCTTTCCTACCGCCAGAGGCAATTTATAGAGAAATAAATTGCCTATGTGTTCCTTATCTATAAGCTGTGATAATAATAGCAGCTATAGCTTTAATCCTTTTGAGAACTACTAGCTTGTAAAATATTTTGAAGATAAAACACACAGGAGGAAACTGAGAATCAGGCAGGATTTTCATAAGGAGTGATTTTTATCACCGTTCTACAAAGGGAGTTGAAGGAAGGTGGATGCTGTCTAATAGGAAAACTATTTATTTCTCAATGTAAATAATCTTTCTGTGTTGCATATCTCAAACATTCAATAAGAGGAAAACAAAAGTACGGGTCCCACTGCCCCCACGATTACAAAAGGATATGTCCTACTGCCTCTATTTCCTGTCTGGTTGTGCCTCCTCTGCATCAGCTCCTGCTTCCCGGTTCCTGCCCTGTTTGAGTTCCTGTCCTGACTTCCTTCAATGATAAACATTGATAGAGAAGTGTAAGCCAAATAAACCATGTCCTTTCCAAGTTGCTTTGGTCATGGTGTTTCATCACAGCAATAGTAACCTTAACTAAGACACATGGTAAGGTTGGAAAATTTTTAACGGAGCCACTGTGAGTCTACATCCACTCCTTCCAGCAACCATCTTTGATTATAGTCTCTGGTGGGTGCTTTCCTTTCTCCTCGGACCAACTTTGCGGAACAGAGATGAGCTTCAACACAACCACCCTCTTCTCCTTACCTGCGCCGCCACTGTGAAGTTTGTCACAGGAGACTCCAGCTAAGATGCAGCTTCCTGTGGACAACACTTCTGCCTTTGAAAAGCGGGGCATCTTGTACTGAGGAGGGTGGGTTGTTTGCAAAAGGCTCTAGGTTTTCTCTTTATCCTGGTTGTTTTGATTGCCTTAATAACTGCTCTTAATTTAAGCATATTTTTCAGTATCTAACACGCTAAGACCAATTTAAACTGTTCAAGACTTGAATTTCCCGGCCATGTGGCTACAACTGTGACACCTGCTGGCCGGTAACGGTTATTACACCCACTTCAACTCATTACAGGTGAGATTTATAAGGTCAAATATATAATTTATAAGGTCAAAAATGACAAATAATTTAACGATCCAAAAATTCAGCAGCTTTTTTATTTATACTATAAATGGTATTATTCAAGGCTTATGTAATTTTCCTCCTACATCTCTAGGAATTAGCTTTTCTCTTTCATATTTTCTCCTTAAAAAATGGTTTGATAATAGAGCCAAGAATGAGGCAGTTTTAAAAATGATACATTCTTTACAGACTAAAAGAACCAGCTAAAAGGAAAAATCAACACTCTAAAAAAAGATTTGACCAATTTGACTGACAAAATCCAGTCAGTGACAGAGGGTGCTGAGATATTGTCTAAGAAAATTCGTGCTATTAAATGTAATAATCAAAATCTGTTAAACACTTATGATAGATTGGCAGATAGGATGTCTCTCCAAAAATGTAACGTGTACATCATAAAAATTATATCCAAGGATGAGACGTTATCTTTACTGGACAAACTTCATAACTTAAAATCCTCAGTGAGGACGTTAGAATAAAACACCAGACAGGAGATCTAAACTTTAAAAAATAAGTGGTAAAAATATTTTTAAAAATTATAAAAATTAATGAACAGGGACAAAAGGTACAAAGACAATATTAACGTCATCAGTACGTACCAGACTCCAGGATGGCTTACCCAAAGTTCTAACTACCTATCCAGTAATATCATCAAAAATACCATCTGGCACTAAGTACCCTAAGGTAGTCAAAGAATATACATAAAAACCTATATGTATGAGTAATCTAAAAACGATAAATAAGCAATAGTTTTTTAATGGCATGCATTCACCTTTTTAGAAAAATGGTCAAAATGTGGGCTTCAAACAATAAGGCCACCCTATACATTGGCTTCAATTAATCTCAGCGGTCCTAGAAGATGGACTGCAGATTCTCAAAAAATGTTATTTACAAAAAAAAGCAAAAATTTTAGAACAACAAAAAAGAGAGAAAATTGAATGGGATAATAGGTAATATAGTATGAACTTATTCACACTAATACATATAGTCAGATGAATTAGGTTCTTTAAATACATACAGATTGTATTCTGCATAGATAGGTAATCTTCAGTCACTTCAAGGATCCCGGGAATATGGTATTTAAATAACTTAGTGTTCTGTTGACGTGAACATAATTGTTCCTGACAGCACCGATTTATTCCCAAGAGAATATTGAACACCAAAGACACATCACTTGGAGCTTGTTTTCTTCTTGGCACTGCCAATGCCTTGGTCACTGACAAAGTACATGGTATATAAGCAGGACATAAGAAAAAAGACTGCCAAACCTTGGCAAGACAGGGTAAGAGAGTTCTAAAAATTTTCCTGCCTCTGAAAAAATGGTCGGTCACTCTAGGCCTTAGCCAAAGTTGGTTGCTTCAACATTACAAATGAGTCTTTGGGTGATTGCTCAGGTAGCCAGTTGTCTCTGTTATAAACTGCACATTTTGGAAGGTGCTTGATTGCACTTCCTGCCTACTCAAGCAATATTATCTCCTTTCTTAGGCCTTCAATGGGGTTAAAGATTAAATAGTCTTATGATTTAGCCAAGCCATTTCCAATGCAAGACTTAGACTCTTTAGGATAAAATGTTTATTAAAAAAATTAGCATGTGTTCCTTGCTTAATATTGTTTATGCTGCTTGTAATCCTAATTTTATACTTAATATCTGTTCCTAATGCATATAGTTTTGCATTGGATTTGAAACTCTCTTATTTAGACAAAGGGGGGAGGTGATGGGGAACCTCTGTTAGCCAATAGCCTTTAAGATGTTGGGCCAGGTTAGGGTGTGACTTCTTGGGTATCCAGAGAAAACCGCTGGCCTGCCCAGGGCTCACTCTCTCTGTGGTTCCCACACTACACAGCTGAGGCTGGACTTCTCATTCCTGTTCTGTGAGTTTTCCCCTTATAATTTAAAAAATGGACTATTTTGGAGTTAGCCTAGGATTCTTTGACCTGTGTCCTCACCCATCAACACTCCCTGACCATCCCTGACCCAGCCTGACCCCTCCTAATCACATGGTGCGTGATCACATAATTTTAAATGTTGTATTTTCTTATTG
The DNA here is from genome assembly GCF_037038515.1 of Microtus pennsylvanicus. Lineage (NCBI taxonomy): Eukaryota > Metazoa > Chordata > Mammalia > Rodentia > Cricetidae > Microtus > Microtus pennsylvanicus. Next base: position 3,642,311 of record NC_134582.1, read on the forward strand.
CTCCATTGTCTCCGTTCTGTAAAACTACTAGTGATTTTACTCCTCAAAAGGAGCCCAAGAGATGGATTCAGGGCTGCTCTATTTAACCCAGCAGTTGCAGTGAGATCTTGGGTACACCCCAATAAAAATCAAGCTTGCTTCAAATTCAGCTCAAGTATGGTAGTGATCTTATTCTTGTCATTGGGATTAACATGATAACAACAGAAAGGTATTCTCCCACACTCTGGAGATCAGGAGCAAGGCCAGGGTGTCTGTCTACAGAACTATAATCCCTTAGAAGGCACTTGGGAAGAACCCTTCCGACCTCCACTACCTCTTAGTGGCTCCAAGTGACCCATGGCTATAGCTGCCTCCCTGGCCCCTCAGCCTCCATATCTAGGTCCTTCTGCCCTTGGTCTCCCCTTCTCTTTCCTTCTATTTCCTTGTAATAACACCTGTCATTGAATTCAGGGGCCACACATATGAAACCTGAAGACCCCCAATCTTAAACCTTTAGTTCCACTGCAGAGATGCTTCATGTAGTATAGACATGAGAAAGCACAGCCATATGTTTGGAAAGGGCAACTGGTCCAAGCTTGATAACATGGGAGAGTATTCTAATGGGATTTTCAAGTAAGATGGAGGATGGGGGCCACTAAGCTAAAAAGTGCTTTCACAGACAGCTCAACAACCACGTTTCCACCCTGACAATGGCCTGCGCTCTGACTGGGGACTAGGAGACACTCGGTGAGAGCTCTGTCTGAACTCTGCAACTGAAGGCTCCATCAAAGGGTTTTCTGTAAAGCTGCAAGTGCATGCAGCTCCCTTTTCAGCCCCATAGCTCAGGCATCCACAGCCACCTGTGACTCCCACACACACCTGCAGTCATTTAATAAAAACTGACACATTGAACCTGCTGGAGAGACCAATTATTTGACTCTCCTTGGTGAGAGCTAAGAAAGATGTCATTGATACAGCATTTACCAGGCCCCTTGGATGCCCAGAGGGAAATGGAGAGAAAGATGAAGCCCAGGACTCGACTCCCCTCCCTCCAGCTGAGCAGCTCAGTGCTGCAGGCCAAAACACTGGTCGGGTTCTTAGTGTTGAAATGCAGAGAGAATGTATTTTAGCTGCCTTTCTGGGAACTGGAAGGGAATACCTGTCAAAACAACTTAAGAGAAAAAGAATCTATTCTGGCTGGTGGTTTAAAGGAACATATGTGCGTCATAGCGGGGAACTCACGAAAGCAGACGGCTCCAAGGCAGCAGGAGCTTGTGAGCAGGATGTTTCACCTTTTCACTATCTGAAAGGACAGGAAGGGAAGAGAGGAGAGGAGAAAGTACATATGTTCGTGCCTAGGAGAGAAAGGGGAGGAAGCAGGGACAGAGGAGGAGAGGAAGGGAAGGGCAAGACAAGGGAGAGGACAGAGGAAAACTTGAAGATGTGCCTCCCAGGAGCCCTCACCTCCCCATCAGGCCCCACCCCATAAAAGTTCCACAACCTCTCCAGCAACAGCTGGAACAAATGTTCTCGCAAACATATGAGCCCGTGGGGGGGGGGGGCATATCACATATACACCATGACAGAACGGGTTCTGATGAAGAATGACTCCCCCAAAAATCTTCACAAAAGGGAAAACACTTTTTAAAATGTGTAACTGAGTAGAAAACTTAGGAGGCCATCCCCAAAATATTGGCATTCATAGCCCGGCTCTTTCCCTGTCCTAAAAATCAGGGATGATAATTCTCCTGGAATATTGTGCAGTGCAGGATGACGTGGCTGACCAGACATAGTCTAGGTCAGAAGCCATCAAATCAGCACAGAATAGCCCAGCTGCCCAGCTGCTAAAGTTAAAGCACACCAAGTTCCTATCAGAAAATATAATTTGGCTCTCTCTTTACCTTAATGCCTTGACAGGTGTCACTGTGAAGTGTTTTTGACACCAGAGCCAGAGGGAAATCCCAGATGTGATTTTTCTGCCTACCTGAAATGGATTTTGGAAATACCCTTTTTATGGAAATTGCAGCGTTACGACGAAGCGCTCGAAGAAACTAACTGTTCATTACAATTCACAGGAGACCAGGCTTCAGATTGGGCAGACTTTCAGAACAAGAAGGAAGATTGAATTGTTTAATGTGCTTAAAGGATTTAGCTTAATTAGATTCTGTCTTTTGGTTGAAATAATTTAGATAGCAAAAAGGAAATAGATTCTTGGCTCTGGAATATTTTAATATACCATCCAAATGCTTTGTTTGGATCCTATTGAGCAGAACTACTTGCAGGGTATTAAATCTGCCTTGCATGCCTTTTTTAAACTGCGCCATTGAGTTTAACAGTGATTTAAAAGTTATGTTCTGAGTGTGTCACCGCAGAGGAGAAATGCTGTCTTCTTGCTCCAGAGTCTCCTCCACTGTGCTCTGCAGGGAGCTGTTTTGTCGTGTTTGTTTCTCTGTTCCTATGGCCCTTGTTTACCACTAGAATCTTTCTCAAAGCACTTCCGTGACCCACACGTGAGGACGGGAGTCCTCACCCTCCAGGGAGTAGCCCTGGAGGTCAAAGGGCTGTTGGACCAAGGGGAGGGGAGAGGGGCTACCTATGCTATTTGCTTTTACAATTTTTTCTACCAGGAGTTCGGTACAGCCATTGGGTGGCCTACTGTTCTCTTCACTGGCAGATGTGTTTGCTATGCTTAGTTAAACGCTGCAGCTGCTATTTGAAGTCTCTGCTCCGAATGAACTCGGATGCTGTCAATTTTCTCCAAGGTCAACGGTTTGCTACACAAAGCATTATTTGGATGATCTATTGTGAAATGTTGGCATGAATACTTGATATTATGAAAGAGAACACTCCTGGAAAGCATAAAATATGTGCAGCTTGCCGTCGGTTCTGCCTCACTGCAGGATTCCCCACTTACACGTGGAAGTTCTTTGGCTCTGGGGCACAGATGGTGAAGAGTTATAAAAAAGACCAAAGAATTGGAGGGCAAGGGCTGAAAGTGATGCCCACCATAGCATCACTCCTGTCTCTTTCAGACAAAGAAAGCAAACTCATACTGTGTGCTCAGCCTATCGGCTTCTACCACTCACTGCTCATCAATCTGTATAAACTTCCTCCCTTCTTCCGCCCATTGCCCAAGAGAAAGCCTCCTGGAGCACTCGTCACACCACGGGGACACAGGACAGAGGTGTGGTGTGATTGTGATGCCCTGTACTTTCCCTCTGTCAGGGGACACCATTTCCATTTTCTGCCTTTCAAGCTTATGCTATTTAGAAATAGTCACAAACCACCTGAGGCCTTCCTCCTCCCTTTGTCAACCCAAGCTGACCTAACAAAGGTGGCTTTTCCAGAATTTATATCAAGAGGTCCCACCCTTGCTCAAACACCTGAGTATGACTTCACAGAGTCATTCACCTTACAAGGCTTCCAAGCAGGGCGAGGCAGCCCACTCAGCAGCCAAAGGCCACTATTTGCTATGCACACTAGCGGGTCAGTGCAGTCTAATGGCTACCTAGCAAGCCCCTAGCAAGCCCCTTGTGTGTCATTTTAATCTGGACTGGTTTAGCTTTGGGGGTCAGTAAGTCAAACTATGTCCTCTGAGTATTTCAGGGGAAAGTTCCTATTTACTTTATACATATGCATGATTGGGTGCACACTCAATTAAGATCAGATACAACAGGAGAAATGACATGGGCAGTAAACAAGGGTTTACAGAACCCAATCCTCCCAACCACAGCAGGAATTCACCCACTCCTTGCCCTTAGCAACCAACACACAATCTCTTCCCTCTCTTTTCTCTTTCTCTATGGGAAATTGTTCTGTGCCTTCCATGGGATTACATCATTCAAGTCACAGTGGCACAACAGTCCCTTGAGTAGGGCCACAGGGGTGACCCTGGTCCCTGCCCAAGGTCATTGCTCACCTTTGGCCGTTCAGACAAAGCTCTGCTGATAGTGTTATTCCTAGACCCTCTCCTCTTCCCCGTGCCCACTAAGAGATATTTCTTCCATATTCTGTCCCTTTCACACTGCCTACCACATCCATCCTTAATGGAAAATACGAATTCTCAGGAGAAAGGGGCACAGAGCAAATTTCTATGCTGCCATTTTATGGCAGAAAACCAGGGGCATTCGAGGGCTCTGTTCCTCTGCTTTCTGGTTATAGTTGAAACCCCTCCCCCCCCAAAAAAAACCATAAATATTTTAAGGAAAGGGAAAAAGCAATGGAAGAAAATAATAATGCCCCTCGGGATTGGAAAGATTGAGTCCTCGGGTGGGTCTGTCTTTGCTCTTTGTTTCTGCCATCAGAATTACCAGACAATGAAAGCAAATCTGTGTAAACTCTGACTTTTTCCCACCAGTGAGAGACTCTTGGGTTCTGTGTGGTCTGGACACTATTTCATGTAGAACAAAATTGGGTGAAGGTTGTGATTTCTTCCATAGCAACAGATTAAGAAGGAGTGATCTCTCTCTCTCTCTCTCTCTCTCTCTCTCTCTCTCTCTCTCTCCCTCCCTCCCTCCCTCCCTCCCTCTCTCTCTCTCTCTCTCTCTCTCTCTCTCTCTCTCTCTCTCACACACACACACACACACACGCACGCACACAAGGGGCAGGCACACACCACACACACATGGAGTCGCACACACGGACACACACAGAGACACACACAAACTCTCCAGGATGAAAGAGAGCGAGACCTCTCTCTATAAAGCATCACTGAGATACAGCACAGCAGGGTTCTGTGAGAATTGGAATAATGGCAGAGCTAGGGCATCTGTGAGTGCAGTCAAAGCCCCGTGGCAATGTTGCACTCACCCAACGAAAACCAGTCAGCACCCAAATTACAAAGTGGCAAATTCCCTAAAGCTTACTGCAGAGGGACCAGAGGGACCACAGTGGAATAGAGAAAGTGACGGTCAAAGATGCAGGCGAAAGGGAAGGACGTGGGAGGAATCATTAGCAGAGGAAACAACCAGATTTGTACCAGTAAAGTCTCAGACCCCCAGAATGGGGTTTAGGGTCCATCATGGACCACAGGGTCCCACTGGGGAGTGTGTGTGCGCGCACGCAAGCGCAAGTGCAAGTGCACCTGTATGTGCAGGTGTGAGATGAGGCCCTAGGACAACCTCAGGGATCATTCCTCATGAAACCGACCCCCTTACTCCTGAGACAGATCTCTCATTGACCGCGGACTTACTATCAGGCTAGGCTGGCTCACCTTTCCAGCGCTAGCTTTACAGGCATAAATCACCATGCCCAGGGTTTTCACATGTGTTCTGGGTCTAACTCAGGGCTCAGGCATCGATTGCCTACCGAGGCATCTTCCTAGCCCCCATTTGGGGATATTTAAGTGACCCAAAGCTATGGGTCTTCTTTCTCACATATTATGAATGGATGACATGCAATTCTATAAATTTTTACCTTTTAAAACTTGAGACAAGTTGTTTAGAATTATTAAAACCAAAAGTCTATGAACCGAAGTGAAATACTGCTATCATATACTGAGTCCTTGCTGCAGAATCCTAATCATAAATCCATCTTGGCAACTTTGTCACAGTAAAGCATAAATTCAAACAGTGAAAACCCATGCTTTTACAAAAAAATACTTAGGTGTTAATTTATACTTTTATTTTACACAGGCTATTTTAATCTCTTCATTTCCTCCTCCTTGATAGTAAAGGAGTTATTTTTCCTTACACTTATCTATTTAATCTGATACTATTTGAAATCTTTGATGTAATAGAGGGTTGCTATACATCTCTACACTACTGGTAATATATTTTGTTTTGTTTTTATTTCAGTGCTGGAATTGAGTCTAGGTCCTTGCAAATGGCCAAACAGATATTTTAATACTGGGCCATGCCCTCATCCAATGCAGTTTTAAACAGTAGAATTCTTGATCTATATTTTTCTAATAACACACCTTTAACAGAGAACATTGAAGTTTAAACAGGAATTACTTATATTCTAATTTCTTAAGCAAATGTGTCCATAATGTTCCCCTAGATTCGTTTGTCCAGTTCGTCTGCCAGGAAGTTCTAAATCATTAGAGGTTGTTTCTCACCTTTGGAAGTTTGCATCGAGTGCCTTCTGGCACCAGGACAGCCCATCTTTAAGGTCAGTTCCAGCCCAGGAGTCTCAGGGACCCATGTCTAAAGTCCATGGCATCTTCATCAAGGAGTACTTACCTTCCACCTCTGTGGGCAACCGAAGCAATAGCAATAACCTGTAATGTTTGGGAGTCTCTTGGACAGCCCTGACCAACAACTCAAAGGGGGCTTTTCTCATGTCTGGTGTTGAAGTTTTGTTAGATGGTCCATGACTCTCGGAGGGAGTATGATAAGCCCAGATGGGAAATTTTCATTTAATTTTGTGTATTACATGAATCCGTTTGGTCCTAGTCTTTATTAGTTGGTAAACTTTTTATTGCTGTTTCAATCTCCTCGTTTGTTTTGGTTTGGGGGCTTGTTTGTTTTGGGAGTGGGTTCCTCTGTGTAGCCTAGCTGTAGACCTTATCTTTGGAGATCTGCCTGCTGGAACTAAGGGTATTGCCTTCACACCCAGATGACCTACTCATTTGTTACAAGTCTGTTTAGGTTCATGGCTTCTTGGTTTAATTTTTATTGTTTGGTTGAATCTAGAAATTTATCCATTTCTTTTAGATTTTCCAATTACACTGGGTATTCCTTTTTAATGTTCCGGATTTCTTTGCTGTTTCTTGTAATGTTTCCTCATTCATTTCTGATTCTGTCCATTTGAGTCCTGTCTTTCTCTTTTGCATGGAGTGGTATTTGGGCTAATAGTCTGTCAATCTTGTTCATCTTCTCAAAGATGATTTGTTGATTTCTTCTGTCTCTTCACAGAAGAGGTCCTCAGGGTTTCCTGAACATAACTCATGCTATTACTCTCAGAGCCACTAGATGGCGACTGATGCCAGCATATGAGTGGACACAGACCATTCCTTTAAAAAAAAGGGTTTGGAGTATTTACACTTAATGGCATTCTTTAGGCCCTGTTACTTGTTTAGATGTTCCCTCTAAATTTGTTAAAGATTTATTGTATACACTATTTATTAGGCCCTGTTACTTGTTTAGTGTTCCCTCTAAATTTGTTAAAGATTTATTGTATACACTATTGGGCCCTGTTACTTGTTTAGATGTTCCCTCTAAATTTGTTAAAGATTTATTGTATACACTATTTATTAGGCCCTGTTACTTGTTTAGATGTTCCCTCTAATTTTGTTAAAGGTTTATTGTATACACTATTTATTTACATTACAACATAATTTAAATCCGACGGGATTAACTAGATCACGTTGGCTTTTGGAAATATCTGTGGCACACTGTTAATTGCATTGGTTGCTATGGGGCAATCTACTGAACTGTGCTATTCCCTGTGCAGGTGATCCTGGACTGTCTACGTGTCAAAAGTGAGTTGAGAACTTACAAGCCTCTCCTTAGCTAAGGGATGTAGCCAGCTGCCTCAAATTTCTGCTGACTAACATGACTAACTAAATTCCTCAGGCTAACATGAGTCCTCTCCTCCCTGCACTTCTCCTTGTCAGGGTATTCTGACACGCAGCGTGCCCTGATGACAAAACTGAGCCCAGTAAGCCCATTTAAAGAAATAGCAGGGGAACCGTTCACAGAGCCTTCAAGAATTCAGAAAGGTTTACCTGCTATACTCCATACATGTCATAAGCCTGTACTGGGCAGTGACGTCACAGACTCGAGAAAGACCTGATCCTATCTTCAAGAGTAAACAAATGACTGGTCACTTGTGCGTGTCAGAGTCACTCAAACTGCAAGCAAAGGAGACACAGCAAGGAAACCATGAGCTCTCTGGGGAGGAAAGAGCATCCTTTAGCCTAGAGTGATGTTGAGAGACCGTGCATTCAATATGGAAAGAGAGATGTTGCGAGACCGTGCATTCGACATGGAAAGAGAGATGTTGAGAGACCGTGCATTCGACATGGAAAGAGAGATGTTGAGAGACTGTGCATCTAACATGGAAGGAGAACCGATGTGTAGCTTCAGAGTGTGTTTGTTTAGAGGAAAGGGGTTGCAAGAGCTACAGCATCAGAATCCTAAATGGACCCAGAGGACACACTGGTGAGGTTTTTCTCTCATAAGAAACTTAAGTTGTAAAAATTTTCAGTGATTTGTCTGAATTTGAGGAAGATTTGTTGTTGTTATTATTGTTTTGTTTTTAAATGTATTCTCCGAAAGCCTTGTTGAGCTGTTTTGGAGACTTCACCTACCTCTCTGAGTAGCCAGCACCTGCTGATAGGGGCCTGTCTCCTCCTGTCTCCTACTCCAGTGGAGGAGGCACACTGAGTCTGCTGTGGTTAGGGGAAGATGAAGGTCCTCCAGATCCAGGAGAGAATGTGATCAGGTAACTTTTGACCAGTCCAAAGACCTAAACACTACCCTTTGTACTATTGACCTCTGCTCTGGGTGGATTGACCTCTGCCCTCAGAGTTGAGCTGAACTATAACCCAGTGCAGATAGGAGAGCTGGGGAATCCCCTGAGCCTCTCTGTTGTACCTGTGACTCAGGGAACTTCCCCAAATTGTAGAATAGACCCAAATTTTCCGAGCACTGAGAATAACCTGGAAGTTCAAGGCGAATCTCATCCAGTTTCTCTCCCCAGTCTCTTGGAAGGGGCTGAGGTACAACAACCATTACAACACCCCACCTTCCATACTGTGCAAGCTGCCAAGGCAGAAGCCATTGGTAGTCCTGCCCAGCTGTTAAGGCCATGAACCACATCAATGGCTGGGACAGCAAGATACCCCAACAGTGCGGTCACGGCACTTTTAGGAGTAAGAACATCTGTCCGATGGAACATAAACTCCACTCAACAAGAAGAAATCTCTTCCTGGTGCTGTAAAGCCAGCCAACCGTCCACGACCAGAGAGGTCAAAGGCCCGGAAGGAGACCTGCTGCTGCCATTGTCCTAAACTGCTGCAAATTCTAGCTGCACAACAAACCCTTGTGCTCACAGATGCAGCTCGCACTTCTCATCAGAGAAACTTTCTCTTGCAGCAGATAGATACAGCTACAGAGACACACATCAGCCACAGTGCAGAGTAAGCCACGGATACGTCCGCAGTGCTACATCCTATGCCTAGGGCTAAGGGGAAATGATAGAAGGAGGATACAGAAAGATGACAAGAGCTAGCAGACCAGGGTGTCTGCTATGAGATAGGTTTTCAATACGCAGCAGGGAAGTTGAACCCATGAACTCTCAACAATACTGTTTCCGGGAGAAGGTCAGCATGTTGACCACACCAGAGGACATGCGAACAAGGACAGGGGACTTCTGTGAGGTTACATCCCTAGATGAAGAGCCACACATAACCAACGCCCGCTGAGAGTGGAGGAATCAGTTCAATACCACGTGGTCAGCACAGGGCACATTACACATGCATAAAGCTAAATGGACTCAATATGGTATATATGCATATATTTATATATGCATGTATATATTTATTTATTTATTTATATACATGTACATACACATAAAAATCATAATTTTTATTCAATAAAGTTTTGATGGGGGCCAAGGAATCAAGGACATGAGGTAGTATTCCAGGTAGGAAGGCAACCATGCACTTGGTTGCTCTGTGTGATGTCCTCATTGGGTAATAACTAAAGTTGGGATTAGTGTTTCTTCAAGAAAGTATAGAAACCCATTAGTTCTATGGCTCCAAGTACTCAGACTCCCTCGTGGTTACTTGGATACAAAGTCAGGTAACAGAACGGTAACATCTGTGAGGCCAGGACTGCTGAGCTTCTGGAAGCTCCTGCTGTCTGCACCACTCCTCATTTGTGACATGGTAGGAAGTGTCTGGAATCCACTTCCCTGCAGCCCCAGGGCACATGGCAGAGATTTTCTCAACCGATTGGTATTCCCAATTTACAGGGAATAAAAATCCCATGGATATAGACCTAAGGTAATGATGGAGGGAGTCCTAGTCGTATTATATACCATAAGCACAGAGGTCAACTGTCCTTGTGCAGGTGGATGGGATGCCAGCAGTCCAGGGTGCTGTACCACTCACTGGGCAGGAGTCACAGTCTCTGATCCAGACAGAACAGGCTTGAACCCTGTTTCTGCCTTTTCTGAACTAAAGCCTGGCAAAGACCTCACTGCTTGAGACCACAGCTTCATCGCCTACAAGGTAGTGACCGGCGATTTGCAACATTGCGTTTTGAGAGCAGCAGCGTCTTTGTAGACGAACTTAACATGCAAGTGCAGATAAACCACACTTACTTCCCCGAATCTAGCCAGCACTGACGGCCTCGGAAAAGACATAGCACAGAGAGTAAGAGGGAGAGGGGAACTGGCTGGCTGAAGGTAGAGGCAGAAACTGAAGTGAACGGATTCCCAGCCACCACTGAATGAGGGAAGCCTAAGAAAGGATGCTCCTCTAGCGGCCTCTGGAGGCAGCACCGCCTTGCCCTGACTTGACCTTCTGACCTCTAGAACTGCAAAAGAACCATTCTTTCTTGTTTAAACCAAGAATTCTGGGTACTTTGGAACTGCAGCGTTGGAAAACGAAAGCAGTGACGTAGGCTGCTCGTGGGCTGGTTGTAAGGCTTAAGTGAGGTTACATAAGCAAGCGCTTAGTTCATCCTCGCTCCTTTCCTCTTGCCCAGACTGAGAGAAATAAATTCAAGGATTGTTTTGATATCCCTGCTGCTGTCTGAGAGCCGAAGGCTAGGACTCTGAGCTTGGCCAATCTGGCTTACCACACATGAAACAATTGAGATTCAGAGGCTCACAAATGGAACTGAGGGGTCTCCCTTCTGACAGATGTGGGGGTGTTTGCCCCCTCTCTGAGGGTACAGTCCCATGACACTCTGATCTGGAAAGCAGGCAACAGAAGCCTGTCCCCATTGCTGCTGAATGTCACACATAGCCCCCAAGGCCACACAAATCTCACAGAGATCTGACTGCAGTTTCAGGATGGGGGTGGGATCTTAGCTGTGTTCATTGATGTGAGAGGATCCAGCCAAAATGTTGACAACATCCTCCCCTAGGTATGGATGTCTGCACTGAACAAAAGGAGGTGGGTGTGCCTGTTTTCATCACTCTGCCTCCTGATGTGTGTACTGTGGACGTCATGATGGACCTGATGCAACAGCTGCCTCAAAGTTCCTGACATCTGGATTCCCCACCTTGATGAACTGAAAGCCAAAATAAACCTTTTTTCCTTGTTGCTTTTTAGAAGGATTTTATCGTATCAATAGGCAAAGAAAATTGAAGACAAAAACTAAGAAGGAAAAACCAACTAGAGCTGTTATTCTGGGGGCAATCCTGGTCATCAGGATACAGGATGGCTGGCCAGGCGGTGGTGGTGCATGCCTTTAATCCCAGCACTTGGGAGGTGGAGGCAGGCAGATCTCTAGTGAGTTTGAGACCAGCCTGGTCTACAAGAGCTAGTTCCGGAATGGGCCCCAAAGCTACAGAGAAACCCTGTCTTGAAAACCAGAAAGAAAAAAGGATACAGGATGGCTGTTTTCATGGCAAGCTGAGTGCATGTGAGCTCTTGTGTGTTCTAATTAGAACAGGAGAATCTGTGGAGAAAAGACATACCAGGAGACAGAATGTCAGGACTCTGGTAATACGTCTAATCAGCTGCGTAAAACAGCCTCGTGTTTCCCGGCGTGCTCTTAGGAAGCAATTGGCTTTAACGACAAAGAGTTGATAAGTACAAAAGCATTTCATGTATCCAAATGGAAAGGGATGCTACCCCACCAAGAAATGTGTACAAAGGTGCTGAAGCGAGCTGCTGTGCATCTGAGGAAGGAGAGACTGGTCAGCTCAGGATGTGCTCCTTCCCAAGGCTGACAGATGCTAGAAGCTGTACCCACAGGGAGTGAGCACAGCAGCCTCCTCTGAGAGCACTTGGGTCCATTCTCATCTTACAATCACTGCTTCTCCTTTTCAGGAGGACAAACAGTAGCAGACACCAGCTGTTAACACAAAACCTAGAAAATTAATCTTGTATCTATTAGATTTTTTTTTAGCTTTAATTGTCATAAACCCAATTCAGTCAAACTATGCATAAAAAAATGTTAACAGCCTTGGGACCAAGGGAAGGACAAGCAAGATGTAAGAAGGTCACAGATGCAGCTATTCTGAAGGAGAGCTGGAGGAAGCCTCGGGACCAGCAGAAAGGTGTGTGTGTGTGTGTGTGTGTGTGTGTGTGTGTGTGTGTGTGTGTGTGTGTGTGTAATCTTCTCTCTCACTACAGCCAGCTCCTGTTCATCACCAGAAACAAATTCCCAGTACCCACAGCAGGCAAAGTCGCAGCCTGGTTCGTTCTTGGTTCTATTTCAGGAAGATGCCACACTCAGACCAGCCAGCTGTCTTGATGAAGGTGTTACAGGCAAGGCCCACAGTTCTGCTATAAAGCCTGATAATTAGAATCAGCAATAGCAACGGGATGGGGGCAGGAAAGCAGAGTGGAAGCTCTACCCGGATACAGAGCAGACACTTGCCAGTCCATGCCCAAGTGGCTCTGTTGCTTCGCTTGTGGCAGAGAAGCTGGGGCAGACAGGTGTGGGTGTGTAAATGTGTGTTTTAGAAATGTGGTGTTTTATGGTCAGGAAGTGAGAGAGGAACAGGAAAGGGCTAGAGTTCCACTATCCCCTTCAAGAAAGGAGACGCCCATTGGCTGGAAGCTCCAAGAGACCCCGTCTTTTAACACTTCTACTATCTCTTCAGAAACTGGGGACTAAGCCTTTGGAGAATATTTCAGATCCATACCATAGTAGGCACACCTGGGTATTTCAGATATCTAGAAGAATTATGAGAACCTAGAGATAGGGTAGACTTGCCATTCTAAAGGAACTCTCTTAAATGGTTCTTGACAGGTGGACAAAAATTCTTAGAACTCAGGTTTGCCCATAAGAATAACTGATGTAATCGGAACTCAGTTATAATGAAGCATGAAGGTGATCAGTTCTTACCACTGCACAGCATATCCAGGATCCGTTATATTTTACAACTAGTGTGTGTGTGTGTAGGTGTGTGTAGGTGTGTAGGTGTGTGTGTGTAGGTGTGTGTGTAGGTGTGTGTAGGTGTGTAGGTGTGTGTGTAGGTGTGTGTGTAGGTGTGTAGGTGTGTGTGTAGGTGTGTGTAGGTGTGTAGGTGTGTGTGTAGGTGTGTGTGTAGGTGTGTAGGTGTGTGTGTAGGTGTGTAGGTGTGTGTGTAGGTGTGTAGGTGTGTGTAGGTGCGTAGGTGTGTGTGTGTAGGTGTGTGTAGGTGAGTGAGACTGCATTGCTGTTGTTGCTGCTTTTCCCTAAAGAATAACTGATTTTAGCTCTTCCTTACTGTTGTCAACTTAAAATTAATTGATATGGAAGCTCAATAAATGGAATTCTGTTAATGCTGTCTGCATAATCAGGGAATGTTTTACCCAAGCCCAGGAAGTACAGACAACTATAACCAAAGAAAAAGATCTGGGTCTTCTAAAGGCAGAAATAAAAAGGCCTGGGAGAGACCAAGTCCGTTTGGACAGTGAACAGTAAATAGTGAAATTCCTATATGCCCAATTCAGACTCTGAGCTAGAAGCAAAAGCAAATAGTCACATTTGATGAAGACATGCTTTAAATACTAATATATATATATATATATATATATATATATATATATATATATCCCACAGCTGCCGTGCCACTAATACAGCAGGGAGCACATTTTGCCCCAAGTCAGTGTTAATTTCAGGGTCCAAGACTGAGTAAGACCCCCTTTTCTACCCCAGGCCTACAGAGCCTTCCCTGACATGAGGTGAGCTAGCCTGCAGAAGAGAACTTCCTGGGCAGGCTAAGGTCTCTTTCTCTATTTTATCCATCCAAACTGGGTAGTGTCTTCACCAATAGGGTCTTACCAGCTAGCTATGGTAGGTGACCAAAAGCAATGGTCATAGCCTCTGTTATGTTGGGTGCCATATGGACCTCTCTGACCAATAATTTATAGGGAATTTATAGCACTTGACATTGAGATTTTTATTAAATAGCCCATATCTTCTGAGAGCAGGATTGCCCACTCATGCAGGACACTGCTGCTCAAACTCCCTTTTAAAATGTTTTTTAAGATTTATTTATCTTTATGTATAGGAATGTTTTGCCTGCATGAATGTATGTGCACCACATGAATGCAGTGCCTGTGGAGGCCTGAAGAGGGCGTCAGATCCCCTCGAGCGAAGTCACACACAACCAGCTTGTGGATGTTGAGAACCTAATACAGGTTCTTTGCTGAGCAGCTAGTGATTCGAGCTACTTCTCCAGCCCCAACAAACTCCCTTTTCTTTAGAGAGAGAGAGAGAGAGATTAAAATACAGTGGAGAAAGGTAAGAGCACTCTAAAATATGATACTGAAATCTTGTGGATGAGATTTTAATTACATATTTCATTTCTTTAATATTATTTGTTTACTAATGTAATTTATGTTTATTCTGGAATATAATTTATCCATATTTCAGATTATAAAATAAAGGCTATATAAATATCAACACATACCATATTTTAAAATTAGCTTTCAAGTTAGTAGGTTTCTAGTGAATTTTTTAATGTATCCTTAGTAAAAAAAAAAAACATTGAGTTTTACAATAATTTTACTTAGCCCTTTATAAACAGTCATGAACAAGATGACATAATTTTATCATGTTCTATGAAGTCAGAATTATTGAATATCTTCATGAAAGACTCCTAAATCACATTAATGGAATATTATGGATATTGTAATAATGGAATAATGGAATGGTTACAGAATGATTAATTTGAGCTAGTACCTCTGTATAATTAATATTACTTTTGACACTACAATTGTACATCAAATAACAAAATGCTATTCTTACTGTAGGAAAGGATGTATTTTAAAAAAAATCCTAGCTTTAGACCTGCATGCTCAATAATTGTCTTACGATTTTGATCTTAGCCAGTATGTCAGAATTACAATATTTTTCACTTTCTAATAGGGTATGTGTATCACTACCTCAGCGATGCTGCTTTTAAAAACCTAGTAGATTCAATCCCAGATATGGCACGCATAGCTCCAGAGTGTTCTCTAGACTTAGGGTTCACCGGTCTGAACATGCAAAACTCCAGGCACAGAAGATGTATCTAAATACACACCACACTACTAGCCAAATTCAACAATAGTGCTGAACACAAGGAAATGGTCCAAACATTTGCCGTGAAGTAGCTCATTTACTTCTCACAACAACCTAAAAAGTAGACAATTTTACACTCCCGAGTCTGAAACAGAAAAAACAAAGAGAGAGACTTTTCCTGTGTTGCCCAAAGTCACAACTAGGGATGGTCAAAACAGAGTCATATGACCTCAAGTACTGACCCTGAAATTTACTGAAGTCACTGGACGCTTGTGTCCTTAGAACGGAATCCATGCCTGTATTCCGTCGCCTGGATCAGAGACCTATTCAACATCCTCAAGGCTGAGGCCTTCTCACTCTGCTGTACACCTTCGAAGTGAAACAGTAGGGCAGCAGAAAAGACAATAACTCAGCATTAGAACAACGACCCCTCCATAAGTCGCTGGTCACGGGATGACTGTGACACCTCCCAGCACTAACTGCCTACAACCCCCAGATACTCTCAACACTGAGGTGGAACTGGGATAGATACAAGTCGCGGTCTCCTCATGGGGAATAAGCTAGCCTGGCTCAGCCTCAGCTCCAGCTTCTTGGCCTTTCTAATGCTTCCTCTGAGGCTGCAACCCTTGGCGCCAGAGGGAGAAAGTGGGGCCTGATCCTTCCTCTGCCCAGAGTCTCTTCCCCATTCCACTTAGTGACTTTCCCTTCTGGCTGCAATTCTCGCTTTCCCCTCTGACACTGAGGGTTATGACAGGCATACTTTGGGAGCTTTACATAACCTAATACTATGGGAAATTCAAAGAGCGCAGTACACTCCTCAGGAACACAACAATCCCTAGCTAACAAGGCACCTCCTTCAAAATCAACAGAGACCCACCTCTGTCCTCCTGGGCCCGCAGCCTTGTTTACTGCTTCCTCCTGTGCCCAGATAACTTCGTGTGGACTTTGGTTAACAGTTGCCCAATATCAACCTTCCCCAGGTAACCAAACATGGAACTGCCCTACCTCCAGAGTTTCTCACATGCCAAACGCTACGTAAACAAGCTTGGAAATATATTTTATGGAATGAAAGGTTGAGAGAGCTGGGCTTTGGATGCCCAAGCTGTGGACATTCTAGTTTCCCGCAGGCTTGCCTCAGCGTCAGGTCAGAACACCCGAGGACTGGAGTAAAAACCACCTCATTGTCAGGTCAGAACACCCGAGGACTGGAGTAAAAATCACCTTCTCAGCCAGTATTTAAACTCAGGAGGCAACCTGATGCAGCCAAGATCAGAACAAGTCATGTAAAAGTCCCCTCTTCCATCTGTAAAAGCACATCACCACCCACTCAAACAGGTGAGCAGCTGGTCTAAAACTTTATCTTAAAGGCCTCATCTTTGGCAATACCTCTGGTAATAATAACAACTTTATTATTCAGGATCCAGCTTTAAAAAACCCAGAGAGATCATTCTAGCACTTAAAACAGACAGAACTGGGAGTGGGGGTCTACAACATGCTTGCCTTGCAAGCATGAGGAACTGAGTCTGATCCCCAAGACCCCACAAAAATTCTGGACACAGTGGAGGGTAGCTGTGATCCCAGCACTGTGGAATGAGAGACAGGCAGATTCCCAGGTCAACCAACTAAGTCTACTGGGAATCAACAGGCCAGTAAGGGACCCTGTCTCAGAAAAACGTTGACAGTACTTAGTGACTATTCCAGAGGTTGTGCCCTGTTCTGCTATGTACACAATACACATGCATAAACATGTGCACACACACACACACACACACACACACACTACACACATACACACCACCTACACATATACCCATATGCACATCAACAGAGAATCACACATAGAGAACTAGTAATAAAGGTGGCAAAGGAGCAGAGAAACCAAAGGAAGGACACACTTAGAGAAGAGCAGCACAGGAAGACATACTGTCCTTGGTTGGAGGGACAAAGGAACGGGTCCTAGAGTCACAGTCCAGCGCTCCCTGGTGGAAGGAAACAAGGGGCCTCGCTAACTAAGACCACAGCAAAGTTGTTGCCATTGCCTCAGACACCAAAGCAAACACAGGGAAGGAAAACCCTCTCTTCATCTTGCCTTCTCTCTCCAATGGCCAAATACACTGCCTGAGAATTTGGGTCATGATCCGGAGTCACCCCCTGATGATCAGAGCCTCCCCAGTGGGCAGGAAAGAACAGAGCGGTGCGGAAGCAAGGCTAGAAAGGCCAGGAGCTGTGCACATTAAGCCTGTTGTGTTTACAAACAAACAAGCAACACTGTCTCTGCTGGCGGGGTCTAGTGACAATAAATAGCCTCTAACAGTTCAAACGGCCTCTTAGAACACAAGTAAGCGAAGGAAAGAAAAAGAGGCCAGAGGAATTTAATAAGCCAAATTCAAGTCTGATAAGTTCAGCATTTTTGATGTGGTATTCTAGGTGGGTGGATGCCTTTGATATAAAACAGATGGTGACATGATATTTTGTTTAAAGTTGAAACAGAAGGTGGGAATCTGGCCCACTCGTCCTCACCCCACTGCCTCTGAATACCAACAGGTGTATCAGGAACATTAGGAAGATAAACCAAACTTCAGGTTTAAACACTTCCTTCCCGAAACTAGACTGAAAATTTCAAGCCATTGAATGTCCTAAAAAGGTGTCAAATTAAACCTTAGATACCACATACCACCTGAGGTATGCAAATTTATAAAGAAGGAGCTCTGAAGATGAATTGTCTGTGAATGTGCTATCCTAATGTAACACACTAACTCCCAAGAAAGAGATGCCAAATATTTAGTTCAGGAGCAGACACAATATTGCAACTTCCAATTCAAAAGTTATCGTTTCTTGGGGTGTTAGAGAAATGGCTCAGTGCCTAAGAATACCTGTGGCTCTTACAGAGGATCTGAGTTCAATTCCACATGGCAGTTCACAACCATCTGTAAATCCAGCTAGGACGACCTGATGCCCCTTTTTGGCCTCCGGAGGCACCAAGTATTCACGTGGTACACATTCAGGCAAAACATTCATGCATATAAAATAAAAATGAATAATTTTTAAGTTGTCATTTCGGAGCTGGAACTGTGCCTACAACAGAAGAGTGTTGGCCTAGCTTACACAAGACCATTGCTCCATCTCCCAGCACTGCCTAAACCCAGAATGAGGAAATACTCATACACCCAGCACTGGGGAAGCAGAGGCAGAAGGGTAAGATTTTCATCCTTTGCTGCATGTTAACTTCGAAGTCATCCTGAAATATATGAGACCCTGTCTCAAAATAAAAGGAAGGGGTGTGAGTTACCATCTCTTGCTTTTAAAAAAGATTATTTTACTTTATGCATACACATAAAAGGCAAAAGTATGCATACCATATGCATGCCTGGTGCCCAGAGTCCAGAAGGTACAAGATCTCCCGGAATTCGTTACGGATGGCTGTGAACTGCAAGATGAGGGGTCCGGGAACTGAACCTGGACCCTCTGCAAGAACAGCAGGTACTCTTAACCAGGAGACTTCCCTTTTGCCCCCTTGTTTTTCTTAAACTGCCTCCGATTCAATGAAGTGTTACTTAGCACTTGGGGTTTATTATTTTACAAATGGAGAAACCTGGACCCAAAAGAAGCGTGGGACTCCTTATCCAAGGTCACCCAGTCATTCAAAGGGAAAGACCAAGTTTAAAGGATGATTCCGAACTCCTAAGCCAGTGTGCTCCTTCTGTTTCAATAATCAAATATTGCCAAGAGGAGACAAGAACAAGAGCACCAACAGCTGCCAGCAGTTGAACATGAGGCAATACCACACTGCCTTCCAACGCATCTCTTGGGTTACACCGAACTAACCTGTGTTGCAAGCTGGCTTCAGATCACAGGTCAGTCTGTAACAGGCTGCACTCTGAGGACAGCAATGTGTGCGTGAGAAGAGCTCTAACTCTGGTCAGCTCTAGCTCTCATTGGAAATAAGGCGTACTCGCCTTCAGACGCTACATTTCAAGCTTGAGTTCTCCATCTTTGCTTGGCCTCTCATCATGGGCTCTCCTGGGTTCGGAGCACACCTCTGCCAAGCCCATTGCCCATGGATTGCTCTTCCTTGCTGCAGCTGTGCACCTCCCTTCCTTGCCCCCACACACCCAGGTGCTGGCAGCTTTTCATCTCCATTGTCCAGGTTGGGTTCAGCAATCCACCCTTCCTGGAACTGAGTCCTCATTCACACCCACCCCTGCCACCATTCTGACTGCCAGCTCTGGGTTATCACACCAGCTCACTCTAAGAAGCAGTTTGAAGATGTGGCTTCCCACTATCTAGAGAATCAAGACACCATTAAATCATTTCCTTCGGAAAATGTACACTATTTGATCCTGTGTGTTACCTTTATAGCAAAAGTATAATAAAGACTCAGAGAGGTTAAATGATTTATAGAAATACTTTGAATAAGAAATATGCACAGATTGAGGGCTTTCTTCCAAGTTTTTCTCTCCTTTTTAGCATATGGTTTTATTGATTGTCAACCAGGAAGGTTTGAATAAGCTGAGAAGTAAATCCAGCAAAAGTCTCTTTGTGAAGGACACCATTTTTCACACCTGAACATACATAGTGGAATCATTTGTACCTAATTTTGTGAATTGCATCAAATCCTGATGAGATGTTACCGTTAAGTTTCAAATCTTAGTTTGGAATAACTGTGTATTTATCCAACAAATATTTGAACCCTTACCATCAGCAGCTCATTGGATCTGGAGGACTGATGGGTACGGAAGTCAGACCTGTTCTACCCTTGCGGAGCTCAGAACCTACTGCTGTTCATAGCTGCATGATGCTTTCTGTGTTCCTAAACATCCAGAGCTGATTCTAAGCTCTATGTTTTTTTTTCCAATTTATTGAAAATGTTTGGTCATTTCACTGACCTTAAACAAGGATGGCAGAAAACATGGAAGCAGGCAATACCCCATCAATCCATTTCTGTAGCATTCAGGCATATCAAATTGTGGGCCAATGGTTCAAATGCCAAGAATAGTTGAACAGTTGGATCCTTTTATTTTATGTTTAGAAATAATTTTAAACTTATGGAAAACTCAAAAAAAAATACCCTCTACCCATCACTGTTTGTCAGTAACTCCCATGTATCCTGTTGCTTTATTGTTTTGTTGCCACCAAGCATGGAATCCTGGTAAGCTGCTTGAGAGCACACTGCACATATAGAGCCTCCTCTGAAACATACATTAAATGTGTTTCTTCAGGACAGAGAGCGCTTAGGTAACTTCAAGACAGTCTGTTCTTTACCAATTTAATGTCAATATATTTACCCCATCTACTACCTACATTCTTCTGTTTCATTTTTCCAACTACCCCATCTTCTCTCTCTCCCCTCTCTCCTTTTTTTCCTCTCCTCCCTGTCTCTCCCTCTTTCCTCTCCCCCCTCCTTTTCTCTTAGAATCTTGGCCTCCCTGATCCTCTTGACAGCCCCTCTTCCCCCAGAGCAGGGTATTTCCAGTGTTTGCCACTGCTCTTGACCCCTGGAGTCTGGAGGACTCTCCCACCCTTCGCTTATCTTTAATGACAGAGCATTTCTGAAGGGTAGCCCTGCCGCTCCAATTTTCAGTAGAGCTGCCCTCAGCGGAAGCTCATCCTTGTGAATGTAATATTCATATTTTCCTTGATGGTTCACAATCCGTTACCGGACTTCATTGTTTAGATATTCGGTTTGTCCCAGACTCGATCATGGAGCCCTCGGTTTCTCCCACTCTGCCCTAATGTGCCCCCCTTTTATAACATTGCCAGCAGGACAATGCACTACACACATATGCTGTACCAGTGCCGCTAATGCTGAAACCAGCCTCTTCTCTGAGGACTCCTGGATCCCTGTATGAGGAGGGCGCTGAAGAACACAACTGTGTTCATGGCTTTGCCTTTGGGCCTTCCAACAGCCAATGCCCAACAATTTCAGGCAGGAATGAACTAATAGGAGCGTTTCCATCAGAGATGAACTTTCAGAGGGTCAGTTTTATCTAAACCACTGTTATAAAACAGGATTCTGTTTCTGCCTTGAAACAAAGAGTACCAGAGTTCAAGCCAAGGGAGGAAATCGATACAGACGCAGTGAAAGGATTTGATGAGTCACTGTGTGAAGGATGTCTCTCCACACACAGGGCTGCTAGGACCCAGGGGCCCTCAGGACAAGTGTTTCAAAGTTGGAGCCCAGCCCAGCTGACTTGGTTCTCATCTCTCACCTCAGTCTGGGCAGTAAGACATTAGACTGTTGGAGCTAGAAATTTGTGTTATGTCCTGTCTGGGACACCTGTGGAACCATGTCTTTGTGTGGATAAAATAAAATCAGTGCCATTTCAGAATACCCACAGCCTGGGCACCTCCCTAAGGATAACTCTATGGTAGTTCTGGTACCGATAGGACAAGCCCACTTGCTGATTTAAAAGCAAAACAAACAAAGAAAAATGTTTTGACGGGTCTGGGAGGTGATTCTGTCAGAAAAGTGCTTGCTCTAACAAGCATGGTGACCTGAGTGTGATTCCCCAGAACTCTTGTTAAAGAGGAGTGTGGGACACAGAGGCACACAATTGTGATTTCAATACTGAGTGGGATCCCTGGGAGTTCAATGGCCATCAGGCCTCCCCTGCTTGATGAGTTCCAGCCAGTGAGAGACCCTGTCTCAAAACAAGATGCGAGTTTTAGGCCAGTCTGTCAATACACTGAATTCCAGGCCTGTGAGAGATATACAAGTCTCAAAATAAAGAGGAAAAAAACAAGGTGAATGGTGCCTGTTCAGCAACTCCCAAGGTTGACCTCTGACCTCCACATGCAACCCCTCCAACACACACAAACATACACATGAGCACACATGTACATGCACGTATGTATACACTCACACATGTGTGCATGCACACACACCAGGTGTGCACATTCACATATGCACACGCACACATGAACATTTTACTCTGAAACTTTTCAAACATGCAAAAACATGGAAGACCCTCATATGAGCATGGTTGAAATTCTTATTTCATCACGGCCCTTGTTCTCCAACACTCTCAGAAAGAATTTTTTAAGGCAAACTATAAACACACTTCATCATTCACCTGTCATCTCTAACAAATTGCAAGTAATGCTACAATTATCTATCATCTATTAGTACCCAGCCGGTTCTGAATTTTCTCCAATTATGTTGCAAATATGTTTTTATACTTTGCTTAAGGGAAGATGTAAATAAAAAAGACATATGCAGTATGCTTAAGAATTCTATTTTGTTTTTGTTTTATGAGATAGGGTTTTTCTGTGTATTCCTAGCTGTTCTGGAACTTGTTCTATAGACAAGACTGGACTTGAACTTGGAGATCCAACTGCCTCTGCCATCCATGTGCAACATTTCTTCTTCTTCTTCTTCTTCTTCTTCTTCTTCTTCTTCTTCTTCTTCTTCTTCTTCTTCTTCTTCTTCTTCTTCTTCTTCTTCCTCTTCCCCTTCCCCTTCCCCTTCCCCTTCCCCTTCCCCCTCTCCCTCTCCTTCTCCTTCTTCTTCTTCTTTTTAATGTTCTGTCCTTTTTGGAGAACCTGGGCAGTATTATGGGACTTTCTACTGACACTCCACTCTTGTGAGGACCATTTAGCACAAGAAAACGTGTCCACCGACTCAGAGAGTAATACAAGTGATTCAGCAATAACTAAAGAAGAAAGGACAGACTCCCAGGTGCCATTTTAGTTGGGGGACAGAGGTCCAAAGGAAAGTGAGAAGCAAAGAGAGGAAGGCAGACTGCAATCCTAATCAAGGGAAGCACTGTTGAGACTGGAACATGAAGTCACCCCACCGGGGAGTAGGTAGGCTGAGCACTGACCAATGAGCTCGCTCTGTTTGTCACAGGAAAACCAATGACCTGGTTTCCAAACTTGTGGAAGCTGATTACAGAGTTGGCGTCTGCTCTGTGGCATTCCCTTCGATGAACTGTGCTTTGGGGGACACTCATACAGCCAGGGGTTACCCCCACTTCGTTAGTCCTGCCATGGACTAATCCTTAGCTCATTTTATAGTCTTTCAAAAGAAACAAACAGAGCACTTCTGAAAATCGGTCCCTTTATCACAATTATTTTTGTTTAACCCACACCTTTACCTTAATCTCTGTTTCATGGCTGAATATGAGACAGAACCGAGTTCACAGGAACGAAGAGGTCAGTGGGGCAATAAGCATCACTCGGGAAGAGGAAACCAATTCGGCCCTTCAGGATCTGATCTTCCAGAGAAGACATGCACCATCCTCTTTCCTGGAACTATTTCCTTGAGTTGACTAAAACAAGGCCAAGAGATCCTTCTTAACAGTCCAGAAGCCGGAAGTCTGGTGTCAAGCTGTCAGAAAGGCCCTGGTCTCTGAGACCTGAAGGGGAGATCTCTGTCTCTTTCCAGCCACTAGTATTGACAGCATTGACTCGTCCGTTGTCGCCAGAGCCCTCCAGCGACTGCTTTTGCTGCCAAGTTATGTTTTCTCTGTGTGTTGATCCTCAGTGGTTATTTTCTTATAAAGCCATTTATCTGACTGGATCAGGGGCCCAACCTGCTCTGGCACGGCCTTCTCTTAACTAATTACACCTGTGGTGATTCTCTTTCCAAAAAACGCTAGGGCTTAGGACTTCTCTAGCTTTGGGGCGTCATGTAATTCACCATTAACACCTTTCATAAACAGGTTCACTATAACCTAAGCACCCACACACAGGTCCAAATAAAGGTCAATTGCCAAACCCCCTTCCTATCTGTACTTAAGTGACACTCTTGTTGGAAGTGGTACACTAGGGTTTCAGTGCCCGACCTGCCCAGGACGAATGTTTAAGTCACTTCCTGCATTCCAAGTTAGGAGAGCTTGGGGGGGGGGGGTTGTTAATAAATTGAATGAAAATATAAATAGCAAATAAAAATAAATAAGGATGTGAACCAAGCACCATGAAGCTTGCAACCTAAGGTGCAGAGGAGCAAGTAACAATGTAAGATCCAGAGCCCTGGAGGCAGGCGGCAACACCCGCTGCCTATCGGATGTCGGCAGGTCACTTGGCTGTTCTGAAGTGAGGCAGCACACCGGAACCTGACCAACACATTGAACCCTTTCACTGATACAGGACTAACCCTTCTACCAAAGGTCTGCAGGGTAGTGCAGGAAGCATGATCAAATAACCACCGCACTGATAAGAAACCGCAATAGAGACTCTAAGGCAGTAATGCTTCACGAACGCTCCTGCCAGTCAGTCCAGTAAGCGCATGCGTTCCCTGAGCTAGACTCGGGAGGAATCACGACTTTGGCCTGCCACTGGTACCCTATCTACGGTGAGTGGATATGTACTCATTTAAACCATCATTCGTCAGCACGGAAATACCAAACCATGCCTTTGAATTGGGTTGCATTAGAATGTTTTACTTTTAAAGCAGATGAGTTGCTGAACTGAGCTTCAAAAAAATTCATTGAACTGATGTTGGCTTGGAATTGGGGTGGGATTCCTAACAATTTCTAAAATGGCTCTAAACTCCATTTTGTGTTATACTGTCGGGTGAACGCCTCCTGGGAAGGCATCAACATACATCCACTTACCAGTTACAATACAGGGACAGAACAAAGTCCTGATTGCACTCCAGTCTAGCTTAGGGAACCCATGCGTTGATTGGACGGACTGACAGGAGCATCCCTGAAGGATTACCGTCTTCGGGTTTCTATTGTGCTGAGAAGACACCATGACCACAACAGCTCGCAAGAAGACACGTTCAGTAGAGGTGGTGGCTTATTATCTTCATGGTTCTGGAGCAAGGCGGCGTGCAGGCAGACATGGTGCTGGAGAAGGAGCCGAGAACCCTACATCTTGCAGACAGCAGGTAGTAGACAGAGACACTGGGCAGTATTTTGAGCATGTATGAAACCTCAAAACTCACCTCCACAGGGAGACTTTTCCTCCAACAAGACCACATTTACTCCAACAAGACCACACCTTCTAATAGTGCCTCTCCAGGAGTAACGCCACAGTTACTTATGGCAGATGGATGATCCCCAAACAGTCCTATCACTGAAAACTCTTACAGGCATGGACAACTTCTGTGTACCAGCATGGATGGGGTCCTCTCCCTTAGTTACCCTTCCCCATGCTACATATTTTAGCCAGAACTACATACAGCTGAGAGGATGTATAGGCAAAAGTCGAGTCTCCTAGGAGGGAGTATCAAGAGGCCAGATCCTGAGAGTCTCTTATGTGTAGTGATTAAGACGTTGCTGGCTGATATATTTGCTCAGAAGACAGCATTGCATCACATCTGTGCCATGGTAGTCTCAGCGTTGACCACCATAGAATCAAACCACTGGTCAGCTCTGAAAATGTTCAAGGGGTTCCATGTCCTACAGTGTCCGCAGTCAGTCAAAATTTAATTCTTTATGGAAAAATAAACAGACATCCATCTCACCAACATGCAAGTTTGATTTGGTCTGATTCGGATTATTATGTCAGAGGAGAGGTTTATTGGGGTACAGAAACTTGTCAGCTAGATACCATCATGACCACTATGACACCAACTGGTACAATTTGTCTGATTGGTCAGGATCGTATAGCACACAGTGTCCCGCACTGGGCAGGACGACTCGTGTCTTCTCTCCCCCAGTGCCCTGCATAGAACCTTCCAGCACTGTGTAAACTAGCTAGAGTGTCCAAATCAATGAAGAGACATCAGCTGCTCCCTGGTCCTTGCGTGTACTTGTTTAACCCCAGGGAAGTAGAGAGTAACGTGACTCAGACTTCTAATCGGTCCCTCATGTATCTAACTGAACTCATTTGGCTTGTAGAACAGGTTTTGTTATTTATCAACTATTTGATTACCATGTGCATTATCCTTCTGGTGACTCAGGGCTGTTAAAGAGGTAGGTCCTGGTCACCATTGTCACTTCCAAGATGGTGCGAAACAACACACACTGGTGTTTCCAACCACAGTCCCCTATACACCAGTGGTTCTCAAATGTTCCCCATGCTGCGACCCTACCATAAAATTATTTCCATAGCTGTAATCTTGCTGCTGTTATAAATTGTAATGTAAATATTGACTGTGCATGATCTCTGATATGTGACCCCTATGAAAGGACTCTTCAATCCCCAGAGGGCTTATGACCCACACGTAGAGAATTACTGCTTTATGAGGTCAATCCATTCTCTTTTGCTTGCAACAGGTGAAAAGCTTACATCATGGGAAGTCATATTTTAGTGCCAAAATTATAACTTGCGAGTGATGAAATCCTTTGGTTTGGCTCTGGCTAACATGGAGTTCTACAGACCTTAGTTTTCTCATGCCCACACGAGAATCACAAGCTGGTTAGGCAGTGCCAGTCAAGGTGGTAGCCAGCTTTTAACCTCTTTTTAAGGGGGACAGAGAATTACTTTGAGAACAACCTCTCTTCCTCTAAATATCAAATTCTGTGACAGTTCTAGAAACTTGACTTTCCTCACCAGAGATAAATACTGAGAGGTGATCAGAATCTAACTCTTCAAAACCCACACAGCATCTGCCATTTGAGATCACTGCTTGAACTTTAACCTTTGCAATGACAGTGATTACCTAACTTGGGGCTCACTAAAAGATTACAGTGTCCTTTATCTGTCTTGGCTTAGTAAAGAACACAGGAACTTTTTTCTGGGGTCAGAGATTAGAAAGGGAGAAATAGACAGCATAGAACAGCAGCAATGTTTGTCCAGTGAACTCTGCTGAACTGGGTCTCTGCTTAGAGACCAACAAGCAAGAGAGGCCTTTGATTTGGCCAGTCTGGGCTCTGACAACAAGTTTCACCATAGCATCCCACTGAAAAGTATCCTCTGATGACTGGGAAGACAGGAGGGCGTAGCTGCCTCCCCTGAGAACAGACAGACAGAAAAGTGAGTGTGTCACCCGCAGTGACACTCCCCGGAGAAGACAAGCTCTTCTCAGAGGAGGGCTTGAATGGCGTGGCTGAGGGACAAAGACACAGATAAAGGGTCTCTTTGAGCACTGTCCCAGCTGCCTAGGATAGCCCTGTGATGGCATGTGGGCACTCTCGGTGAGCACAGAGAATAAAGCACAAATGACTTGGAGATTTCTATGCAAATTCTGGCGTGCTTTCTCTCCCCACGAAAGACAAGAACTGTGCCTGAGGAAACCTGTGTGTTGAGCACTTAACCATGGCTTCCAGTTTAGCCCATACCTTTAGCAAAAAGCCAGCTACACAGCATGAGCCGGAAAAGCCAAGTTGAGCTCGTTGGTGCACTAACCTAGAAAGTGATCTTTCCGCCCATAAAACTGACAAGGTCCTGCTTGGTACAGATGACTCTCTCGAGACAGCCATCCCCGAAAACAGCTTAAACTGCTCAAGTTCAAGCTGGGAATTTGCAAAGGCTTGACATGCAGGCATGATGCCCAAAGTTTGGTCCCGATAGCCATGTAAAAGAGGGAGGCATGCGGCATGCACATGTAAACCTACTCCTGGGAGGGCAGGCACAAGTGGATCCCTAGGCCTGACTGACCAGTCCACACAGCACAACTAGTGAGCCCTCCCACCCCCAGGTTCCAGTGAGAGACTCTGTCTCAGAGAAACACAGCGAGGGCTGGAGAGGCAGATTAGTGGTAAGGAGCATGGGCTGCTTTTCGAGGACCCAGGTTTGGTTTCTAGCCTAAACATGATGGTTCATAACACCGATAACAGTCTGTGACTCCAAAGGGGATCTAGCTTCCTCTTCTGGCATCCCCAGGCACCAGATATACACATGGTGCACAGACATACATGTGACACTCATACACATGCAAGAGAATTTAATGAATTTTTAAGAAGCAAGTCAAATAACAACACAAATCCACAGCACTTGAGGAACAACACCGAAAGTCGACCTCTGGAACACACACATACACAGGGGGTAGCACCCATAGCAGAACTTCAGTTTCTGTAGCAAAGAGGATCCCTGTGGCAGCAACAGCATCAAAGACAAGCTCCTTCCTCAGACCAGGAGTCCAAGGTCTAGGTTGCATTAGAAAGAAATCTTTTAGTGGCAGCGAATAAACTGTCTTAGACAACAAGGAAATACGCAAGCATGTTAAAATTAAATTATTATGACTTTCTGCTTACGTTGACTTGGAGCAATGGGCAATCCAAGCCTACAGTTATTAAGAAGAGATGGGAAAAGCAGGATGCCCCAGGGAAGGAAGATCATGTAAGAGTACCAGTTACACTTTCCTTGCTGCTGAAACACCTTAGCCTTGTCCCACCTCTTCCCTGGCCAAGTCACAACAAATGGAAGGGCTACAGAACAGAAATCACCTACAACAGACAGAAGAGAAGTTGCCTATAACAGATACTGAAGAGAGACCTCCTAGAACTTTGATTGTGACTTTGCATGCTGTTTTGAGTCAGTAAGATGAAAAATAATTTTTTTTCTCCCTTATGAGGGTCCTATAAAAGATTAAGAAAAAACTCCATCTCTCACTAAGGAAACTTCTTGTTGTGCAATGAAGTTACATTTGTTCATACTGCATTTGTTATCTTAAAGATGTGTTGCATTTGCATTAATTAAATACAATTAAGCTGGGCTCAGAGAGGTGGGCTTAGCAACAGGTTGACAGGAAGTAGCAGGGAGGAGCTTAGCATGAGCTATTTTTCATTGGTCGGTGTGGAAGGAAGTGACTTCCAGGACACTGGCAAGGAGAGCAAGTTGGCTATTGCTACTCGACCTCTCTGAGCTTGCAGGTTTTCACCCTAGCCTTTGAGTCTCGAATTTGATTAGAACTGTAGAGATTTAGTTAGAACTAACTACCTTTAACAATAGCAGCAGAGCCACTGTCTGGGGGAAACAGAATTCCCCCCAGGCTACGGCCTTAGCAGTTGGATACTAGCAGTTTAAAGTGACAAAGTTGAAATAGCAACTTATCTTTACAATAAAGGCCACTACAGAAAACCACAAGCATTCAAAATGCAGAGTTGTGAAGCCCAGTTCCAATGGATGCATCTACAAAGCACTTGTGCATCTAAGGTCCAGGGGACATTGTAGAAGAGAGTTAGAAAGACTGGCAGAGTCAAAGGCCGGCGAGTTTCTGTGAGTCGGTCTCCTAGGAATGTCAGACACCGCACCCCTAAAGTCTCACCGACATGATTGCCCAAATGTGTACTGAACAAGGAGGACACTAAAGGACATGACGAACTGGATGGGAGGGAAAAAACCATTAGACCTCAACCCTACACAAAGAACTACAGGCATCTGAGGAACGCTGAGAGTGATCCTCCCCAGGGAATGGTGACTAGTCAGTTATTCCTGTCAATCAGCCCTGAGAACAGACACACACTCACACACACCACACATACACACGAACATTATATGTACTCAACATATATTTAGGAATATATATGTATGTATGTATGTATATACAAATACATATACGCATGCAATAACAATTGATGGAAAAAGAAGCCATGATTTTGAAGGAGAGTGAGAAGAAGTACATGCGAGGGCTTGGAGGGAGGAAAGAGAAAATGTTTAAATTAAATTACAATCTAAAAAAATAAACAACAGCAAAAAGAAAAGATAAATACAAACGTCCCTCGTTCCTTTTTGCTACCGTATTTGCTGTGCTGTTCAATAGAGAGAGAGGAGTACCTTCGTCCATGACTATTCTTAGATTAGACCCTCCTGGGTTACAACAAGAAAGACCAAACTCCTCCAAGTAAATCAGGTCACCATTTTACACGTGTCTACACAATGGGATTTAGTCTTTCTTCTTTAATGTGGCATTGCCACACATGTTTTCCCTCCAGGATTTTGTTTTCTATGATTTATGAAAACATCAGCTACTATAACCAATCTCTTGGGAACTGCTAGGTGCTCAGCGTGGGCACTGATTGGAAGCGCCACCCCAGTCCCTGGCATCCATCCTAGGGGCGCCAAAGGTTTAGCAGAAAGCTCCATCTCAAGTCCCCTCTCCCTGGGAGTTGCCTTGAGCCAGACTCCACCTCTGGACTCCAACTCCCAGCCTGCCAAGCGCTGACCCCTTCCTGGGGAGGGTCAGGACCACTCCCACAGGCTATTTAGGCTTGCACCAGAAAAAGGAGCACGAGGTTTTGGGTTTTGCTTGTGCTCTTCCTCTGTGTGTCTCGTGTCCCCCGCCCCCCATGTTCCCAGCCACCCAAGAGTTTTATTAAAAAGAGTTTTTATGCATTTATTAAATGTGGGCATTTTTAATTCAGTCTAACCTGGTTTGATTAGAATTCTTTGCACCGGCTGAGAGGCCCGTTTTAAGATTTTCCCTAACAGGCCCGTGAATGAATCACATGCTCCCTACCCCAAAGAAACAAGAATGTGTTCTCTCCTACTGCCAGACCTCAGCGGGAAGTTTTGGGTGCTAAAATAATCATCTTTTTCCCAGGAGGAGAGTGTCACTTGCAGGTTTGGGACGAACGGAGGGGAGTCAGGACTGGACTTGTTACTCGAAATGTGAACTCTCCTGGCCCCAAGGAACTCACTACCTGAACCTCTGCCAGTTGCTGTAGCTAGTCACTGTGGCTGAGGAAAGATAACAGAAGTCCTTGGTCTCAAGAGCTTGAGGCTGGCCCCGCCCTCCGTGTTTGCCTCTGATAATCTCCTACCATCCCTCGCCCTGGAGTTTTGGGTGGACTTCAAGAGAGACACGTCCATCTCCCCAGCACTTCATAAGCCAAGAGATCTGGAGAGCTAAGAATAGTAGACAGGATTTTCTTCGCTTCTTGCCAGTTTGGACAACCACTGGAGCTGAACACACCTATACTCCAACAAGCAAAACCCAGACCTAACCATCTGTCTGCAGTTCTCAGAACACCCTGTCCTAAATGGGTGGTGAGCAGTTTGGCATGGCCCTGGACTTGGTGCCTTTGCCAAGGCTTGCAGCAAATGTCATATCCAGATGCTGTCAACGAAGAATGGCTCAAAGACGATGGCAACAAATGATCAGAGATACAGATTAAAGATGGAAGAGCAGTTAGGAGACATCAGTCATCCATGAGCTTTGATATTCAGTTAACAAACACCATCTGTATCTCAGGAATTGGACTAAGCTCCCAGGAACATAGTGCAGAGACAATAGCCTGGCAGATCAGGGGAGACGAGTTAGCAGTTCTTGAACCAACAAGTCAAAGAGAAAAACTGTGTGTGTGTGTGTGTGTGTGTGTGTGTGTGCTAACACTATAGCTTATATGAAAGTCAGAGGAATTTGTGAGAGTCAGCTCTGTCTCTACCATGATCCAATGATCTAACCCAGAGGAGGACCAAGTTTGGTGGCAAGCACCTTTACCTATTAAGTCATCTCGTGGCCCATATGACCATAATGTGTCTTGTTTATCTAGTCACAAGTTCCACTTGTCTCCAGTTGGTGGTTTTATGAATGGGGATTCACATACCAGTCTTTTGGTTTTTGTTTTGTTTTTTGTTTTTTACTTTTTGTTTTTTGAGACAGGGTTTTGCTGTAGTTTTGATGCCTGTCCTGGAACTAGCTCTTGTAGACCAAGCTGACCTTGAACTCACAGAGATCTGCTGCCTCTGTCTCCCAAGTGCTGGGATTAAAGGCGTGCGCCTCCACCGCCAGGCTCACAGACAAGTCTTTATGTTTACTTCCAGGCATACACCCAGCAAAGAGACAGCCGGTTATGAAGCTCTATACTTCTGAAGCTCTTGCCATTTCCACAGAGGCCATGCTGTTCACACCTTTTACATCCCCACCCAAAAGGCAAGATGTCTCCACATCTCTCAAAACTTGTTTCTGAATTTATTATAGTAATTCTAGTGGGGGTGAGGTAGTCTTCACTAAAGTTCTGGTTTGCATTTCCCTAACAACTAACGTCACTGAGCCTGCTAAAGTGACAGCGGTATACTGGTCTTTTGCCTGTCTTGAAAGGTTTTTTTTTTTTTTTTTTTTAGTTTATTCATTATTTGGTAATTTCACACAGGCATACAGTTTGCGTAAATATCTTCGTCTCCTTCCCCAGCCAGCTCTTCTCAGATTGCCCCCATTCTCCTCCCAGTTTCACGTTCCCCTCTTTTTTATTACCCACTGAAGCCAATGCACCCAGGCATTGAGTTACCTGTGAGAACATGGGCAACCAGCTAGAGGCCACACCCCTCGCCCGCCCACAGAAGCCACCAATAGTGCCTCAGCTAGGGGCGGGGCCTAGTGAGCCCCTCCCCATCAACTCTGGAACTTTAACTTGATCTCCTGTTCTTGTCCAGGAAACAAGAACATTGAGCTCATGAATGCAACAGTCCTGACGTGCCCAGAAATCCTCCCAACCTGAGTTGGGTTCTTGTAATCTTTCCACAGCCCATTTCCGCAATGCTCCCTGAGCCCTGAACAGGGGATATGATACACATCCCAAGTCGGGTTCAGTGTTCCAGTCACTTACTCTCTATACCAATTGTGAGTCTCTAGCAAAATATTACCATCTTAACAAGTATTTAACTTATTTTAAAATGCACATGCCCTGGTCAACTGCAGCTCATAGCTCCTCATTCTTCTGTCTCAAGCTCTGAAGAGTTTACAATATCGTCCGACCCTGACCCTTCCCCTGCTGGACAAGAATTGTGATGATTAAGAGTGGCTGGGCGTGACTCAGTGACACAGCATATACTGAGCATGCGCAAGGAAGGCCTGGCACTACAGGGAAAGGGCGATGCATGCCACTGACTATAAAACAATCCCTCTTCATCGGTGCTAGAAAGATGACTCAGTTAAGTTATGCTGACCTTGCAGAAGACGTGGACCTAGTTCCTGGCTCCCACGTGGCAGGTCGCCACCTTGTTCACAATCATCCGACATTCTAGCCTCTGTGGGTACTAGGCACCCATGCGTACATACACACAGGCTTGCACTCACACACATATGATAAAAATAACTGAAAAGGATCCTTAAGAAACAATCTGAGCTCTGTAGCAACGGTAATGCTCCTTTCTGATGTGCTATTTCTTAAGAACGCCACTTCTGGTCACCTAGTCACAGCTAGGTACAAGTACCACCTAGCAGATTACCCCCTGGGGTTTCTGCATTTAAAATAAAAAGTCGTGGATGCTAATAACACACCAGGCAGGGGATAATAACGAAAGCTTCCCGAGAGGTCCAGGGAAGAATAAGCAGAGCCACACACTTCTCACGGCTCATCACTCAGCAGCTAAGGCTCCGCCAAAAGAGCAAGCAGCAAGTCTGTCCAGATCTGTGCTCTGATGAGTCACTCAATCAGTATTTCCTAAGATGAGGACATACTCTGCCATTGTCTCTGGATGGGGAATCTGTAGAACTTCAAAAGTTACGAAACTGTGAGTCTCTAGGGAACGACTTTTAAACAGAGAACAGGCCGTTACAACAGCGCTCCCCAGTCCATGACCTGGTTTACGCTGCCGTTATCCTTCACACACAGAGGACGCGGTGCCTCTTTTCTAGATCTTGTAGGTCACTTCTATACTCTACCATGCATTTCAAGTAGAAAACTTACCAATCTTTGAGATATAATTTCTGAATCTTAATCTTCTTGAAAAAGAAACAACACTGGCACTTTACTGCTTGGCTAGGAAATGTCCCCACCGCTTGTATGTTTGAACATCTGGGTCCCATCTGGTGGCGCTGTCTCGGGGAGCTGTGGAACCTTGGCCTCTATGGCCTAGCTAGCGGGAACGGGTCATTAAAGAGGAGAATCCACTTCTGTTTCCAGTCTTAGCGCTCTGCTTCCTGATCCAAAAGTGTTGTCGTAGACCCGCACCCCACCCCTCGGCCTTCCCGCCATGGTGGAGACTTCCTTCCGCTCCAGCAGCCAGTTATGCTTGTCAGGCAACTAAGATCAAACCATGTAACAGGTGTGTGTTAGCTGCCATCATCACCGCGTCAAGACAAGACAACCCGGGTCTGGATAATCGGCACATCAAACAACTCTGTGAAATAAACCGAAACACTAAGCACTGGAGGCGTCCTACCAAACAAACAGACACACACACACGGCAGCATGTCTTAAAAGCCAGATATATTTTAAAAAGATCGTGCTTACAATAAGTAAATTATGTAGTGAAGAAACATCAAAATGAAGTGGATGAAAAAAAAGGCACATTTGCAGAGTGGAAGGGTACAAAGAGTTCCTCGTTGGTTCCACTAACACAGAAGGAAAGGGAAACAGATATATTACAATTACGTTCTCAGCGGAAGGTGGCTGTCAGTGGACATGATTAACACTGGCTTCTTTTCTCCCTTCTGGGGGGCAGTCTTTCCCCTTCCTTGGTTTGGAGAGGCAAGTTAGTCTTCTGCCATGTAGAGGCGATACATCAGGGCGACAGCCAGGGCTGAGACGGCTGGGATCACCCAGTTGGTCCACCAACTAGAAAGACACAAGAGCAACAAGATGCTTGAATGCTCCTCACTACAGAGACCTCAACCTCTGTGCTCCTCTGATAGAAAACTCCCACAGCCTAGTTTTCTTACTTCTAGAACCACATGAGCTAAAAGGGCAGCTCAGCTCTGCTAAACCTGAGCACAGGGCACACTCTAGAATGTTGACGTCACTGCTCTCTCCTGTTGTCACCATGAGAAAACTCACACCCTTGCTCTGCTTCCAGCTATTCCCATATCCTTTATACAGAGAGCTGCGCTGGCTCTCTCAACAGACACTGCCTGGGAGCAGTGACTTTCTCCTGACGTGAAATCATAGACCACACAGGGGAATGCTCCGGATGCGTCTTGTCCTCTTGCAGGGCCCACTTAGCACTACGATGAGTATCAGAGGACACTGTTAGCCAGACCTTGTCCCCAGAGCCACCAAGTAAGGAGCCTGAACCCCGAGTGCACGGCTGCCACTCAAACTCAGCTTTAAATTCTCAGATACTTCTTCAAAAACCCAAACTTAATATCTATGCCATATGGATTTAAACTGTTAAGTAAAACCATACCCAGAGTATTTAGTCTGTGGTGTCTCTCCCAAATTCAAAAGCATATCTGATTTACACTGTTCAGTTTTTCTAAGCTTCCAGTGGATGGTAAATTAGAGATTATAAGTAAAATTAGAGACATAGCTGGGAAGAACTTTAATGTAGCTATAAATTTTCAAATTGGATTTCAACCTATAAATTTCAACTTTTTGGAAGACAGAAATCAGATGGGAAGATGTCTTAATTCTGGCTCTGGAGCCCTACAGGAGCCTTTGTTCAAAACCAAACAAATGGAAAGACAGCAGCATGTACCTGGAATTAGAGTCCACGGTAGTGATGAGACTTTCCTGAAACACACAAAAAACATGAAATTAACATCTGATTCAAAACATGCTTTAAGAGTAAAAAAAAAAAAAAATCACCATTTTATTCAACTCTGTCCTTTAAAAATTGTTAAAAGGAACAATTATGTTCAACTTCTTCTTACTAAAAAGCCTGATTTCACCATTTTTTAAGAAAATGAAATTTTAAGAACTACATTTAAATTGGTGAATTTGAAAATGTCAATAGAATACATATAATAATCCACACTTAACATTTAAGCACTTCATCATGAAAACTGTAAACAGAGTACTCGTGGGCACATATGCAAGGCCGTGTCACTGTCCTTCGGAAGGGAACTTTAACTCTTCAAAGCACGGAGTATGAACTGTAAGTGTCATTTATGGCAGTCACACCTGCCAGGGCACGAGAGTGCACCTACACCACGTGACCAACATGGTAAGAACCACCATGGCACATGCTACACCGCCTTTCCTGAGACTTCTTCAGCTCACTGAACGGCACCAGAAAGAGCCCAGACTAACTCGGGAACTGCTCTGCCTCACCAACAAATGGTGTTAGTTACCTTCTAGCACTTTCTGAGCACAGGCCTTCTCAGGAGGACCGTTAAAAAAAAAATCACCACATATTTTCTCAGACCGTTCAAGGACTGCGTCCCACCGAAGCACACGCATTTAGGTTTTAACACATTTTAGGAAGCACTTGTAATATTCCACACCAGCGAAACTGTTAGTGCGCCAGCAAAAGCAGCCACAGACAGACCAGCTCCGTCAGAGAGTCATGTCTGCAGCTTCCTGCAGCATAGATGGAAAATATCAGCCAGGCGGGCACCTGGAAGCAGCAAGGCAAAGCGGTGCCCCTGAGAGGTATGTTAGGGAACCCCTCCCCCCAAAAGCAAATTCATTTTAGGGGTGCATGAGCAAAGCAGCCCAGCAACACACACCAACCTTGACACATCACCTTTAAGACTCCTGACATAGTAGGGGAAGAAAAACAAATCATTTAAAAAGAAAACGTCACATCTGTTACCCTTTTAAGCAATTTTAAATAGTGGTGATGACAGGAATCCATAGCCAGCACAAGATTAATTTTCATGAGCATCTGAGTATAATTAACACCAATTGTGGGAGACAATTAAATACGCAAACAATATTATTCAGTCATTAGAAGAAACACAATGATAGACGATACCGAAGAGCCCGCTGAAGGCACGATACTATCGCATGCTGGATAGTGTGAGGACGCAAGGACCACTCGCTTGAGATACAGGCAGGGGTGCATGCATTTCAGGAGACCCTGTGCAACCTCAGGTAGCCTTCCCTGCGCCCCTGTCTTTGTGGCCACATTGAGAGCACAAAGACACCAATATAAGGTTAAAATATTGCTGAGGCTCAAATGTGCCCACACCATTTAAGATACGGATATAAGGGCAGGTGACTTGGCTCAGCAGGGAAAGGTACTTGCTTCAGAGCCGGACAACTTGGGCTTTCCTGATCCCTGGGACCTGTGCAATGGAAGGGGAACCAGTTCTCCTGAAAGTTATCCTCTGACCTGTGCGTGTGTGTGTGTTGTGGCACACAAGCGTGTGCGCACACATACACACACAATAAATATTTCTAAAGTTTAAATATAGGTAAATAAAATAATCCTAATGTATTATTACCACCACCATCACCACTAACAATAACATTCCAAAAGGTAGAACTTAAAAAAAAAAACATAGAGTTTTTGGATTGTCTACTTTCTTCATAGCCTTAAAACCCAGAATGCTTGGGAGTTGAAGCTATAATCTCCACTTCACAGAGGGATAAAGAAGCCCATTTTATTTAGTGGCCTGTGCTCCGAGAGGATCAGCTGGGTTCAGGGAACCAGCAATGAACTCTCTGCTGCCTGTTTTCTGTGCAACCTGGAGGACTTCCAACGTGCAGTAAAAACTACCGGTATGGCATGTATAATGACTTCCAAAGGCCATGTGAGTCAGCATAAATCATGATTAGTTCCATATAAAAAATACAAATCCCTAAAGCCTTTGCAATCCAGTCATCTCAAAGAAGTTCACGTAACCTAGCTCACTCCTTCATTGGAAGTACTAAGAGTGGAGTCTTCCTAAGAAGTTCGGAGACTCCAGGAACTGAAGAGACCAATTGACAAGCCAGACGCTGGACACGTGATCTCCACAGCTTTCATGGCAGCTCAGTAGAGCTTCAGGGCCTCGAGGTCTGAGGATCTCAGAGACTAATACAACCTTGTATATCACAGTGCTTTGAAAAGTATCAACAAGGAAATACCCCAATACTGTTACTACCTTCTATGTAAGCAAATTTGATTGCTGGGGATTCATTCATGGATGTGTAATTTCTGTAAATTCCTTAACTTGGCAGTTTAGCTTCTTCTGGGCAAGTTCTAGAGAATACTCTCCAGTCCATTATATTTCTCAAAACTAAACTAGATATTTTAGGTAAGCAATATTTTTATTTCAACACCGAGGACTAACGCACACACCAGGCCTTATACAGACTTGGAAAGTGCTCTACCGCTGAGCTCCGGCTCCAAGTGTGATGATTATTTAAAAACATCAGACCACAGAACACATCCTCTAGCCTAAAGATGATTACATGGGGCTGTGGGACAATGGTCTTTTATCCTGTCACTTGTATTATTTTAGTAAAATGTTGATTGGCCAGTAGGCAGGCAGGAAGTAGAGGAGGGGCAACGAGAATTTTGGGAAGAGGGAAGTTGCAGTCTTTAGTTGTTACCCAGACAGAGAGAAAGCCAGACACAGAGCAAACAAGATATGACTGCCTGGCTGAAAAAGGTACCAAGCCACGTGGCTAACACAGACAAGAATAATGGGCTAATATAAGTTATAAGAGTTAATAAGAAGCCTGAGCTAATGGGCCAATCAGTTTACAATTAATGCAGACCTCTGTGTGATTTCTTTGGGACTTAAGGACTGCAGGAACCAGGCAGGACAGAAACCCCTATCAATAACATGGGACCCTAAGAAATACACAGTTTTGTTTGGCAGAAATAACAAAGCACCCAGAAAAGCAGCAACTCTTTTTCTTCACGTCACTTGTTTCCAGCCTCTGGAGTAACCAGCAAGGGTCACCCCTTTCTCCCAGCTCCACTCCAGTTTAAGCGAAATCACAACAGGAAATAAAGGGATTCTTTTGCTTGTTGGTTTGTTTGTTTTAAAACAATAAAATACTCCAAAGCTGGTCCATCTGTAAAATATTGAGAGGAAAAGTATCTGCTTTGCACACCAATAGATGTGGAGTCCAGTGAGAGGCTCCACGTCCACTGAGCCACGTGTGATAAAATGGGGGCCCAGTGTCTGACTGAGAGAGAGCTGCTCCCTCCTGCAAACATGGGCAGGAGGTCTTTTGTTAACGCTGACAGTGCGAGTCCCAGAATTCATCCTGTGACGTGTGCTCCGTCCACCAGCTACTCCAAACATGAAAGTAATGGAAACTAAACACTCACAGAGAGCAGCAAACATAGCAGGCACACACACGCTCGTCCCTCGACACTGCCCTTCGGGACAGTCTCATATATCCCAGGCTAGCCTAAAACGCACGCTGTTGCCTGGGATGATTTCTGGTGCTCCTGTGATCATTTCCCAAGGACTCGGGATTTCAGGGGAGCACAATAACGGCCAGTTGTTGGAGACTGACCCGAGGACCTCGTGCATGCTGAGCACCAGCATGTGGATCTCCAAGACCCACAGCTGCAGAGCGAACATGTTCTAAGAACAAACGGATGAAGGTGGCCTCCAGTGGTCTGGGGTATGAGACAGGCTAACCACCAAACACACCTGCATGGGCACTACGGTTAGGGATGTGGTTGGCCTGCAGCAGATCAAAGCTCAGGAAACAAGCCTCCCCAAAGCCTGTTTTCCTGCAGGTGACTGACTCACGACAAAACCACTAACATACTAAACATCTAACAAGACCGAAACGGACCTCTTCCCTGACAGACTCTAGGGGAAACAACCATAGGTATTCCAGCATGTCAGCTGCCTATAAAGCAGCCAGAAAAGCTACCTACTCGTCAGAATCTGAGCAACTGTCACAGACATAGTTCAGATTCTAAACACCATTTCATTTTCTTAACTCTCCCTGAAGCACGCCTATCACCAGTGTTAAATGTGCACTGGAAGGCTCACACATGGCTTTTCCTGCACCGTGTGAGAGCTGGAGTGAGCGCGGCATCTGCACTCATGCTCCTGAGTATGGATGCTATGTATGCAAACAGCATCTCGGCAGCAGAGACAGCACAGTGGGCTTTCCACAGAGAGGCTCGCCCTGTGTGCCTTCTCCACTAAGGCCAGAAGCACAGAACAAGATGGAAAAGCTGGGTTTCCTTGCTGTCGTTTCTAAAGCAAAACCTTCCCTCACCCTTCATTTTTTATGAGCCAAAAATTAACTTTGGCCTAGGTATACTTTTCAGGAACTTTGGCTGGCTGCTCTCATAAATTCTTACTCTAGATTTAATGAGCAAATTAAATAAGAAAGTCAGCTTAGACTGAAGAACTAGGGGATGCCAATGTGAAACGCCTTTTCTGAATGCCCAGGACACCCCACTCTACAGAGAAGGGAGAGCCATAGGTAAGTCCTCTCCGAGTCAGGGAGGAGAACACGCTTCCATTTAAACAAGCATTTTCCATCGAGCTATACACCCAGACTTTTGTTTATTAATAATTATGATGTTTTTCAAAGTAATTAATACATTTGTTGTAACACACAAGGACTCCTCAAAACCACACTGACTGGTAAGAAAAAACAAAGGAAAAACCCCAAACCAAGCTTTTGCAAAGCCAGTAAATCACACATCTACCTAACCCAGAAAGACCTGTGCAGGCGGTGACCTTTGCTCCAGTTTGACCTGCAATGAAGACACACAGTGACCTCTGTTCACCACTCTGAGATGGTTGTGCAAACTTACCGAAGGCTTGGCGATCTTTGATCTGTCATCCTGTAAGGGAAAAAAAAGAAAAGGGTGGAATTAAAAATAACAGGACA
Organism: Microtus pennsylvanicus; assembly: GCF_037038515.1. Classification (NCBI taxonomy): domain Eukaryota; kingdom Metazoa; phylum Chordata; class Mammalia; order Rodentia; family Cricetidae; genus Microtus; species Microtus pennsylvanicus. The sequence goes on from NC_134582.1 coordinate 3,682,659, forward strand.
TCTATCTGTAAAAGTCTCATATTCAAAGGGCTGACTTATTTTTAAATTATTACTCAGTGACTAGCATTTGGCATTCAGCAAAGTTAAATACAAAGTTTGATCCGTGTGGTTTGGCAACAAAAATTCACAGTAGTTAGGAACAAGAGGCATTTCCATCCGCAGTCCCAGAGTTCAGAATGGACCCATGACTGTCTTGGTTATATGTGGAGGGGTTTAGAGACTTACTAGAGTTGTCAATTCAGAGAACAACTGAAAACAAAATCCTTCCCTTCCTTCTCTGCTCTCAAGTTCACTGAGATACGCATCTTTCTGCTATGATGGCCTCAGTGAAGCCTGCAATCTCCCAGAAATATGACTATAAACTATCCAACCCTCAGGCTGAGGATGTCAAAATCCAAGGGCATCTAAATGCTGACCACAGAAGAACCTCACAGGGAGGTGACCTAAATGAAACTCACCCGCCCTCCTTATAGGAAGAGAACTTAAAGGAACAGGACGGGGAGGAATTATCACAAGGGCAGACCTTGCCGATGCAATACAACCATGGTATTTCTGGGAAGTATGAAAATGTGTGGGCTGATAAAACTTCCAGAGAAGTAAGACAGAGTAGAGTCTAAGTATACATAACCTCCCAGCAAATCCAAAAGACGGCAGGCAAGCAGAAAAATAGACACAGACACACACATACATACACACAGACACACAGACACACACACACACAGAGACAGCTCAACAGAACCTGCTCCAAAGTGATTTCTGGGACTTCTAAAAAGAACCTACTTTTATCTTTTCTTCATTTTTGGTTCTTACAAAAACCACCATTCATATACAGTAAGACATAAAAATAGGGATATACCTATATTTATTTATCTTCAGCGTTTCTTGCTTGCATAACGGGCTGGGGCAGCTACTTATCTCTCGTCAAGGAATGTGTACTCCTGGCCCCCTTCACTCCCCGGGCTGCAGGAGAACAAACTGACTGGACTGATTCCCCACCCTCTGGATGTGTCTCTCTCTGGGCTCTCAGAGCCTGGGGAGTGTCCCCAGGGCAGAGCCTTGGAGCACAGCATTCTGACCCTGAGTACAGCAATAACCATAACCAAAAAATGCCAAGCAAAGAAAGCTTGAGCCAATTTATTTTATGACAAAATGGTGTCCTGACTAGGCAAGGTGATATACAGTGATAATTCCAGCACAGTTAAAGGTTTGAGGAGCCTCTTTCAGGTCAGCATGGGCTATATAGGAAGCTCCAGACCAGCCTGGGCTATGTATTGAGACTCTGTCTCAAAATATGCTAAACTCAGAAGAAATTGGTTTTGCTCTATTGCTTTTTAAAGTTTCTCTCTCTCTCTCTCTCTCTCTCTCTCTCTCTCTCTCTCTCTCTCTCTCTCTCTCTCTCTCTCTCTTTCTTTGATGCAAATCTAGACTTACCCATGTCAAACACTAGCCTTATAGAAGAAGAAAGGCACCTCCTACCCCAAGAACTGACTTACTGGGTGGAGCTCCCCGATGATGTACGTTTTGGACAGTTCTCGTGCGTCAGTAGAGTGCCCAACATCCTCAAAGTTCTCGGTAGCATCGCCCCCGGCTTGTTCTCTTAGAACTTCTTCCCCACCAGGATGCTGTTCAGAGAACAGATTGCATGAACGTTAAAATCTTTCAGGTCAATGAGTTAAAAGGAAATGGTTACTTTATTGAATCCAATAGCCTACCCCAGAAGTCACTGATGACCATGGCTGACTTTAAGTGTCTACGATGGGAACTCTAAGCATGCTTCTTCATGATCCAGTTCCTTGGTGACCATACAGCAGAAGCTTCCTCTGATGCTATCTGTCACCGTGCTGGCCCAGCAACAACACTGTTATATGGGTGGTGGCCTTAATAATGTGGTGGGAACCGGAGCGATGGCTCAGGGGTTAAGAACACTGCTGCTCTTTCAGAGGACCCGGGTTCAATTCCCAGCACCCACCTGGCAGCTCAGCTCACAATTGTCTTTAACTCCTGCTCCAGGGAACCCGATGCCCTCATACAGTCATACATGCAGACAAAATACCAATGTACATAAAATGAAAATAAGTAAACTATTTAAAAAGATGTAGTAATGCCTGCTCTGCTTCTCTGGGAAATTCCCCAAATTCTGCTTCTTCACCCATCCCTAAACTGTCTCTTCAGCCATCTACTTAAGGCTCAGACTTGGGACCCTCTCAGCCTGATTCTGGACCAAGGAGGGACCGTCCATTGGTCAGAGAGAGGTGAACACAAAGCTTCCCTTCAGGACGCACTCCGTACAGCTACACTGCGCAGCTGGCATTGCTCAGGGGACAAGCAGGAAGGTGCAGAATGAGCGAGCATGGGATTCTTTCTGGAGGGATCCAAGTAACCGCCATCGGTATAGCCAGAACATCTACGTGGAGCGGAGGGAAGAACCCTTTGTTTTGCAGAAGCATATTAGTGCTTTTAGTTGCATTAACTGGAAAAACAAAGGACAATCTTGCTTCAGGAAGCCAAGTCCAACAGTGGAAAGAGACCCTAGGGGATGAGGCCCAGAGGTTCCTGGCTAAGAGTTCTCAGACTTGCAGAAGGAAAACGCGCTCTGCTAAGTCATCCAAAACACTCTGGCAGGAAAGCAAAGCAAAACAAAACAAAAACCATTTCTTATGTTTTTGGTTATGAGCCTGGCCTTTAATGACTCAGCCACCTCTCTCACCCCTGAAACTCTTCTTAAATTAAGCTTGAAGATGTACCTGGATCAAATTCATCCCGATCTTTAAGCAAGTTACCTTAGGGTCCATAAGCCACCTCCCTGTGTAGCCGAAGGCAGTCAGGCCTTCCTTCCTAGGAGGTGTGGTCTTATCAGAAGACCTGTGTCACTGGGGATGGGCTCTGAGGTTTTCAAAGCCCACACCAGACCAGTGTGACTCTCTCTGCCTGCTTGCCTGGACTTCATGATGTAAAGCTCTCAGCTACTCTCCAGGGTCACCCGTGTCTTCCTCCTCCTGTAATAACCATGGACTGCAAGCAGGCTTCTGATTAAAACTGCTTTCTCTCATGGTATCTCTTCACAGCAACAGAACACCAACTAAGACACGATGGGAACTAGAGAAAATACCAGGACTTGGGGGCCGGAAAGGTGGTTCAGTAGGAAAGAGCATTTGCCACTTGCAGAAACCCAGATTCGGATACCAGCACTCATGGTGGCTCAAAACCACCTGCAATTCTAATGCAGGGGGTGGGGACCTGCACACATGCGATCCACATACATGCACTCAGGTACAGCACCCATACACACATACACATAAAATAAACAAGGATGGAAATCTTGGTCATAACTTTGGAGGATATATTTTATGTGTCAGACACATATCATTACGCTTAGTGTACCTTAATAAACACTTTCCGATATTAGTGTCTGCCCTCAGCATGACTTGACTTGCATAAACATTGCTCTACGTCACTGGAATATGCTCTGCTCCAGCCATTCTGACAATGAGAAGTGACTGGCAAGACGTAAATTTACACTAACGGCTCTAGATGCACCTCAGGTGTGGCAGTGGTAATCAAGACTTTCTGGTTCTGGAATGATCTGGAACTGCCAAACATTGATCTGACCAAGGAGCAGAAAGGCAGGGACGTAGGAGATATGAAGTGACCAAAGTCCCCAGAGCCCAGAGGTGACCAGCCCCACACTACAGCTCCTCAGCTAATGACCTAATTCACAAGTTCCTCAACTTGGGATTCCTGCTCAGGACAAGTGAGCCTCATTGGATCTCCCGGAGTCTTGATGTCCACCAGAGACAGCCTATCTTCCGGGACAAATGAGGTCATCATCTTGGTCTGCTATGGAGTCATGAGGATCCTGGACTGAAGGGGCTGAGGTGGAGAAACCACACATCCCATCTCAATTATACAACAGTCTTAACCTAAAAGAGCGATGCCAAGGGGGCAGCCCTCACCTCAGCTCCAACAGAAAACAAAGCAAAGGGCCCGTTTACCTGAAGCTCCGTCTCCAGTGTGAACCTGGCCTAAATCATCTGCCAGGCAATTTTCTAAGCAAAGAAGAAAACACTTTGGTTACTGGTCTCACTGATCACTGCTAAGCAAGTGTGAGTGTGTGTGTGTGAGTATGTGTGTGTGTGTATGAATAACTTAGGAAAAACACAATACCAAATAAACTGATTGATGTTGGAACATTTTAACTCTACCCTAAAAGCTTTGTGAAAGAATCAATAAGAAAATCGAAGCCTGAAAAATTGTTTTAAGAGAAAATAAACTTCAAGTCCTGATAAAAGAGCAAAGATAAGGGACTAGCTCTTAGCAATAGCCAGTATTTTCCTTGAAACATGTGACACACACAGAAAAAGAGAAAGTGCTCTCCATGTAAATTAAGAGAAAGAGGGGAAGGTGGAGAAGGACGCGGGGCAGAGTAGAGCAAGAGGGCCAATCGCATCTGTGAAGGGTTCCCATTATCCCAAAGGAAGCTTTCATTTTCTGTGGCTCTAGTCAATTCACACAACAAATGCAGGCCTTGTGTCCTCAAAACCCAGCCTCAGGAGTAAGCCAAGACAGTCTGGTTCCTGCCCCTAAGGACCACAGGCTAACAGGCAAACATGAACAATGCTCAACTGTGAACTACAAGTGACTGTCACTGCTGAAATCACACGGTGAGTGCCACCAAGATGAAAAAGGAGTATCGCCAATGGAGAAGAAAATAGTAGAGGCAACTGGAGTTATGAGAAGGTAAGGGTCACAGAAGGAAGTCCCTCTAATGCAGAAGTTCCTGAGTTCAGGGACAGGAAGGAAGCCTGCCTGAGGCCCAGGAAGGAGAAGGCCAGGCCAGGCCAAGAAGGGATCCCAGGTCTCTTCAAGGATCTTGATCTTTTTGGTGAGCAACAGGAAGTCATCAAAATGAAGGTGATGAAGTCAGACTTTACTCTGAGAGTCCTGAGGGCGACAATGGACAGCAAGTGTGCTAGGCCAGAATGACAGCTCATAGCGGAAGCACAAGGAGATGAAGAAGGTGAAGATGGGAGGAGGGAGGGAGGCTTATGTGGGGATTAGGGAGAGAGACCAGATCTAAATTGGTTGTTGGGATAACCTCAGCACTCTGCCCACATATCTTGCAAGATCACAGTTCCTTCCACGTATTTTTGTGAATTCCCAACTTCTTTAGCTGCTTTGATACACCCTCATCCTGACAATACATGAGAACAGAGACAGAGATGAACAGAGACAGAGATAAGGAAATGCCAATAAATGGTATTAGTAGTCTTCATGTTTTTATCTGAAAGAAGGAAGGAAGGAAGGAAGGAAGGAAGGAAGGAAGGAAGGAAGGAAGAAAACTCTGTTTTAAAATACTAAAAGTTGACATGGTCCATAAATGGAGAAATTTTCTGCCACATCTCCAACTCAGAACTAAGGATACATTGAGGAAGTCATGGTACAATGTACACTCCTAATCCTAAAACCTCAAATAAAAACTTACTGAGTGCTGACATGATACCCCAACTTCATGTAAGGGGTTGCAGAAAAATGTAAGTACACTAAAATCATATAAAATTACCTTCGGGTTATGTGTGTAAGAAGGACAAGGCCTTGCCATACATATCCTGAAAGAATGAAGGGCATTCTCAGCAATTAAATTAAATAGCTGCTGACATTCCAGAGAGGTCTGCACCACTCGAGGGATGTGCATCTGTTGCAGAGGGACCCAATTCCAACAACTGCATCGCTACACAGCTCAGTCTTCTCAGACAGGAAGAGAGACTCTGGTTGGAGCAACGGCAGGGAAATTGGAAGCTGATGACTGTGCAGACTGTCTATAGCCATGGACAGCGCACCAGGCCTCCATTACGAGATCTGTGGACGCTCATGTCATCACCAAGGTTTATACTCAGGAGAGTGTGTCTCTTGTTCCAATCCAGAATATACTGGGGAGAAGATCCATCTGTAGGGTTTGGATGCAGACAAGGGGTGCCTGCTGTGCCTCTCAAGCCCAGAGAGATGAGTTCACAATGGTTGGAGAAATGACGCTGAACTTATTTCAAATTTAGCGGCTCTGATTCAGAGAGCTACAACAGCTTTGTCTGGTTGTTTCTAAAGGACAACAGAAAAAAGGAGGTGATATCTGTTTTTGCAAAAGGAACGGTGCAGTGGTCTAGTGGGACTTCACACATCTATAGAAGCAAAGTCTAGAGCAGAACTCTAACTAGTGGTATCTGACAACACAAAAGGCTTAGGAAGAAACACAAAAAGAAGCGTGTGCAACAAATGGATCTCACACTGGTGAGTCCCATCCCTAAAAGGTCATTGTGAGTACACAAATATCCCAAAATCGGAGGCCGGAAACACTTCTGGTACCAAGCATTTCCAAACTGTATCACAGACAGTTCAAATTGGCTACCCACTCCTGAAATTCAGCTGGCTCTCAGGAAAGTTTCTCATCATGGGTCTCTTCTTGAAATGTTGTCTTTCTCAGATACATTCTCTCCGTCCTTCAGCCCACCAAAGCCACCCGATATCCAAGTGCAAACACTGAGGCTCCGCCCTCGGCCCTGCTCCCAATCCACTTGCAGTATCTCTCCTGGTGATTGCATCTTCAGTTTGCATACCATCCGTCCACTAACGAAGACAGCTGAGTAACAACTTCTGTGACCTCCTGGTGCCAGGCTCCTAGCGTGTCTATAATACTTGAAAACTTCACCCAATGCCCAGTGTCCATTTCAAGCAAAACATTTCTCTCTCTTGCCCTAAATACACTCTTTTTGATTCTTTTGGTCCTCGGTTAATGTCGCCCCCGTGACCTCAGCTGTATGGGCATCTCGCTCCTGCTCCAGTGACAGTTTCCAGTCACTCCCAGCATGGCCTCCAGCCTCTCTCCATTCCCTCTCAGCTCACACTGCTACACTTTCAAATCATGTACACATTTGTTTGCAAAATTCATGACTCAGACTTCAGCCTGTTCTGTTCATCTGTGTTTGCCACTCACATCAATGCCGTCAAGTATGCGCTAACTAAATACACGAGATCAGCACGGATCTTTGCTTTTAGGATCGCTACATATGCCAGCCAGCTGAACTTTCTCACTCCCAACGGTTCACACAAATCTCCTTTCCCTGAGATAACCCACTAAATTAAAATCTATATGCAAAGCACTGTGAGGCATATAGAAAAGGACACACCCGATCCTGTCTGACTGAACAGCTTAACAGGCTCAGGCATGTTCATAATTGGATGGGAGAAAAAAAATCATAAAAAGAAAAAAAAAGTACGCGCTCTAATCCTGAAGAAGCATGTACTTCCTTTGGCACAGACAGGGCCTCAGTTCTGACTAATCGTGAATGGCCCTACACCTCAGGCGTGACTTGGAGCAAGGTCCCTAAGAGGCAAAGACGAATGCGCTGTGGGCTCCCAGGTGTCCCCCTCACACTGCAACTGCAGGATTTTCATCTCTGTTAATGTTCAAAAAAAAAAAAAAACCTCTCCCTAGCTTTAGTGTAAAATAGGTGCTCTCCCCCTCTATATAAACATCTTTAAATGATTCGATCAAGCCAATTACTCTTAGCAATTATCGACTATACATTCTACTTAGCAATAACCATCAGAGGAAGAATCTAACACAAAATGTTTCAGAAGAAAAACCCTTCGTAGCTGACACACCCCTGGAAAAGCGGAGGTGGCAAAGGGCCAAAGGACTCTTCTGTAACTACAGAATGGGTATTAGGATCGAGCCAAACCTGTTTTACAATCCTCCCAACTGTAGGACTTTGAAGAGGTTCTGATTAAGTCTTGTTTGAACAGTGGAATTAAAGCTTATGTAACATTTCGTTCATATTAACTTTAAATAGATTAAGTGTTATAGCTTTAATCATTGCTTTGCAATCACTAAGTATCTGAAGTGATTTCTTGACCGTCTCACTTAAGATTTATTTAAATAATTGGGGTTAAATTATTAAATGAAAAATATAGCAATATACATCATAAATTAGAATTCAAGGGCCTACCTATAAAATGAGAAATATAAATAAATAAGGGAGGAAAGTAAGCATTAAATGAATGAGAGCAATAAACTCAGGCAAAGATAGGTCATTTCAGAGAGGAAAATAGACAAGAAAGGAACCCTCACTATTCAGAATGACTGGCTGGAAAAGTGGGGCTACCCCTGACTGCGTTAACTGGGCATCCCAGTCAGTGGCTTTCAGAGAGCTAATATAATATTCAAAAACGTAACAGGTGTATCTTTGGTTTCCTAAAAAAGAGATAATATCACAAACTTGGTCATTATTCTTCACTGAGCAACATTTATCCATAACAACCTGAGTGTGCTATTTACAGACCCTTGGCCAATGCTGATTGATAAAAGCTCGGATTCCTGTCCCATCTTCACTAATAATGGTAACCTAGTATTTTTAAGTAAGTAGTTAAATTACTTGCTGTGAGAAATGAACTCAGTTAAAAGCATGACCACAGATATAGGCTTATCTAGCTACAGGGCCGGCCATGACCCTACCCACCCCAATTTCCAAAGGAATTTAATGAAAAGTACACAGCCTGGGAAGAGACCACCGTTCCTGGGATTGCTTTCTTCAAGAAGAGACACCAAAGTTATCAAAATGGCACACGCAAAATCTCCCTAAGGGACCAGATGATAACACCATCCACAGCCAAGCTCTAGGAACCTCAGTGAGAGTGCATGTCTCTTGTTAAGACTACAGTGCACATAGGTTTGCTCCAGGCCAATGAACCCAAACATTACAGGCCAAGCTGGCTAGCCCGTATGTCTGACCCAGTACTGTTCATGTGGTAAACTTGTCCCCAGAGGGTCCTTATCTTCACCCCCTTCTCTAGCTTCTTGTTAAGTCTCCACTTCAGTACAATCAGGAGTAAGGATGACACAGCGCACACCCGGCAATGGCTTTGCCGGTGGAGAAGAGAGTGAGATTTTTCATACACAGAAGACAGTAATACCAGAGTAAAACTGAAGAAAGCGTTCTCTAAAGAACAGTATCACAGGCATATCACACTGCCCTGGAATGCATTTATAATAAACTCATGACCTGGGGTTACTTTCTAAGTTATGAGGACAAGAACGATAAGATATTAGTAACCTGGCACTTCATCCCTTTTCAGAATGAGGCCAAAGAGAAGTGATAAGAGACAGACATATCAGACTCTACAACAGTGGTTCTCAACCTTCCTAATGCTGTGACCCTTTAATACAGTTCCTCATGGTGGGGGACCCGACCATAACATTATGTATGCTGACACGTCATAATTTTGCTATTGTTATGGACTGCAATGTCTGGTATGGATATCTGATATGGGACCCCTGTGAAAGGGTCACGACACACAGGTCGAGAACCACTGCTCTACAGGACCCAGAATATGTATTTTTTAAACTGCAAGGGGGAAAATCTACTTTGGATTTTCTGAGACCTGTGGATCTACAAAAACTGATAAGAGAACTTTTGATACTAGTTATGATATGGATTATTTGCATGAATAATAAATAATTCTTGACATAGAGGCAATGAACTCAGATGAGGAAAAATGCTGCTGCCAGACATCAGCATCACTTTAGATTCAAACCAGCAGCCTGCGGCTGTCATTAGAGATGCTATCTCCTCGGCAAGACTGGTCCCCAGGCTCGCTCTTCACCTCGGACTAAGGGAAGCACTCCCTCCTTTGCCCTAGCTTCTTCATCTCCTCCACTCCACAGCTGCTCCTGAGCTGAAGGAGGAGGACCTGCCCCAAGCTGCCTGAAAAGGGCGGGAGCTCGAGTGTGGACTCCTCAGGACAGAACGGTTTATCCATAGCCCTGGGCAGGAAAGCTACCTGCTTTGACAGAGAATCAACTCTCAGCTCCTGTGTGCGCGGTTATTTGAATTTCCTTTGAGTTTAAATCTAATAACTGCATCAATTACCTACTTAAGAAATCCAGCTTGTCTGATATCATCTCTAGCAGCATAAGTACAGTTTTAAACCACAAAAAAAAAAAACCCTCAAACAAGTTCAAGGACAAGTGTCTTGGCATATATCAATGAGAGAATTATTAAGAAGTCTTCTTTCTGGGTTGTTGACTAAACAGTGGACTAGACATCTAGGTAGAAAAACAGGGATTTTTAAAAAACAATCTAAGTGCTTTCTGGATTGCAAAAACTGAAGTTCACAGAGCTGGTACATAAAGGAGCAGAGGTAAAAAATAACAGGTTACTCACGGATATTAAAAAGTCTGTTATTAACAAAGAAATTAGTTTAAATTTAAAAAAACTATGAAAGACTAGATGGTTGGAAGTAAGTAAGCACATAGGGTGTTGGAAGCCAGCATGCTGCAGGAGACTAGAAGGAAGGGTCACTCCGAGGCCGGAAGAACATGGCATTACAGATGTGCCAAAGTACCTTGTCCCCACCCAACACAACGAACTGAAGGACCCAGCCACATGTAGGCTGAAAGCCATTGCAACCCAACTCCAGGAAATCACAGCGATGCTGCAGGACAGTGTTGTAATAAAAACTGTCACACACACACACCACACACACAGACACACACACATACACACACACACACACACTCGTTTGATCTGAACTAGTCCAGGGCAGCTAGCCTCACAGCAACCAGTCCTGGACTTCTACTAAGTCTGGCCTCCTCTGAATCCAGAGCCCAGCCCAGAAACATCCATCTGGGTCAAAGTTCCTGATTCCAAAAAGGCTGAAGGTCAAAACCCCCCTCCCCCCCAACCATAGAGATTAAATGGGAAACGCCCTTCTGAAATTTACAGGTGAAGAAAGCTGACGGACAAATGACAGAAAGGCTGTAATCAGAAGAAAGGATGGGGCCACAGACACTTTTCTGACGCAGATGGATTACTTTTTTTAAAAAAAGTGTGAACCAAGTAACTTTACATACAAAACCAAGTTTCTTCATAAATTTCTCATCGGGGAATTTGGAAGGAAATCACTCCTGTAAAACCAAGAAAACTAAATGCTTACCACCGTAAATGCTCCAACTAAAAATAACCCAAAGGAAATTTGGATAGCACACACGCACGCATGCACACAAACACACACCCCTCCCTCTCACACACACACCTCACACACACACCACACATGCGTGTACACACACATATGCGCGCACCCCTTACACCACACACACACCTTACATACATGCGCGTGTGCACAGACACCCTCACACCCCCCCCCACACCCTCACACACACACCCCACACCCTCACACCCCTCTGCACACACACGCACGCACACGCATGCACACAAACACACACCTCTCCCTCTCTCACACACACCTCACACACACACCACACACACACCTTACATACATGCGCGTGCGCACACAGACACCCCTCACACACACACCCCACACCCTCACACCCCCACACACCCCTCTGCACACACCCCTCTGCACACACACGCACGCACGCGCACACACACACCCCTGACACTCTTATGTCAGAGCTCTTAACTGATGGCGAAATGGCCCCTATAAAAAGCGAGAGAGCACTGGAGAAGCAGGATTGGCGGAGCCCCAAGGTGAGCAGACTGCACAGCACTGTAAATCACATCCAGTCAGGGTCTGCACTGAGCTTACTTAACCGAAGACTGCAAAACAACTACAAAGGACAAATACACTTTGCCACGTAATCTAACTATGTGGGCCAAAAGTCCACCAGTTCTGGAGTCTGAAACAGGCTCTTTCATCACACACACACACACACACACACACACACACACACACACACACACACACGGAGTTCCCAAAACAATGACAAAGCAAAAAGACAACAAAAACCCACAAAAAGAAAATAATGCCCCCCCCCAAAAAAAATCACAAGCAAAAACTTATTCGAGATTATCTGTAATAGTTAAAACAAAATAAAGAATACAAAAGAATTTAAAAAGCAGTAAGATTTAAAATCACAAGAAGTCCAACCAGATGTTTCCTTTCATTTCTGAGGTCTGTTTTTCTAAGACGGCAAAGCTTTGACGCTGGCTCGAGCTTATCCGACTTCTCTTAGCTGGGCACGCACATAAGACCCCTGTGCAATCACCCCGCTGACACACAGGCCTGCGGTGAGGAGGGGAGATTGCTCTGAGGTGCAGCTGCCCAAAGGCTGCAAGGGGTGGTAGGGTCCTCACTCATGCTGGGTGGGCTTTTCCGGTGATGCCCCTGCCCCAGGCACCCAAACTCCGGAGGTTAAGCAACCCCCTCACTCATATTCCTGTAAGTAATGCCAACAAATTCATAGGTTCAACAAGACTTTCACCGGCCTGTTGTCATAGCTCTTCATGGGGTGAACAGGCACCGCCTCATCTCTCCCTGAGAAAACTCACTCAGCATTCTCCTCTTAGCTGGGAAAACAAAGTAGGGACAACAGTGTGAGGTAACAGTGACAAATGGGAAGTGTTCTGAGAACGGCTGTCTCCACATGCCTCCAAGTGGGATGTTTCTACCATCATCCCAGGGAGAACCGGAGGCAGGTTCCCGGGCAGGCTGGCTGCAAACCACGTCTCCACAGCACTGCCGTGAGTGATGCTTCCACAGTCCAAGTCCAGGATGGTTTCTGCGCCACAAGCAATGCTTATCTGCCGGGCACTTGCCCTCCTCCCTCCAACCTCTCCAGATGTTTTCTGGGGGCCTCTTCTCTAGGTCAAGGCTGCCCTTGAAGGTTTAACCAGATTTTACAAGTATAAAAATATAGTGGTTAATGGTTTGCTTACGTGTTTTGTGTGTTGAGGAAACATTCAGAAAGAAGAGAGAACAAAGCGGATATCACTTCCCATGATCATTTATCAAAATCTTAAAATAGACCCTCAAACTGCAGGGAATTAAACAGCAAAAAACAGTATGAAGTCTGGCACTTAAGAGTGTTCAAATAATAATATAGTTCCCATTTCTCCCTATCCCATGACCCCATTCCCTAAAACCATTAAAAGTCAGTTCTAGCACCAAAGCCCAAAGAACCCCATTCCCACCACCCCCACCCCATCATCATCAAGATGACGAACTTAAATCAGCTACCACGATTCTGAGAAACTGGGAGGTAGACAGACTCCCTGGTGAGGAGACAGAGAGGGAAAGAGGCCCTGGCTAGGCAAGGAAGGCGACAAATCTCCATATTGGCCAGCTTCTTCCTCAACGTCCCGACTTGAGACAAAATCTACCTATCTGGGAGTCTATCTGACTCCTAGTATCTCGATTCTACCAAGGCCCGCACTGAAAGAGTTCACGGAAACATCATAAAGAGTGACCTCACTCTCTAGGTCAGCCATGAGGAGGGCACCTATGAAACACGGGGTCATCTGTGAGCGGGCAGACAGCTCGTGCTTTCCCTCCTTGAGAAAAGCAAACAAAACTTCACTTTTTAGAAATAAAACAGTAAGTGTTTAGACTAAAATATTCCATGCGTCAATGATGACTCTGAGCTTGGTCAGTATGCCCTGACCAGCATTTTCAGTCCGCCATTACTAAGTCTTTCTCAACAGATAAAATAAAGCAAGTAAAGAAAGTGAAGACATAACTATTATTCTGGATCCTGAAGGGCACAAAGCCCCAAGTTATGATGCAATGGCTTTGAAGTAGAGGGAAGAAAGGCTCGGGACAAGGCCTGCTTCCCAGGGACAGAACCAAGCACAGATGCCACCAGGTGGCGTCACAGTGGACTTCTTGACTGACCACCCAACTTCAATTAAGACTAGTAAAGCCCAAAACCAGGGGCGCAGAGGTAGCTGACTTTGACCTGAGAGGGGCTGTTGGTCTACCTGAAATGCAGAGTGAGTCAGAAGAGCCGAAGCTATGGGCACCCGAGGGCTGACAGTGGTGTCATTCCATCCTCCCTGCTTCCCCCCCACACCAAAAACATCAGGGCCCTTCCTTAAGTGCATTTGAGGGGCAGAGGCAGGCAGATCTCTCAATTTGAGGTCAGCCTGATCTACAGAGCGAGTTTCAGGACAGCCAGAAATCCTGTCTCGAAAAACAAACAATAATAAATGGGGCTGAAATCTGCAGGCGGGCAAGGAAAAAAATTATAAAAATTGTCAGGAAATTACTCAGTCTGATCCAACAGCCATTCCTAGGAGCTTTCTTCTATTTTACACTTTTAAGATTCTATTCATTCAGTCATTTCATTCATACGGAGTCCCTTCTCCATGCAGGGCTATTCTAGGAATTAGGAGAGACCTATGAATAAGATTGAGGAGCTCCAGGGTTCACAGGGGGCATCCTTTAGTAGGAAACAGATATGCAACAATACAATAAGCAAGCAAGTTAGTGTTTTGAGGTCATGTAAGACAAATACAAGCCTGGGGATGTAATTCAGAGATAGAGCAATTACCAAGTACAAGGCTGGGGATGTAATTCAGAGATAGAGCAATTACCCAGCATGTCTCAGTCCATGATTTGTTCCCTAGCACAGAGGAGATGGGGGATTAGGAGGAGATGGGGGATTAGGAGGAGATGGGGGATTAGGAAGGAAGGAAGGAAGGAAGGAAGGAAGGAAGGAAGGAAGGAAGGAAGGAAGGAAGGAAGGACAAACTCAGGGATCTACACAGACTTCCAGCTGGATTAATTTGGTCAGGATAGGCTTTGTCTGTCTGTCCATTGTTTTGAGAAGCTCTCATTGTGTAGCTCAGGCTGCCCGGGAATGCATTAGGAAGTCAAAGCAGTCCTGGTCTCTGAAATGCTGGGGGCTAAGTGGAACAGCTGGCTAATACTTGAGAGACAAAGGAGTGAACTGTAGAGATAGTTTCTTTTTCCAAGGCATAGATCTTAGAATGGGTCATTCTTTCGGTACCATGCTATGAACACTCTGCCTAAATCTAACCTTTTCCAAAAAAAAAAAAAAACTGCTTCTGTGATCCATTTTGAGCCAATTTCCATAAAATGTGAAGTTTAAAACAGGATTTATTTTTGGCCACTGATACCCAGTCACTCCAGAACCATTTGCTGAAGACTGCCCTTCCTCCCTAAAACTGCCTTTATATTTTTGCAAAAAAAAAAAAAAATCAGTGAGAAATATCTGTGCAGGTCTATTTTTGGATTTTTCTATTTCTGTTCCACTGATCTACATATGTGTCCCTCTGCCAGCACCACACTCTCCGGAATACTGTAGATATACTCTAAGTTTTTTAATTAGGTAGAGTGATTTTCCACAAAGGGATTAAGTGGAACAAAGTGGCATAAATTGGCTTTACTTCTAAAATGTCAATCTACTGTGGTGAGCAAATTCAGGGTCACAGGAGACCTGGCCAGGCATGAGCTGTCAGAGGGTTAGACCAGTGACAGCAGCAGAGAGGAAAAGTTAACCAAAGTCTAACTTTCATATGAAGATAAGCCAACAGAGTATTCTGGTGAGTTTAATAGAAGGTGTAAGAAACTCACGACTGGGGAAGGCAGGCAAGGATAAAGATAAAGTTTTGGAACACAAAACCAGGTATTTGTTTCTCAGATGTTAGGTTTGAGAAGCCTATCAGAAACCAAAGTGGGGATATGAAATAAAACACCATACGTGAAGCCATGCTCAGCAGAGGGGCCTTTCTGGCCTGGATATTATAATCCAGAAGGCACCCACATGTTGGAAGCTGTGACACTGGACAAGATGGTCCAGGAAGAAGGAAAAACCCTTGGCCTTAGGGTCTCCAGTACAGAGGTCAGAGATAGGCAGAGAAGGAAGAGGAGGTGGCCAAAGGTGTGACCATGGAGAGAGGAGGAAGTGAGTGCTATCCAGGAAGCCAAGCAGGAAATGACTGCATGACCTTCAGATGACACTGGAGGAACAACCCAGGAGAGGAGCAGTCGTGGAATTAAGAGAAAGGAGCAGATGAAACAGAGAGAAGCGGGGAGTTGATGGAGAGGTTTAACAGGACTTTCAAAGGCTGCACTATGCAAGGGAGCAAACCCTGAGGAGACAGTGGGGAGAGCTGTCCAGAGACGTCGTGTTCATGTAATTCTTAGGAGGGGGTCCCCATGTTGAATAAGGAAGAGAATGGCGTGGGGGGTGAGGCTCTGACGCTGGGACTTGTCACATCACCAAGTGAGAAGGCAGAACCCGAGGAAACATGGCGGCATGGGCTTCGATAGGAAGAAGCCGGGAAGCGTCTCCGAATGTGCTCTGTGTGTACTGAACTCCACTCTGTCTTACAACACAGGATCTGACTCAAGTGTTGCTCCTTGCTCTGTGGTTATATAATAATCCGGATTTCCACAACCAAGTCCCATTAGTGCTGAGTGACAAATCCCTCAGGACAGAATTCCACCAAGTGTCTGTGACGAAGAGATCCTGACGCTACCACAAAGGGCCATGAGTGGGTGAGGAAAACCCGACAGCAGCGAAGATGAGCCGGCAGCTGCGGTCCACAGAAGGCTCTCCTGCTCCGCCCCAGGGTTAATGCCCAGCAGTTACTACGGCCAGGGCAGACAGCACTGAGCAGACACACGTGCAGTCTGCCGTCTAGAAGACAAAGCCCAGCGGCTAAAGAAATGCCCGGTCCTGACTGATGTCACCGTTAGCAGGCACATGCAACAGAAAGTAAGACAGAGAACTGTCCTCTCTGTGGAGCTGACCAGGGAAACAGGACAAGCAGGGAGGAAGAAGAACGAAGGCTTCAGGCAGAAACAAGTCTAGCTGGTTTGAAAAACAAAGCCATGGTGGACAGGAGACAGTGTCACTACCTGAGGTGGAAGACCCATCACCATTAGATTGGGCAGAGATGGGATTTGATTCTAAATGCAATGGGACGCACCAGGAAGGAGTCACATGACAGTCACGTGACAGTCTTTCACAAGACGGAGCTTAGTTTTCTGGAAAATGCACTCCCTAGTGTAATGTTAGCATGCCTTAACTAGCTGAAGGCTCATGGTGCCACCAAGTGAACAAAACCAAAGGCCTGCTGCAGAGGTCAAGGTGAGATGGGCTGGAGACGGAAGGGCGTTGAAGCTGGTGACAGATGAGCCCAGATAAAGATGTCCCAGCCACTCCCGTGGTGGCATGGGAGACTCACAGGAGAGGACTATGGGGCAGGAGAAAGCTGAAGACAGGAAGAGGGGGCGGGAGGGCAGCCAGACACACCCAGGGATCAGTCAGAGCAGCGGCTTCACTGCGTATCTTCTAAAGGCAGTCACTGAGGAAGCCTTCTCCAGAACATCCACAGCCTCCTCACACACGCCTGACACGTGGGAACTGAACCTCTCTGGATGGAAATCACGCATGGTTTAAGTGGGCCCAGTGGCAAAGATCCCTATGCCAAGAACCAACTGGGCGAGACTTGAACAGCTCCTGTGAGAAACAAAATGGCTGTTTCCCTTCCCTTCTAGAAAGCTATGCAGACAGAAGGAAGACAGGAGTCTGCCCTTTCACCTCCTTCCATCTGTTTCACAGCTCGCCTTGAAACCTCAGAGCAAGAAAGGGCACTCCTACCATGGGATATGATTTCATTGAAAGCTATCCTGGTTATCTTCCAAACCCTATAGGCCTCAGGTTTGGTAGCGCAGTGCAGGCTGTATGCCCGAGCCGGCTGGGAGACTCTCTAAGCCACATGCCTTTGCCTTTAGGAGAAGAAGGCTGCCCCCCATGCAGTAGGAGGTCTGTTTTAGTGACCTATAACACAAATGTAAAGTTCTGTTTTCTTTCTGGTCTGGTTTGTATGTGTGTACCTGTGCAGCATGGGAATGCATGCATACATGGATGCGTGTGTGCACACGTGTGTGAAGGTCAAAGGTTAACCTCAGGGACTGTTTCTCAGATGCTGTCTACCTTGTTTTAGGCACAGGGACTCCTACTGGCCTGTAGTTAACCAAGTGGGGTAAGTTAGCTGGCCAGTGAGCCTCAGGAATCTCCCCAACTCTGCCTCCTCAGTGCTGGGACTACATGTCTGCACCACCACACCTGGGTCTTTTACACGGGCCCTGGGGATTAACTCAGATTATGTTTGTGGGTCGAGCACTTTATCAACTGAGCTATCTAACCCCAACAAGGGTTTTAGAAGCAAACTGTCCTCGGCATTACAGCATACGACGTAATGAATGTTAATAAACGTCCACTAAATGTTCCCTGCTATAGTTTTTATCACCCCACTGGGGAGGAGGGAATTAATAAGTGACATTTACTTGCATAGTAAAAAAATGGAGAGCAGGCAGAATGTGTTTTGTGTCCCAGCCTATGGTGGCTCAGCTGTACAAATCCTGGTGAACAAAAGAACAGCAGGCAGGAGAGAACTCTGGTACCAAGGAGCTTGCAACGCTGAAACAGTTGCATCCCCAGCCAGCAAGCCAGGCAGTGTGGGCTTAAAGGATGTTAACACAATCTTATCCCTTCGCCTCCAGCTCCCCGGAGTATCCTGCCTTCTTCCAGAGTCTCCCCGGGCTCCCATTGTCTGGACACTCACCCGACTAGAATATACTTTATAGGTATAGAAAATTAAGTTCATCTTTGTGATCCTCCTGACCAGAGGCCACCAAGACCAAGTTCTGGACGCCGCCTATCATAGAGCTTGGTGCACCCGATCTTCAACCCATTCCCATGGCTCCGATAACTGCAAGAAGCTCAGGAGTCAGCTCATAAATACAATTAAGGGTTCATTCCCAAGGAAACTACATCCCAGGAGACACCAAGAACGCACCTGTCAAATGGTCTTGCACATGGCACAAAGACAGGGAATAGTGCTGGTGCGATGGCCACTGCTCCCATAGGACAGGCGGGTGTGTGCCGATAGTAACAGATTTACACGTGAAAGGTGCCACTGCTCCCATAGGACAGGCGGGTGTGTGCCATAGTAACAGATTTACACGTGAAAGGTGCCACTGCTCCCATAGGACAGGCGGGTGTGTGCCGATAGTAACAGATTTACGTGTGAAAGGTGCCACTGCTCCCATAGGACAGGCAGGTGTGTGCCATAGTAACAGATTTACATGTGAAAGGTGCCACTGCTCCCATAGGACAGGCGGGTGTGTGCCATAGTAACAGATTTACGTGTGAAAGGTGCCAAGCACGTTTCTGTTTGTTTGTTTTTCTGATAACTATACACACCCACATAACAAGTGCCAGGGATCAAATCCACAGTCTTGAGCCTGCCACGTAGTATTCTGTATTCTGCCATTAAGCTGGACCCTCACCCCAAGTAGGCAGTAATCAAAATGTAATCATGTGACACGGTATGGTGGCCGCGCTGGCCATCCCTGCACTCAGGAGGCTGAAGTGAGAGGACCATCTGTTGAAGGCCAACCTGCGCAAGACCTGTCTCCATAGTAAAACAAAATAGCAAGGCGTGGGGACATAGCTTAGTGGCTTGTCTGGCACACTCAAGGCCCTGAGGTCAAACCTCAGTACAAAAACAAAACCAATTCCAAGCACAATTAACAATAACAAAAAAAAACCCAAAATTTTTAATTGTCTGGACACCTCCTCTTTACGCGCTTTTCACGCATATTATTCTTCCCAATGTCCTAAGACTAGAACCAGCCTTAGCACCACAGCCCGACATGCTCGCATGAATGGAGGAGGACCAGAGTTATTCAGATTCTATTACACAAGACAGGCACTGTGGGTTGTCTCCCAGGGTTCTGGAATCTTCTAGAATAACAGATATCCGTAGTAAGTGGTGATTAGCATCTTACCTAGTCCCTGATTTACCCCCACTGGCCTGTAGAACCTGTTTCACTTCCTTATTTATAAAATTTTCATCACCTTAAGGACAAAAAAGAGAGATTTAAGTGCCTTGAGTGTGGTCTGGAGCCTTTGTTTTGGTTTTCACTGTTTTAGAACAAAGCTGGAATCTATTTTCAGAAAAGGTACACCTCCCCGAAACAGCAGAAATAGCTAAAAGAAACTTAGGTGCATACCCAGGTGGCCTTGCAGGATGTCACATTGCGACCTGTTTACCCAGGATGCATAAGCCACTGCCATCACTGAGGGCTCCTTTGAATGTGACAACAGATTTCATCAAGACCCCAAAGCCAAAGCGCGTCAGAAGCTAAGAGCTTCTGCAAGGCAGAATGCTTTCAAAGGATATTCAAGACTCAGTTTAGAAAACAGGGGCATCTGGGGGCCACTAGGAAATGTCCATGGGGAGGAGGGTCAACTCGCCTTGTGACACGGTCCAGGAGATGTTATGTTACCAACACCCATGCTGCCTAGACGGAAAGGTAGCTAACAGGGTTATCACAGGATGCTTCCTTCCCTCCCATCCACAGCCTGTTAAAACCTGGCCCAACCGCAGGAGGGGGAAATGCAAACTTGTTCTTGGCCCTAAACACCTATTTTCATTTCAAATCATGATGTCTCAAATTTCTGTAATCATTAACCTGGTTAATAACATGGTCTGATAGGACAAGACTCAATTTCACAAAAATAAACTAAAAACCTACGGGTTGGAACTAAAAAAAAAAAAAAAGAGGGGGTTTCAAAATATAGGTAATGAGACTTATAATCCCATTGCAGGCACCAGCTAGAAAGCAAACACCTGCGGCTGTTTAGATTGCCTTGGCAATCGGCCTGCCCTCCCTCTTGGGTTCCTACCCATCCTTTGAACCTCTAAACATTATTTCAGCAAGACAGAGTTCACATTGCACAAGTAACCTTCAATCTGTGTTCTTGACCAGAAAGATAATTTTTCTGAATACTCCCCTATGTCAAGATTACCTTCTGGATTTACATGTTACCTACAAACACACCCGGCACTGCGAAGTGGAAACCACAGCCCTAGTCTACCCCTGACAACAGCTGACAAAAGCACACGCACTCAGCCTGCTTTGGGTTCTGTTGTTTGTCTGTATGTCTTGTTTTTTTTTTCTTCTAGTTTTGGTTTCTGGAGACAGATTGTCACTGATGCCCAAGCTAGCCTCTTTCACTCTTGGCCATTCTCCTGCCTCTGACTAATGCTGAGATTACATGTATGCACATCACACCAGTCATGCTTCAGTTCCTGTGTCGGTGGCAGGCAGGCAGGCACTGCCACGGACTCCCCTTTGCATGTAGGGATCAAAGGCACAGAGGAAGGTAGAGAGCAGAGCAGGAACCACCCAACATTACAACACACGCTTCTTCAACAGAAACGAGGGATTCTTAAAAAAGGAGAAAACCACCTCAGTGGAGGGGTGAGCTGTGGAAACATAGCTCAAGGTGACAGAAAGTTCCAGACGGAGGTAAGGAGGCTGCCCCCACCCCCCCTTTCATTTGTAAATTACCAAGGACAGACTAGTGCTCAGTACACCGGCTTCGCGAAAGTGCCGAGGCCTTGAAATGTAGAAGAATGGGAGGAAAAGGCAGAGAAAGTGGGCCAGACGGCCAGACACTCTGGTCTTGTAAAATATTTCTGTTTTAAGCCTAAGCCTATGATAACTGCATAGACTTAACAAAGATAACTGAAGCTGGAGGGACCTAGGAAGGAGAAAAGCTGTCTGGCGGCATGTCTTCGCAGCAGAGCTGAAGGAGACTTGTGTGAAGCTGCAACCCGAACAGACACGGGCAGTTGTCTGCAGGGACCACACAAGGCTGTGCACAGTGAACCTAAGGGCAACACTACCCTGGAGGTGGAAAACCAATGATTAAAACACTGTGCAAAACAAGCAGTCGTACGTAGGAAAAGCAAGCTACAAAGATGTCAAGAGGAAAAACCTGTCGACACCCGGCAGAATCTGGACATACTGAGAAGTCACAGGAAATGCTCCTGCTACATTCCAACATGCTAGAACATTCATAAACAGTGGCAGGGGTAAGAAAGGCAGGAGGGCACCTTGGTTCCTCTAACCCTCATGTCAACAGGACCCAACCGTTTTGTATCTTCCAAACTCAGCTCTCTTCATCATCTCCCTAGCTGGCTGGCTCCTGGGGAGCATGTTGCTCAAGAAGTGTTCTTCCCAAGCAATTCTCAAAGACAGGGTGTTGATAACTTCAGGAGAACAAAGGATTTGCTTTCCAACTTGTTTCCCAACTGAGTGGCTGCCTCTTAGGCCTTCAGCTGGGCCCAGGAAACCTGTAGGATCCTCTCCCCCATTTCCTGCCTCGTGAGAATAAAACAAGAGAATAAACAGTTTTGAATGGGATCTAATAATCTCTTCCTTGTTATCTATTTCAAGCATCTACTTTTAAAAGTCATACACAATGTATTCACTAGAGAAACTGCATGGTCTGTGGGCCATTTGGCAGGATCTGGAGACAGTGTCACTGTTAGGACGGGGGTACTAAGGACAGCTAGAGAGGCGACCTAACAAGTCAACAGGACTGAGTCTAAAGACCGTGTTCTAGAGGACAACAGGACAAGTTAAAACTGCTTCATAGTATAAAATATCCCAATGTTTTGTTTTGTACAAATGCTACACTTTATTACACACACACACACACACACACACACACACACAAGCACACGCATGCACGCATGAAGTCAAAAGGCACACTGTATGATTACAGATACCATGGCAAGGGAAGGGGCTAAAGGGACAGTTCCATGTGAGGAGCCAGGCACAGGGGCCTGGGTTCCTCATGTCATGCAGGCATGTCAGTTTGAGAAGCCAGGATGCAAATTTCCTCTGGGCTCAGCAGAAGGGAGGCAGACCTGAGTCCACACCGCACTCCATTTCCACCTAAATTGGAACCCCTTTTTATCCCTAACAGTCAAGTGTTTTACTAGGAGACATCAACTCCAAACTTGCATGTTTTCCCTGTGTTTGTTTAACACTGTATGCAAAAAAGGGCTCTTGATTTAAATTATAATCTAAAACTGAGCCTCTTCTTTTGCCTAGTCCACAACCAAAACAATACAAAACACAGGCAAACCATCCCCATCAATCAGAATTCTTATTTAATTGGGAATAAGTGTGTTGTGTTGTGACTCAAAGCAAAAGTGCGTCCGGAGGAAATAAAGATTAAAAATTACAACCTTGAGACCAGCATTGCCCAAGGAAATTTAAGCCATTTATTTTAAGCCATTTAAAACTTCCGAAGTAGCTTAAGGATGAAGCTCCAGTTTTCTGGCTGTACCATGCTGCCTACCTGCCTACCCTAGTGCGAGCTCAAAGGGCAGGCTAGGGAGTCTTCCGGATGCCCACCAATCAGGCGCTGGGCTCCAAGTCATACTGCAGTAAGGCGGTCAACATTCAGTCTCTGCTGAGTGAACACTGGTGAACATAGAGGTCTCGACTTCAGAATGGCCCTGGGGGTGTCCCGTCCTGGACTTCCGACCCTAGCGAACCCTCTGGAAACCCACACCTCTTCAGACCAGCGGTCTCCAACCCGCTGGTATAAGAAGTCCACTCATAAATCTGTTCTACAAGGAGAGAGCCTTATATGCAAACACAAGACGGAATAAAATAAAAGGGGATCTTTTAAAATCCTTGTGCGGTTATGCCCTCTCCTAGTAAGTGGTTAGCATTTATTCAGGACCCTCCTGAACACCTTTAGGAACCCAGCTCTGGCCCGCAAGTATTCCTCCCGTAGCAGCCTGCAAAAACCGCTCACAAAGGCTAGGATGCTTCCCGACCTCCCAGGGCCATGCCCAGGTGTGCAAACCCAAGGGGCACAGACACAGGGGTGCACATGCAGGTGAGCATGCTCAGAAGCGAACACAAGTGTGCAGACGCGGAGGGCCCTCCTAAACTTATGCAAACGAATGCGTACTCACAGATAACGCCTATTCAGACCTCGGTCCCGGGTCACGCGGGGGAGACCCAAAGCCCCGGCTCACCCTCCCCGCGCCCCCACTGGAGCGCGCGTGCCCAACTCACCTCTTCCAGAAACTTGGTTAGATCGTACACCTTGTGGTGCAGGATCACCCAGGTGCTCTTGCTGTCTTTGTGCTTCTGAATCTCTTCCAGGGTGTAGTACTTCACATCCTTGTTTGCCTGTCCGGCCATCTCGGAACAGTGAGCCTCCCGGGCCCTGCGACTCAACCGTGCAGGGTGGTGTGCTACTCAAGTCTGAGTTGCCTCCGCCCGGGACATTCCCAGCCTTACCGGGACCCGTGCCCAGGACCGTGAGGTGGCGCCTCCTCCAGCGATTGGCCAATATGGTGCTCCCGCCCTCGGTCGACGCCCTCCTTCGGTCCAATCACACCCCTCAGCTCAGGATGCTGGTATTGATTGGCTACAAGAGGTGCCCTTCACAGTCACCCGCTGCCTGCGACGAGGACAGGGACAGACTTTTCTGAGTCTGCGCGGAGGCAGCGGGTGGGGTCACTGGGTGATGAGGAGGCAAGATCGGAGGTCTAAGCACCAAACAGAAGAGGAAGCGGTAGGGCCGGGGCAAACTCCATCCCCAGCCTTAGGCCCTGACCTCCACGCTAATTCCTTGCGTGTTTCCTACTCAAACCTGCCTTGCGTCCTGATAATCACTTAGAACAAAAAATGCAGTGGTTCAAGTCCACAAAGTGACCGTAAGAAGATAGGAAAGAGAGTCTCTTACAAAGTGTCACAGTTTAAACCCTGAAATCGAATATGTGGTCCCAAATAACGAGCCATGCATTTTACTCTGCCGGTACCTTAGGGATGGCTCATCTAACAGGCAAACAAAGACTCTAAAGAAATTACTACATAAAAATTAGAAGCATACAATAATTTCTGTAACCTGAAACAGCTTCTGTGCCAGGACACCCCGAAATGGCAAGGACTTTCTCTTACCCTCCACAATGTTGTTAATTTAAATTCTAAATAAGGAACCGAGCTGTGCACTGTGAAGGGCACCCCCCTCCGCCTGGCACTCCCCTGCCCTTTTGACAGGGAATAAATACCATATAAGATAGCAGGGGGCACAAAGACTCTTAACTTATTTTAAAAGCCCTTAGTAGTTATTTAAGTCTTTTAAACAATGAACTCCAAAAATAAATATAAATAAATGACATTAGTGATTTCCACCTCCGTGATTTCCGGGGAAATCAGGAAGGTCCTGAACACAGTAGGTGCTTAGAGGTAAGTTCCTTCCCCTTTACCTTCTCCAGGAAGACCTACTCATGGGGAAGAAAACACTGGAAAGTACTCCAAACTACTCTCCTTGTTTCTTTCGTTTAACCAAAAGGAAGCATTTCCAGTTGCAACTCAGAAGTATTTCTAAGGTAAATTATTTGTATTAGGATAGAAATCTGTTTAATTCACATACAACATGCATGGATTTTATTTTACATTAACCAACTAAAATATAAAGTAGGAACAATTGCCAAGAAGTTCAGTGGAGTTTTTAGCTTCATGGGAAGTTTCAAATATGCAACGATAGGCTCTCTGTATCCCTCACCTGGCAATATAATAATGTAACTATACAATAAAAGCAAAAGGCAGCACACACCTGCAGACCCTGACTCAGACAGGGGAGACAGAGGACAACGGGTCTGAAGCCAGCTTGGGCTACATAGCAAACAGTTTTAATTTTGAAGACATCCCATTTTTGCTTGGTTCTTTGTGTTTGTTTTGCTGTTTTCTAAGATAGTGTCTTACTGTGTGGTCCAGTCTGGCTGGGAGCTTACTGTGTAGCCTACACTGGCTTCCAAATCCTCTCTGAAGAGGTCTTTCTGTCTGGTTCTTGAGTAGCATGGACTACAGAACACCCCCACTACGTCCCAATTGCAATGCATTCCAAGTTCCCTTTCTTTGTGTAAAGTGAAAGACTCACAGTGGAGTTCCCTTTCCTTGCATCAAATTCCTCAAGCATTATTTGTTGGGAAGACTTGAAAGGAAAAGGAATGGAGTAAAATATACCCTGCGCACACCCTACAGTAATTCGTGTGTGGATTGGTTAGCTGTACCTAACAATTAAACACGGGAGCTGGTTAGCAAGAGAAAGCACAGAAGTAGTGTATGTGTATGTATGTGCACATGGAGATTTACACTAGAGACAAAAGTCAAAATACAAGCAAAGCACGATGCTTTTATACATTTTAGATAAAGAACAATCATCTCATGAGGAAATGACAGACCTCTGAGCTATGCTGGTAAAATCAGGGGAGGTCGTCAGGAGATAGATGGGATAAAGGTAAGTACTAGAGGAAGGCAAAGGTCATATGAAGAACTTATCTGTGTGGGTTTATGGCTGCCCTCATCAATACTTAGTGAGCAAGGCTGTTTGTACTCCTGGTGTTAGAAAGGTAAGGTTTCAGGTTTCAGCTTGAAATAACCACTATGCCAGGGCCACATGATTGGAGACAAGTCCCTAACTCCTGCCATAGCCTGTCTTCAGTAAATTCTTTTGGCTTATTTATCAGATATTAGTGAAATTAATTCTGAATTGTATACTCTTTTCCACTAATCCATATATCTATGCTTCCACCAATATGATACAGTCTTGACAACAATAATTATTGAATAATTCCTGAGATCAGGTAGGATGAGTCCTCCTGCTTGTAGGCAGATGTTTCTGTCCCATCAACCAGCTCCCAAATAATGGCATGGAGACCTATTCGTTATGGAAGCTCAGTCGATAGCTTAGGCTTACTTATCATTAGCTCTTATAACTTAAACTTTTATTCACCTACAGGTTGTCATGGGACTCCTGGCAATTGCCTGTCCTCCTGCCTGTCTAGCTCCCTCTCACTCTGGCTGGTAACTCCTCCTGTCTCCTCCTTTCTTCTTCCCAGCATCCTTGTGCCTGGAAATCCTGCCTAGCTATTGGCTATTCAGCTTTTTATTAAGCCAATAACAGAGACACGTTTTCACAGTGTCCAAAAAGAATATTCCACAACACCTGCTTTATTTCCTTCTCTAAAACTGCTTCCAATAATCTCAATTCCTTTCCTTGTCACATACACATAAGCATAGCTAATGTCTGTGTCGGCCCCAGTCACTTTTCTATTACTGTGATAAAACACCATAGCCAGAGCAACTTACAGAAGAAAGAGTTTATTCAGGCTTGTGGTTGCAGTGGGATGAGAGTCTGTTAGCAAAGGGAGACATGGCTGCTGGGACAAGAAGCAGGATGGTGGTTGAAGCAAGAAGCAGGGAGCTCACATCTTGAACCAAAAGCACTGTAGTAATTTGAATAAGAATGCCCCCCCATAGACTCATATATTGGATGCTTAGTCACCAAAGAAGTGTGGCCTTGTTGGAGGAAATGTGTCACTAGAGGTGAGCTTTGAGGTCTCAAAAACACGAGTCAGGCCCAGTGGCTCTCTCATCCTGCAGACCCGGATGAGAAGTCTCAGCTACCTCTCCAGCAGTATAATATCTGCAGGTAGGTTGCCATGCTCCCTGTCATGCCGATTCTGGACCAAGGGTAAGCAGGACCCGTTTGTGTGCTTTTGGTGTCTCTGCACAGCAACAGAACTGCAACTGAGACAAATAAAGCAGAGAGAGAACTGGAAATGTCATGGGTCTTGAAACTAAAGATACCTCCAGGGCCGAGCTCCCTCCAACAAGGCCATGCCCCCAAACCCCCAGCACCACCAGGGGAGCCCAGATGTTGAAATGCCCAAGACCATAGGCAACATTTCTCATTCAGATCACCACAACGTCCACTCATGTATTGTTGAGAATTTAATAAGAATTCCTATAAAAGACAGGAGAGCTGGATGACAGCAAGGGCTGCTCTTGCAGAGGACCTGGGTTCAGTTCCTAGCCCTCACAGGGATGGGCTCATAACTGTAATTTCTGTAATTCCAATTCCAGTGGCCCCAGAGCTCTCTCTGGCCTCAAATGTCACCTCCATGTATGTGGCACACATACAGACAAACAGATGCACACAAATACACATTTTTAAATGACAGTTTTTTCATTAAAGCTATATGTTAAGCTGGGAAAAATTGTGCACTGCCACCCCTTCTAAGATATGAGCACAGAGATCTTTCTTAGATATTTTCCATCAGCTATTTCAATTTCAGCACACAAATCTTATATCTTCATTGGATATACATCAGAATGTTCTCACATAAATTTTAGGTATTCACTATCATTATTGTGTGTGTGATGAGGGGGGGGGATGCACGTGTCAATGGCACGTGTGTGAAGGTCAGAAGACAGTTTCAGTACCCTCTTTCCACCTTTATGTAGGTTTGATGCAGTGGACTCACATCCCCAGGCTTGCTGAACAAGTGCTTTTTACTACCAAGGCATCTTGCCGGTCTTAAACATTCGTTTTTAGTAATTATAAATGGTATTGTATTTTCTTGTATACCACTCCATATTCATTTCAACATATAATTACTTAGCTAATTTTTACATTTTCCTTGAGTCTATACTTTCATAACTCTGCTTCTTGGCATGTGTATTGAGATTGTCTTATAGCCAACTATGTCACCTGATAATAACCTATCATTTTTTTTATAAATCCCTTATCTCATTGACTGTACCATGTTCAAAGGTGGCTGTATTACTAGATCAGGTACTAGATTGTCGCTGCAATAAAAACTGGGGGGAAAAAAAACGTTTTAGAGAAGGGTAGGTTTTTCTGGCTGATGGTTTGAGGGTACAGTCCAGCCTACTGGGGAAGTAATGGCTACAGGGGTTTTTGGCAGATGGTCATGTTGTATCTGCAGGCAAGAACTCAGAAGAATGGCTGGAGAGATGGCTCAGCAGTCAAGAGCACCATTTGCTCTTGCAGAGGACCAGGGTTCAATTCCCAGCACCCACGTGATAGCTCACAACCATCTGTAACTCCAGTTCCAGGAAATCCAACACCCTTCTCCACTCTCCACAGGCACCAGGCACGCACGCACGCGGGGCACATACACACATGTAGGCAAGACACGCGTACATACAAATAAAGGCCATTTAAGAAAAGCCAACAGAGGTAACGCTGGTGCTCACCTGGTCTTCTCTTTTTCATTCAGTCCAGGACCCAAAGCCATGGAACAGGCAGGTCTTCCTACTTCAATTAGACTAGTCCAGAGAAACCCACACAGACATTGTCAGAAGCTTCCTTCCGGGGTGACTCCAAATCCCATGGAGTGGACAATTAAGAATGATCACTGTAGGTGATTGGTTATTTCTGTGGATGTCCCTTAGTAATTGAATTGCTTTTCGGTGTCCACCAGCTTTCTGACAGATGCTATCACAAGGGACGTAGAGCTTTAATCTTGTTTATATCTGTAGAAATGGTCCTATGGTTTCACCGCTTTAGCCTTTTCCAATGATAGAATGCATTGAGTTGCTGAAGGACAATGGTCTTGTACCCTGTAAAGATTTGTCACTTGTATTGGTTTAATAAAATGCTGATTGACCAGTAGCCAGGCACAAAGAATAGGTGTGGTGATCAGAAGAGGAGAATTCTGGGAAGAGGAAAGTCTTGGTCTGCTGTCATCACCCAGATGCAGAGGAAGCAAGATGAGAATGCCTCGCTGATAAAAGATACCAAGCCACGTGACTGACATAGACAAGAATAATGGGTTAATTAGGGTGTAAGAGTTAATAAGAATCTTGAGCTAATAGGCCAATCACTTTACAACTAATGTAGTCATCTGTGTGTTTCTTTGGGATTGAACGGCTGAGAGAGCAGGCGGGACAGAAATGTCTGTCAACATTGAGTTTTAAATATTGAACTAGCATTGTGCTTGTAGGATAAACCTCATTTATGTGTGGTGTTTAATATTGTTTTTAGCAAAATCTCAATCGTTTGGTTTAAAAAAGCATCTTTATATAACTTTCTTCTTATTTTATCCCCCCTTTAGTTATTGACTTACAACTTTTCCTTTCTTCAAATAGATGCATTTAGTGAATGTTGCAGAATATTTGATCACACTTTCAACCCTGAGATTTCATTATGTACTTGAAAAAAAACTGTTTATACTTGTAGTGTGGCTCAGCTCCAGTACACACCTTTAATCCCAGAGATTTCTGTTTATTATAAACAGAATTAAATGAAGTTAACTAAAGGTCAAGAGACAGAGCAAGCAGCCAGTTGACAGGAAATGAACAAGAAGAAAACCATAGAGAGTAAGAGGGAGTCAGGACGGCAGGACATAGAAGGGGGAAGGACATGGAGTTGGAAGAGTCTTGTTTGAGACAGTGTTAGAAGAAAGGTCTTTTTCTGGGTCATTGGTGGAGGAGGAAGGTCAGATGGGTGATTTCTCTCCCCCTCTGAGCTAGCAGGCTTTCACCCCAGCATCTGGCTTCCAAGTCTTTATTGGTAAAATCAAACATTGAGAGTTTGCTGAAAACAATATTTGGTGTTCCAGCACATGGCACAACCACACAGACTGAGCAATCATGCCAGCTGTGGACAAACTGAGAAGCCATCAGATTTGGTAAGACACCTGGAAGGTTCTCAAGGAAGGAATTAAGTAATATTAAAGGGGAAAATCTTTCCCATATCAATGATGGGAAATATTATAATACAGGGCCTTAGGAGGAAGTCAGCTGGGTGAGATCTCTGCCTCTCTGAGCTAGCAAGCTTTCTTTCACCCCAGCATCTGACTCCTAAGTCTTTATTGGTAAAATCAAATGATTGAGATTTAGTAAAAACTGACAAGGGAACCATAATATACCTTTTTCTTTGAAACCCTAGGACTGCTGAATGACCTATGACCTCCAGCAGAGCCTTCTCTTGAAGTCATGGCAACCTCTATAATCAGACCACAGAAAGATGCTTTATTCTTAAGTAGATGCACAACTGTTTAGGTTTAACTAAATATGCACAAGAGACAGAGACAGATATTTCTGGAAAGGAAAAGCTGTTCTGTATTAACATGATATTCAAAAGACACAAATAGGATGTAGCTTTCCTCCGTTCATATCTAAATTGGAGTCTTTTTGCAGAAAAGTTTAGTTGATAAGAAAAGCAAGAGAGAGACAGACAGAAAGACAGAGACAGAGGAGATCGAGAGCAAATACTTCTTAAAGTATATATATTTTTGCACAAGGTTAGACATAGAATTGATAATTTCAATGGTATTATAATGTCCCAGTTGTGGAAGTCAGGAGGCATTTGTAATATTTGTGTACTTTTAATTTCTTGGGTTTCTGTGTCTGTGAGAATTCCAGATACTAAACATAACTGTGCAAACCATTCAGGGTCCTTGACAGTCCCAGGATGCAGAGGTGACAGTGCCTCTCTGGCCAGGAGTTAGGGAATTGTCTAGGCAATCCTCAGAATCAAAGCCATCACCAATAAACTGGTTGTCTTTGCTTAGAAAACAATCACTCATTTTAAAACAGGGCCAGGCACAGAAGACTAAAGTCTTCTGAGGCGCATTTTTTTTTTCCATTCAGAGTTATGGCACACGATGACCTATTTAAGATGCTCGAGGAAAAGGATTATCTGGTGGAAAAACGGAAGTACTCCAGGTGAGCTACTGGTACACAAAATTCACTAGCGTGGGAGGCCTTAACCAGCAGTTAGAGTGAGCTCGCTGGTGGAGCATCTGTTGCTGGACAAAGGGTCTAATAAGCACATCGTGTCTGAACTGCTGCAGTTTTGAAGAATATTATAGGTGAACTTTGACACAGGAACCTGCGTATCTGCAAGGAGAACGCTCGTTGGAATCTTGCGAAAGAACTGATCGCAGACAGGCAACGACTCTTATGACTTCTCAACTCTCCTTTTCTGTGGGTCTGACAAGAATGAGTTCACTTCGGGATCAGTAACTTTTCCTGCTCCGAGTAAGTCCTGCTATGGTGGTAGAAAATGCTGTTTAATGCTCCATCGCCAAACGCCTAGCAAACACCTAAGTGTGGCGTGTGCTTAATAACTACCTGTCAAATGAGTCCGAGGAGCGAGGAGCGTATCACCGCGGTGGAGCCTCATCACCACAGTTGCTTAGAGAGCAACCAGAATCTGAGCAGAAACTGTTCCTGTCACCAGACTGCGGCTCACACATCCCAGCCAGCAGGGCGGCCTGCGGCTTCACACAGCCTTTGCACACAGCCCGGGAACCACGTGCACTTGGGCGGTTGGGTGACCTGCGAGGTGCTAAGCAAACTCTCGTTTTCTCAGGAAATCCCATGGGCCATGCTGGGGCGGTGACAGAAGGCACTGCATGTATTGCACGGTGGGGCCGACCCCTCCGGGCCTATGACACCGAAGGCCACGCTGAAATCGGCTCCCTAGGCACCGTGGCATCTGTCGGCAGAGGGCACGCGGGGAACAAGGGCTGCGCGGGAGCAGCTGCCAGGGGTCATAAGGTGGCACTGGGAAGCACAGGCCTCTGGGAGCTCCGGACCCCCTGCTGGGCGGCAGGGATGTGGGCTGGGGGCTGCTGGGCTGAGTGGAGGGCTAGGCCGACTGGGGCCAGACCCCAGGGCGGACCCTGCAGCCATCAGGGGGCTGACGGGAGCCAGCAGGAGCGCAAGGCAGCATGGGAGCTCCCAGGAGCCCAGAGCGCAGGGCCTGATGGGAGTTCGAGCGCGGGACTTGACAGGAGCTAGGTGTGAGGAGAGCACGTTCTGACGGGAGCACGGGGCTTAAGCATCCTAATAGCTCCTGGGACTGCGAGGACCAACTGAGGAGAGCACGGAGGCTGAGGAGAGGACGGAGGCTGAGGAGAGGACGGAGGCTGAGGAGAGGACAGAGGCTGAGGAGAGCACGGAGGCTGAGGTGAGCACGGAGGCTGAGGAGAGGACGGAGGCTGAGGAGAGGACGGAGGCTGAGGAGAGGACGGAGGCTGAGGCTGAGGAGAGGACGGAGGCTGAGGAGAGGGCGGAGGCTGAGGAGAGCACGGAGGCTGAGGTGAGCACGGAGGCTGAGGAGAGGACGGAGGCTGAGGAGAGCACGGAGGCTGAGGAGAGGACGGAGGCTGAGGAGAGGACGGAGACTGAGGAGAGGACGGAGGCTGAGGAGAGGACGGAGGCTGAGGCTGAGGAGAGGACGGAGGCTGAGGAGAGGACGGAGGCTGAGGCTGAGGAGAGGACGGAGGCTGAGGAGAGCACGGAGGCTGAGGAGAGGACGGAGGCTGAGGCTGAGGAGAGGACGGAGGCTGAGGAGAGGGCGGAGGCTGAGGAGAGCACGGAGGCTGAGGAGAGGACGGAGGCTGAGGAGAGGACGGAGACTGAGGAGAGGACGGAGGCTGAGGAGAGGACGGAGGCTGAGGCTGAGGAGAGGACAGAGGCTGAGGAGAGGGCGGAGGCTGAGGTGAGCACGGAGGCTGAGGCTGAGGAGAGGACGGAGGCTGAGGAGAGCACGGAGACTGAGGAGGGCACGGAGGCTGAGTAGGGCACGGAGGCTGAGGAGAGGACGGAGGCTGAGGAGAGGACGGAGGCTGAGGTGAGCACGGAGGCTGAGGCTGAGGAGAGGACGGAGACTGAGGTGAGCATGGAGGCTGAGGAGAGGGCGGAGGCTGAGGAGAGGGCGGAGGCTGACAGACAGACTGAGGTAAGAGAGGACCGGCTGCAGGCGGCTTTGATGCCAGCCTGGCCTTCCTCACCTCCCGAGGAAGGGCTTCTCAGAGGCGCCACATCATTAGGAAGCAAGGAAAGAGATGAAGGAGGAGGTCAGAATCGCCGGTCGAGCGAGACCTTCATGATCGCCCTGAGAAAACTGGGGCGCTGCTTTAAGAACCACACTGAAGACCCCAGAGTTAAACAACCCGTGCTGGTTTTGCACTGGGATAGCTTAAGGGCCAGGAAAAGAATTCTGTTAAAACCATGTCATTTGCTTCGATTTTTAGAGCATTAGAAATGTCTAGAAGTACCTTAAATTTGTTTTTAAGGGCTTCAGAGGTATTGCTGTCACTGAGAAAGTGGAGAATAAAGGAGGGGAGGAAACTTATTGTGAACTCACTTATGGGAAGCATAAGTGAACCCAGGACTGAAATATTACTGAAGAAAATTTCAAATACTGTGGTTTAAGTACGTTAGACTTGTTCAAGCCAAAGTTCAGGGCCAGCATTCCTCAAACGACAACCAAAGGCATTTGGTTGATGTGACCAGACTAAAGTCCACCCACACTTCAGATTCCAGGGCTGGTGGTTTCTCTTTAAAGAGAAAAGGTATGTTTGTGTAAAGTCTGTCGTTCTAGAGTCCAAGTCACCTCCCACTGGTGTACTTGACTTTCCCTAGCCGGCTCTGCACTGGGGTTCCAGTTTTCTGTAATGCCCAACACACACTTCAAAGGTTGCCTGTGAACTAGCAGTTTTAAAATGTGCCCCCAAGTACAAGTTTTAAAACCAAGTCATTTCGTGGAAATGAAATCTACTTAATGGTTACACAGTGACATGTTTTGGCTAACCTTTTCTTTTTAAAAAAAAATTATTTGAGAGAAAAGATTTCATTTTTTTTAAATAAAACTTTAAGGTTAGCTAAGATCTGTAGAATGAAATTATTAAACACAATATGGTAGGCATATAGCAAGTATAGAAAAGACGTAGGCGTTTAATAAATTAGAGCTATTAGTACAGAAATTAGACATTCAATTTGTGTTGTAGAACTGAAGATTTAGAATCTTGGGAGAAGCAATAAAACTGTTCTTTCTAATCTATTCCGTTAATAGGTGTGTAGCTCTATGAATATAGTAAACAAAAGTATTGAACTTATTCTAACTGGATAATCATTGGTGAATAATATTTTAATAAAACCTGTCTAAAGACAAGTGATTTAGAAGACCATGAAGCTGAAATGGTGATTTTTTTTGGCTTTTTGTCTAAAGTTTACTAATTCATTTTTATTTTCTTATTCTAACATGACATCAAATACAGTCTGCTGAGTTAGTACTGAAACCTTATGGTTAAACTGTTGATGTGCGCTTTTCTACAGCTGTGTGTCTGTGACGGACCTGCTTGCTGGAACACAGTCAGCACGAAGGTATGAATGAGACAAGGCAGCCATCCCTGTTCTTCATCCTACTTCCGGACCTACACAAAGTCTGTGCTGTCCAGATAACATTGAGTAGCAGCGTGGCAGAGACAGAGATCAGGAGCACACAGATCAAGATGTGCAGGTAAAAACACGTGCCTTCTCTCCGAGCCTTTGGACATTACAAATCCCATCATAGCTGCTTTAGGGGGGTTTCCCTCAAAACATCTACTAAATCTGTATCTCTATTTTGAAAGCAATGAATCCAGGTATATTAGATTACATTTTAAAAGGGAGTTAAAATGCTTGAGGTAAATATCTCACTGTTAAGTTTTTATATTTGTGACCTCTTGTGAGCTTTAAAAATTTTGAATTTTCAAGGCTGCAGAGATGGTTCAGTGGTTGAAAGCCCTGGGTGCTCTTCCAGAGGACTTGAGTTCAATTCCCAGCACCCACAGGGAAGCTCACAACTGTCTGCGACATGTATGCAGACGAAACATCAACGCACATAAAATAAAAAAATAAATTTTAATTCTTTATAAGACTTAGTTTTTGAACTAAATCAGATTCCCCCCAAATACACTAAGTAATATATATTTGCTATATACTCTTTACAAGGCACTTAAAGATACAAAAAGATTAACATAATTTCTAAATTTCTATGTCAAAACATGACAACGGAGAATATTTCTGCTGTGGGATAATGCTCTTGTACACTGTAAAGATGTGTCACTCATATTGGTTTAAAAAACACTGGTTGGCCAGTAGCCAGGCAGGAAGTATAGGTGGGGCCACCAGACTAGGAGAATTCTGGGAAGAAGAAAGGTGGAGAGTGAGTTACCAACCAGATGCCCCAGAAGCAATGAGAATGCCTCAGTGAGAAAAGGTTCCAAGCCACATGGCTAAACATAGATACGAATTATGGGTTAATTTAAATTATAAGAGCTAGTTAAAAATAAGCCTGAGATAATAGGCCAAAGAGTTTATAATTAATATAAGTCTCTTTGTGTTTCTTTGGGATTTAACAGCTGTGGGACCAGGGACAGGAACTTCTGTCTACATGTTTCTATAAGAATTATTTTACAACTCCTGACTCAAGATAATCTTTAAGGAACAGCTCAACTGAAATCTGATTGTTAAGGACTCACTGTATCATGCCTTTAACTGTTTGAGGTACCCAAAGGACTCAAGACAAACTTGTGTGTTTAAATAACTATCTCAGAGGAGAATAAAGCCTGTAAGATTGCTAGGAGAAAGCTGAATGTAATACTGAGTTTACATAATCCCAGCAGTCTGGATGCTGAGGAGCAAGAATCTCAAATTAGAGGCATCCTGAACTATATAGTGAGACGGTTGCAGAACAAAACAAAATCTTAAGGACAGAAGTGGGGAGGACAGTCTTGGAGTGCTAGCCCATCTTAAATCCCCAAGTATATCAGAAAATCTGTAGCCTTCCTGTTTGGGTGTAATTTAGTCATACTTAATACAAGTTATCTCTGACCTCTTTGAAAAATAACAAAATAGGTGGAAAAGTGAAAGGCTAGATGAAGTTTCTAAATATTTCAGTAGCATACAAGTATAGACAGTAGACAAGTTCAGTTTGAAAATAATGTGTTCCTTCTCCACAGGCAGCTGCTACTGCTGCATGAAGATGTTCTTACAGCACCTGTGCCTGGAATATTAAACCAAATCTGGGTAGTGATGTCGGTTAGTATCACTGATTCCTAGAAGCAATATTAATAAATAATAATAAGTATGGTAGCAGAAATGAAAGATTGTTTATGGGGACTGACCACCCCTATTTCAGTTTGACTGAATGTCACATTAACTTGATAGGTGTGACATTTAAATCTATCTTGTGATTCTAAATTAATATTTAGCTTTATCTTATATAAGTGCTGAAATAAAGACCACTAATGAACAGAACATGTTATGGTACAATAGATAAGATAGCATGGGTTTCAATGCTTTTGATCAATATTTTAGTTATACTTAAATTTCTCATCTCAGTAAATCAACATTTTTATTATTCTTTGAGAATATCATATATTTATACCCTTTATTTCCATCATACCTTTCCCCCTCCAAATCCTTCCATACACACCTCTTCCTCCTCCCAACTTCATGTACTCTTTCTTAAAAAATTATCTTCGGACTCTAATCAGAGCAGGCATGCGTGGTGGTAGAGCCATCCACCACAGTGGTCACCCTGACAGGAATCACACCCCTTCCCTAGCAGTCATCAGCTCTCAGTAACTTTCCAGCTTGTTGTGGGACCTTGGGTGCCCCTCCCTCACCCGTGTGGGAATGTTGATTGTCTTGATTTCGTGCAGGCCACCACAGTTGCTGGGAATTTAAGTGTCAGCTATGGAAGAAACTATTTCACACCGGTCCTCCCTGACCTCTGGCTCTTACGGTTGTTCTGTCTGTCCCTTCCTCCGTGATGTCCCATGAGCCTGAGGGGCAGGCAGTATGATATAGTTGTCCCGTTTCGGGCTGAGCAGCTCCTAACCATTCATTAATGTGCACAGACTAGCCGAGGGTCTCTGTATTAATCACCATTGGCATAAAGACACTTCTCTGGAGGGTACTGAGAGCTGCGTAACCTATTGGCATAGATGTTTGTATTTAGATGTCAATGTGATACCATGCCCATTTAGCATATAATGTCTGCTATTCTTTTAGTACTTACATTTCTTTCATTAGTAGGTGGAAGCCTTTTAAATTTAAATTTCTATTTAGTTCATTTTCCACATCCACATCTAAGTATGTCTTGTATATTTAAAAGTTGTTAAGTACTTATATGAAATGTATTTGCCTTTTCTTTTATATGTCAGATCCTATGTCAAGGAAAAAGTGGTTTTCATAGTCTCTTTCTTCAAATGGATATAGAATAGAAATATAGAACGATAGCCAAAATCTGTGCCCTTTGTTGTATTTTACTTAAAATATTTATGTATAACAGTATTTTGTTAAAGATCTATGTTTAGTCCTTTTTACAAAGGACTTTCTGTTACAGATACCGTTTTTCAAATCTGGGAGACTTCATGCCTATGTTGAAAAATATGGAGCTAAGGTATGTGCTTAAAATAATAATATATAGTCTGTTTCTTTCCTCAGTGTCCTGGTGTGCTGTCTGTTGCTGTGATAGACACCATAACTAAAGAGCAACTTAGGGAGAGAAGTGTCTATGGGGCTCGCCCTTCCACATCACAGTGCATCTCCACAGGCAGCCAGGGCAGGCGTTCCAGACAGGAACGGAGTGGCAGGAACTGAAGAACAGACATGACCATAGAGGAGCTCACCTGTCTATAACATGGCTCACTTAACTCGCGATTTTACATAACCAGGACCACCTGCCAAGAGGTGGCAGCACTCACACTGGGCTGCCCTCATTCCAGCATCAATCATTAATTTAAAAATGACCCGCAGACTTGCCAATCTGATGAAGGCATTTTCTCAGTTGAGGTTCCCTCTTTCCAGATGACCCTAGATTGTGTAGAGTTGTCAAAAATAAATAGATAGCCAAAACTTAACCAGCAAACAAAATTTGGAGTCTCTTTCTCACAAGTTGTTGTTAAACATGTGAAAAGACTTCAAGATTTTTTCTCAAAAATTTATATAAGGACACAAAGAGAGAGGGATTTATTCCATTTTGACATAGAAAAACAACAAAATCCCAAGAGATGGAATTATTGCCACAATTATATAGCTAATATGTAAGAGAAACAAAATTGTAGACTGTATTCCACTAATGGTGAGCTTCTTAAAAGGCAGAAAGTGGGCATGGGTGTTGGGGCAGTGCGTCCTGGCTTCAGAGGGTTAAGCACATTGTGGTGAGAAGGCTTAGCTGAGAAAAGTAGTTCACCAGTGTCACTTAGGTGGGGAGGGAGGGAGGGAGGGTGGGAGGGAGGGAGGGAGGGTGGGAGGGAGGGAGGGAGGGTGGGTGGGAGAAAGAGAGAGAGGGAGAGAGAGAGAGAGTCAGCTGCACTCTCGGACTTTCTTCTCCCTAGCCTCAGCTCCAGCCTGTGGGGATGGCACTGCCACGTTCACAGTGGGTTCTACCCCCAGTCCTCCCTGTAAACCCCTGACACATCCAGATGTATGTCTTATTCACCCCTTTGGCACTTCTCAAACAATCAGTTTGACAATTAAGATTAACCGTCATATTTTTTTTTTTTTTTGGATTTTTCGAGACAGGGTTTCTCTGTAGCTTTTGGTTCCTGTCCTGGAACTAGCTCTTGTAGACCAGGCTGGCCTCGAACTCACAGAGATCCGCCTGTCTCTGCCTCCCGAGTGCTGGGATTAAAGGCGTGCGCCACCACCGCCCGGCTAACCGTCATATTTATGGATCAGTTAAGATCTCTACCACCAGGAATCGTAAGAAATAAATACCACCTCCCTTAAAAAAACACTTTTCTGGAAGAAGTCATGTCTGATTTTGTTATTTCTTCCCTAAATGTTTCATGAAATTCATCCATAGGGCTGTCTGGAACTTGGATTTTGTTTTAATAAATTTGCTTTGGTGTTCTCTTATTTTCCTTTGCTATAAAGTATGAAGTTATTTCTCCTTTCTGATTTCTTTTTCTTTTTTCTTTTCTTTTCTTTTCTTTCTTTTTTTATTTTATTTTATTTTTTTTTTTTTTTGAGACAAGGTTTCTCTGTCGCTTTGGTTCCTGTCCTGGAACTTGCTCTTGTAGACCAGGCTGGCTTCGAACTCACAGAGATCGCCTGCCTCTGTCTCCCAAGTGCTGGGATGAAAGATGTGTGCCACCACCGCCTGGCTTCCTTTCTGATTTCCAGCATTGGTTATATGTGTGATCTTTTTTGAATTTTTTTCTTTTCTTTTTCTTAATTCTCTGATCAATCCAGCTGGAGAGTTGACAATCATTGATAGGATTAAGGAGGGTGTTAGGTTTCATTTATTTTCTCTATTGTTTTGCTACTTTGTATTTCATTGATTCCCCCCACATACACACCCACCACTTTGGTCTATAATATTTTCTTCTACTTAATTTGGTTTTGTTTTGCCCTCCTTTTTTTAGCATCCTAACATGATGACCGATGTCACTGAGTTAAGAACGTCATTCCTGCCTAGTACAGATATGTTTAGTGTTTTACGTGTTCTCTAAATAGTTCTGCCCTTTAACTTTTCAGTTACAAGTGCTTCCTAAGGTCTGCTACAAACAGGCTGCATGGTTTCCAAATGGTTCCCAGGGGTCTTTCTGCTATGCTTTCTCATTCAATTATTATTTAGAAAGATGTTTCATAAAGCTTTAATTTTAAAAAAATTTAATTTTAATTAAAAAAAAATTTTTTTAGGGTCCAGAATATAAACTACTATAGATTTAATAAATGTTCCTTGTCCTCTTGACAACAATTTGTGTTCTGGTCTTATTATACTATTCAGCATTTTATAGATGTGAACTGGGTCTCATTGGTTGATAATGATAAATCTACCACATTCTTGTTTTCTGTTTGCTTGTGCCAATGATTAGGATCAGGGTATCAAAATCTCTACTTGTAATTGTGGACATCCCAGCAATCAATACTGCCAAACAATTCTTGGCCCTCTGACTTCTCCACTTGCTTTCTTGAAGAGTGCAGGGCAGATCTTTCTGGATTGTATTTAATGCTCATGTCCATTTGGTTTTCATTCTGACTTGAGTGGTTTCCTCACCTGTGTGTGCTGGTCCGTACTCAGCAAAAACCCAGGGACTCTGCTGGCCTGCAGTCTGTTCTCTGCAGTGTCCTCCTCTCAAGGGCTCTCTAGCTTCTTTGTCTTCTGTGGACCCTCAGCACTGTCTCTTC
Source organism: Microtus pennsylvanicus (assembly GCF_037038515.1). Taxonomy (NCBI): domain Eukaryota; kingdom Metazoa; phylum Chordata; class Mammalia; order Rodentia; family Cricetidae; genus Microtus; species Microtus pennsylvanicus. The sequence continues at coordinate 3,723,105 of NC_134582.1, forward strand.
AGCTCACAGAGACTAACAGAGTCTCTCTAGATTGCCTCTTTCGTGACCACAGACTGGAAACCCCTCTTTACACAATAAACCTCTGTAGAGGAAAAGCCCACAAGATGGGCTCTATGATTTCCCAGGGCTCATCTTGTTGACTTTTCATCTATAGAGAATACCTCTTCCTTGTTCCATAATGTCCAGTATTTTATGAAGCATTGTTTCAAATAATTTGCCCAGCTTTTTTTTAGAAACTTCAAATGGGAGAAATAAATCCAATTCCAATTACTTGGGAGTCAGCAATGAAAGCATTAATATTAAAGATTGACTCTGTATATATAGATAAATGCTTGGTTGCATGAGTAATTTTGTACTTAGTCATTTCTAATGCTAAACTACAGTGGAAAAAATAAACAAACCAGAATATCATTCTTTCTTGAGTTTCTCTGTGTAGAGCGGGCTGCATGGTTAAAGACTGGGTACGGTTTAGTCTTGAGCAAGAAATTTTGACAGTTAACAATGCCGCACTGGTGGCTTCGAAATGAGCATCTCTTAAATTCTTTAGCCTTATAACTAAGTAGTATTAATTACAGGAACAACTGTTGTTTTTACCTAGAATTGCTTAGTTCTTTGGAGGCTGATCTGAGACTACAGACAGTATCTGAGTTTGTAGCATTATAGATATATAGATATGTAGCATTGCTCTTAATTTGCCCATATTCTCTCTTTGTCTCAGATGGAGACTCCACAAAGAGTAATTCCTGTAATTCTTCAAAGCTGCCTTTCGTATTCCCTCAGCACAAGACTTGCTCCAGCCTGGAATAGAACAGGTCATCTCTTGGTACAAGGTGACTTCCCTTGCCAGTCACTGGACTGATTCTATATGAACTTCTATTTTTGATTTCAAGGTGGCTTCCTTTTAGAGAAGAGAGTTCCTACACAAGCCCACAATAACACCACTGTCATCTCCCTACGGGGATAATATGCAGAGCCCTGCTGGTGCTGCTTTGAAGTGCTTTGATTAGTAGAATTCTTGATACTTAAGAATGAACACTTTATGAAGATTTGATAAAATAAACAGATTGTCATTTTTGTTGGGCCTAAAGGGCCATCTTGAATTTACTTCTAAAGTTTGATGGTTTTCTACTTTATAGCAAGAGATAGATTGTTGAAGGAAGTATTGAGTATCTTGGTCCTTTTCAGCGAACAAGTATTTTTTGAGTGATTATATATTTTTCTAAGAGCTGTCATTAAAAATTTGTTTTATAATTTTTATAGCACTTCAAATGGTTATATTTGTCAATAATGATTATTTCTGAATTATAATAATATGGTATTTTCTTTGAATTTTTTAAGGAAGAGATTTTCTTTCTCATATGGGAAAGCAAAGTGCTGTTGGTAAGTAAAAGTGCTCAAAACAATAGAAAAAGCATTAAGATGACAAACAGTTGTTTAAAAACCAATGTTGAGTTGTTACAGTCTTGGTGATTACCATATGCAAGGAGACAATAAGACATAATTATAACCAGAACTCATGTAGGAAGTTACTTCTCATTAAAAACATATATTTACTTACTTGAGAAAAAAATTCACTTAGTTGGGAGGAAAGTTATATTTTAACTTCTCTACTTAAGAAAATGATTGTGAAGATGTTTAATTCTCTAAGTATTTTAATATATTTTCCAAAATCATATTATCAAAAATTGTATTAATTATGTCAAAACTTATTTTTATTAGAATCTTATTTTTCTCCTGAAAATAATCTAAAGGAACATCAATAATCTCAATCTTTATTATAACATCCAATCTAATTGATTGCTCTGCGTATTGCCTTGAATGTAGGTAGGTTGGTAAATAGTCCTACTGAGGTACAGATGGATCATCAGCTTCCGGTAGGCATTAGTAACCAGACATGGCAGGTTCTCCATCGTTTGGACCCAGTCTCCCAGTCCTCATCTATAGCCTCCAGCTACTGGAGCTGAGCAGACTATCCTGCTGAACCGTGATTCAGTTGACAGCGGCAGTCGCTCGGACCTCACTCTGGATGAGTGAGTTTGTTCCCTAAATTTAGCTTCATTAGAATGAAACCTTAGCTAGAGAGTTGAGATAACAATTTAGAAGAGAAAATTTCTTGGGCTTCTGTCAAAAGATTGTTTTTACTTTTGTGTAAATGTAACATACTTAGTTAAACCTCAGATATTTTAAGTGCATACTCGCTAAAGTTTTACAAAGTCAGAGCAGCCTTGTAACTGGTCCTCTGATCAAGAAGCAGCATCGTCAACATCCCTGAAGCTCCCAGAGCCTCTTCGGATACTGTCTCCTTTCAAGGTCCCCATGACCCCCATATTAGCACAGCTTTATATAGGAGAGAAAGGAAGGTCTTTAGGAAGAGGCTTCAGGGACAACTTCTGAAGTCAGGAGCCTGACGAGACCTCACGTCAGGTTTGCGGAAAGCAGGTATTGAGTGTTCTGTAGGCTGTAGGAAGTCTATCTCTCCTACTGTCTTCCTGTCGTAGGGCCTCCTTCCCACACATAGCCTATGGTTTGTTATCTTTGTCTTAGAAGTGGAATCTGTGGGCTGCCAAATCTACAGTCCATTATATAAACTTTATTATATGTGTAAAAAATTCTTAATGTATAAGTTGGATAAAGTAATATGTGTTACTAAAATGCTTCATTTTATGTTATGATAGAATACTAATTCTAGAAAATTCATGGATAATTCTTTTCCAGAATTAGACATCAACGTAACAGAAACACAAGTTTGTTTGAGTGTAGACGTCTATACTATCAGATTGCCACCGCCTGAGGTACAAAATATTTGATTTCTATAAGTTCCTATATTTAAATACACTTAGTGTATGTGTGCTATTATTACTGTTTGATTTTAATTTTTAACATAGAAGCTGATTGGAAGGGTTTGTTACCAAAGCAATTGCAATGTTTTCTCACATATGCAGGACATACATACATACACACAGACATACATACGTGAAAACAGAAGGGGAGTATTTGGAGGGACTAGCAGGAGGCAGCATAGACAAGAGAGACCAAGGGCTACTGTGAACCGAGCACAAATATACACATCAATCAAAGTCTTAGAGAAGCCCATTGTTTGGTGCTAGCATTTTAAAGGGCTCAGTGGTTGTTTGTTGCTGTTGTTTGTTTAGTTTTGGCATTCTGAAACAAGGTCTCATTTCCTAGTTCTAGCAGTTGGTATCTGCCCTGCTGGCCTTGAACTTGTAGTTATCTTTCTCCCTCTGTCTCCTGAGTAGTAGGACTGTAGGCTTCTAATTTGAATTAGACAACTTACTACCTAAAATCTATTCTTCTAAGGTAGAAATTCCAGTAGTTTTCTAAAGTGTGATCTTATTTAGATAACTTTTAACGATAGTTTATCATTATTATAAGAAATGGTATTTCAGCTCTTATTTTTTATTTAAAAAATCCATACATATTTTTAAAATAATAGTTATTTCTCCAAATTTAAACTGTGTTAAACTATACTAGTTTCCTAAAACTCATTGTCTTGGGGTTTCTATCACTATGAAGAGTCACCGTGACCACAGCAACTCTTATAAGGAGAACATTTAATTGGGGTGGCTCGCTTATAGCTTCAGAGGTTCAGTCCATTGTCATCATGATAGCGAGCATGGGGCATGCAAGCACACAAGTGTTGGAGTAGTAGTTGAGAGCCCTAAACCTTGAGGAAACAGAAATGATCTGAGAAAGTGGGTGGTATCCTGAGCATCACAAACCTCAAAGCCCACCCCCACAGTGACACACTTTCTCCAAGGCCACACCCACTTCCACAAAACCACACCTTCTAATAGTGCCACTCTCTATGAGATTACAGAGCCAATGACATCCATGCGAAATGTATGTGTGTAAACTGACTCAAAGTGATACATTCAGATTATAATTGAATACATGACTACCTGAGGGATATGTTCCAAAAGTTTTATGTAATATTAAACTGTTGCCCTGAAATTTTAATTATATGGAAAATAAGCAACTGAAAGCCAATTTGTGTTTATTCTACAGACAGCCATTTATTGGGTATCAATATGTACATGTGCAAAGTGTCTCCTCCCAAAGATTTTGTCGAGGTCAGAAGAAAAGCCAGCATAAAGATGAGAACACTTACAAAATACTCATTGTTTGCACACCTGAAACATTCAGAGTTGGCGTAGAGTCACATTAAAACTCTCAGATCTTCATTCAATAACAGTGCCACTTTGAACATTCTGCTTAGTTTCCCTTAATCTCAGATTTTTGTGTAAATTTTATTGTTAGAACTAAGAATTGAAACTCAGGTATCAAAGGTAGTCAGAAGGTCACGATTGAGAGTTTTTCTTTCCACACTGTTCAGTTTCATTGATTTGCAACTAATTGGAGACACGAACTCTAGACCAACAGCTGTGGAGCCTGCATGGGACCAGGATCTGTTCCTGGTGCATGAGCTGGTTTTTCGGAGCCCATTCCCTATGGTGGGTTGTCATGCTCAGCCTTGATGCATGGAGGAGGGGCTTGGTCTTGCCTCAGCTTAATGCACCAGGCCTTGTTGGTTCCCCAGAAGAGGCCTTACCCTTTGGGAGGAGCAGATGGGAGAGAAGGGGAGGAAGGAGAGGTGGGAGGGAGAACTGTGGTTGGAATGTAAAAGTAATAAAAAATTTAAAAGTTACCTCTTGTCCTGCACGGGACATTCTATGTCCTTATCAGTTCTGAGTTTTGTTGCTCTTACTATTTTTTTTCTTCCTTCTTCTGCTGCTTAGGATGGAACCTGGGATCTTTCATAAGCCACACAAGTACTACAACACTACTGTATGTCCCTAACATATCTTATCATCTCTTTCCATATTGATGTTTTCTTAGTTCCTCTGTTCCCTGGTTTCCATTGCTCTCTTTCAAAAGTTCTTTGAGAGCTTCAAATTTTGTAAGATGTTTTGATTAGATTCACCTCCCCCAAGTCTTCCCGTATCCACTATCCCTCTTCACCCAACTTTTTGTTCTTCTATTTTTTTTAAAGATTTATTTACTTATTATGTATACAACATTCCTTCCATGTATGCTTGCATGCCAGAAGAGGGCACCAAATCTCATTATAGATGGCTGTGAGCCACCATGTGGTTGCTGGGAATTGAACTCAGGACCTCTGGAAGAGCAGTCAGTGCTCTTAACCTCTAAGCCATCTCTCCATCCCCCTTTTTGTTTTTCTTTAAAACCCTTTAAGACAAATGTGGGCTTTCCAGATATTCCTGGATGTGTGGTTTTTCCACTGGAGTATGGTCAACTGGAAGGGGACACATTCTTAATGAATATTGACCCTTACTTTCCCAGTAGTTAACAATTGCCAATGGCTCCATGGAAGGTGTGGAACTTTGGTAGTCTTAAGGAATGGGATAAGAATTCAGAAAAGTGATATTAGAATGAATGGGTGTAGACTTAGATGTGTAAGACTTTGACTAATAGGAGTTGAAATACCAAAATGTAAGTCGTGCTTTAAGCAACATCACTAGCGTACTAATGGCTTCTACAGACAATGCAGTGTTAGCTATGTTAGGGTCTGGAAAGAAGTGGGCAATGAATGAAATGAGAGCATTGTTCCTCCGAGTTGCTTTGCTCTTTGTAGGGAGTGAGGCATCATGACACACATCTCTCTATCCTCAGTGTTCCTTACCCGCTAATATTTTATTTTTACTTGAGGCCTCCCTTTGTCTGTCTAAATTTAAGAAATATCTTATAGGACTCTTCAGAGCAGCTGAACTATAAGCTGTGAACATTTACTGTCTGTATAGAAGCTGGAATCCTCTCTGGGTAGGATTTGTAAGCAAGAGGAAAAAAGCATTCTAGGAAGTGGTTGGGATATCAAAGGAGAGTGACACCGGCTCTGTCAGAAGTTGGTCTTTTAAAAGTGTGATACAGGGCTGGGATGTTCCCTGATCTGGTGATGTGTAACACAGGGCTGGAAAGGTTCCCTGATCTGGTGATGTGTAACGCAGGGCTGTGAAGGTCCCCTAATCTGGGGAAGTGTAACGCAGAGCTGGGAAGATTCCCTGATCTGGTGATGTGTAACACAGGGCTGTGAAAGTCCCCTAATCTGGGGAAGTATAACGCAGGGCTGGGAAGATTCCCTGATCTGGTCTAGTGCTTGCTGGGTTGATCCACCAGATCCCGCATTAACAATAGAAGGGCATTGTGGAACCTATTTGTAATTCCAGCACTGGCGTGACAGCAACAAGCAGACCCCTACACCTTGCTGGCCGGCCTAATTGAGAGTTCCAGACCAGTGAGACCCTGTCTCAGAAAGCAAACAAAAAGGATTATATTCCCAGGGAATGACTGCCAGGTTGCCCCCACTCACACATGACCACATGAACAAACATGTACACACAGATTCCTTCAGAAGGGATTTAATTTCTCTAAGTTGACATAATCAAAACAAAAGCTCTGGATGAAAGGGAAAGGAAAGCCTGGCCTGCGAGGTGTCCTGTGTGGCAGAGAGGGGGTGTGTCACAGCACTGATTAGGTTGTGATTCAAAAAGACGTGAATCCCCTAAACGTTCATAACCACGGTCAGTGTGTATTGTCGTAATGTCTCCTTTTATGCGGCAAATTCCTGGAGGACTTATGTGTTGAAATCTTGTTTCATTTAAAAGCTGCAGGAGTTTGATGTTTCTCAGCATGTGATAGAGGCTTTTTATACCAACCAGAAGGCTGTCATTGAGAGACATTCCATTCTAAGCAACTGGTGCTACGTTTTGCCAAGGTAAGATTTTAGTTTGTAAGGCACAGCCGATGTAAGAACTTATTTTGTACCATCATGACCACAATATCTAGTAGAAGAAACTTCAGGGAGGGGAGGTTTTTCTGGGCTGACAGCTTTAGAGGGTCCAAAGCATCACATTGTGGAATCACAGTTTGGGGCAGCAAAGTTTGTATCAAAGGCCAAGAAGCAGCAACTGGAGAATGCCGGTCCGGCAGGCTTTATCTTTCCCCTCTTCTGTTATGAGCCCCCGGCTATGAGAAGTTCCACCCACAGTTAGGAAAAGCTTTCACTTCACCCGCAGTTAGTCCTTTCTGGAGTTTCTCCAAATGTCACAGAGACATCTAGAAGTGTTCTGTAGCCAGAACACTTAATTTAATTTAATTCTAAATCCAGTTGGGTTGATAATGAAGATCAACCATCACTAGTGGACTCAGAATATTATAATACTTGATAATTTGTTTCTTAACATTTTGTTCAAAACTATAAACTCCTTTGAACTTTTAAAAAACATAATTATAATACTAGAAAGTACTGGAGCAGGACAGGAGAGATGGCTTTGGTGGTAAAGGACACGTGTTGCTCTCGCAGAGGACCTCGGTCAGTTCTCCACACCAGCATGGCAGCTTGCAACTGTTTGTAACTACTTTCAGAGGATCTGGTGTCTTCTTCTGGCCTCTTCCCCAGGCACACATGTGGTACACATACATTCATGTAGGCAGAACACTTATATACATAAAAAACAAAACTAAAAAGTGCTAGAACAGTTTGTCAGAGTTTGTAACTCTCCCTTCTCGAAGCACTACAATAATTTATTCTGCATTCACATTTTTGCTGATTTTGCTTTTAATAAAGAGTAAAATTATCTAATTTCTCAGTACCACAACAATTCTAATACCAAATATATGAATGTTTACTTAATACTGATTTATTATAATTTAATGTGAACTGGTTTTGCTTGTATTATCAGAAAAAAAATGATTCATTTCTATTACCAAAATGTTTTAACTTGCTCAGGAAAATTAAGAAAGGATTTACAGATGGGAAAGCATCCAAGGGAAGGGCATGATTGTGGCTCAGTTCTTACCAGACTTTCCCTCCATCTAACAAGCACCAGACACACAGCAGATGGAAACATTTTTTCTTCTATTTTGTGTGTATTTGTGGTTGGTGCATTGTTTGTAGCAGGTCGACTCAGTTTTTCCTAACATGTTCAGTTATTAAGATTTAATACAAGTAAGTGCCATACATAATAAACCCACAGTAAGGTCATTTTTAATGGTGGAAGGTTGAAAGCTTTCCATCAAGATCAGAAACAAGACAAGAATTTCTATTCAACCCAATACTGGTCCTAGGAGAAGAAAATGAAAAGCCCCATAACTGGAAAGGAAGAGGTTAACTGTACTGCTCAACAATTTAATGCTACAAACAAAACCTTAAGGATTCCATCAAAACCTAGAACTCTGAAGTGAATTCAAAGAGTTGCATGCTATAGAACCAACTTATAACCCACAGTATCTGGTACACACCTATAATTCCAGAACATAGGAGGCTGAGGTAGGAAGACCATGATCTCAAGACTAACCTTGATTACTTAGCAAGCCTGTGTCTCAAACCACCACTGTCAACAACAGGAAAATCCAGCAGCATTTCCATACTTCAATAGGGACTATAGAAGGAAGAAATTAATAAACGATCTCATTCAAAGTAGCTAACAAAAAGAAATTCTAGAATAAATCTAACAAAGAAGTGAAAGTTAAAATTTAAAAATACTTCTAAAAGGCATTGAAAAATACATAAATAATTGTAAAGAGAGCTCAGTCATGGATTAGAGGAACTAGAACCATTAAAATAACCACAATCTAGTCTAGAGATTTTATGTAGTCCCTACCAAATTATGCTATTCTTCAAAAATAGAAAAAAAAATTATTTCATATGGAAATAAAAGACCCCAAGGAGCTAGAGCAATTTGGGGGGTATCACACTCTGATTTCAAACTGTCCTACAAATCTATAATAATTAAAACAATAAGCAGACACATAGACTGACAGAACAGAACAGAACAGCATTCTGTAAATTAAGTATGTATGAAAACGTCATTAAAAACTTCAGGAAAGCATCATGGCTTTGATCTGGGGGTGAATTTTTTATATGGCCCAAAACATTGTACAACAAAAGTAGAAATGGATCAGTGGAACTTCATCAAACTAAAACTCTTCTGCATAACAAAGAAAATAGTCAAAAGAATGAGCATCACCATGAAGTATGAGAAAATGCTTCTAAACCATTTTCCTCTTAGAATATTTTGTGCTTCTGTAATAGAATGTCTGGTCCTGGATAATTTATATGCAATGCAAACTTATTTCTCATATCGGGCTGGAAGCTGGGAAGTCTGAGACTGAAGTGCCGGCACATTAACTTTCTACTGAGTTCTTTGCTCTGTCATTCCAGAGTGAACAGGCAAAGAGAGGTCCAGAAAGACACACAAAAAGGCCAAGATTGCTATTTTATCAGGAACTCAAACCTGAGATAATTACATCATTGTAGTCACTGTCAGCAGAACCTTACCAGCATAATTGCCTCTTCAGTGGTTACAATGTCAATTAAATTTAGGAGGGAGCAAACACTCCCCACATCAGGGCAGACATACAAAACCTCTATTCAACAGCAAGATAACAACTTGATTTTCAAATTAACAAAGAAATAGACATCTCTTCGTCCTCTTCTTCTTCCTCTTCTTCTTGCAGACAGTGTCTCATTGTGCATCCCGGGCTGTCCTAGAATTCGCGATCAGATGTTGAACTCACCGAGTTACCCTTTCCCTCTGCCTTGTGAGTGCTGGGTTTAAAAGCAGATGCCACTAAACCCAACTTACATGGACAAAAGAAGATATCCCAGATAGCTAATAAACACATGGAAAAGAACACTCAATAATAATAGGGAAATCCAAATTGAAGTCATAATGAGATATAACCTCATGTCTGTTAGAATGGCATTATCAAAAATAAAAATATCAATAGAAAGGGCCTATATAATGTCACACCCACTAGCCAACATTCTAAATGGAGAAAAATTTGAAGCAATCTCATTAAAGAATGAGAGAGTGATGCTCTCTATCTCCATTCCTCTTTAATATAGTACTTGAAGCCTTAACTAGAGTGTTAAGAAAAGAGAAGGAAACTAAAGGGATACAGCTATCCCTATTTGCAGATAGTTTGATATCATATATAAGAGATCTCAAATATTGCACCAGAAAATTAGAAATGATCACTTCAGCAAGTGGCTGGATACAAAATTAACTTACAAAGCTCAACATCCTTTCCACACATCAATAACAAACATACTGAGAACAGAATCCATGGAAACATGCCCGTTCACTATATCTTCAGGAGAGAGAGAGAGAATAAACCTAACCAAGAAGGTGAAAGGTCTTTACAATGAAAAATTTAATTTCTTAAGAAATAAATGGAGGAAGTCACTAGGAAATGGGAAGACCTCCCATGCTCATGGATTGTTAGAATTACTACTGTGAAAATCCTACAAAAAGCAGTTTATAGTTTCAATGCATTCTCAGTTAAGCTCTATATGAGTGATAGAAAAACACCTCTAAACTTCATATGAAAGCACAAAAGGCATGAATAATGTCAGCAATCCTGTATCTAAAAAATAATAATGACCCATTATCACCATACGATGTTTTAGGCACATTACACAGCAATAGTAATAAAAACCAGCATGATACAAAAGTGGACTTGTAGATCAATGGAACAATAGAAGACACAGTCTCAAATGCACATTAGTATAGCCACTTGATATTCAACCAAGATGTCAAAAACACACCCTGGAGGAAAGAGAGCATCTTCCCCAAACAGTCCTGGGAAAATTTGATGCACACATATAGAAGATTTATATTTATTATCATGCACAAAATTAACTCCAAATAGATCAAAGACTTCAGGAAGAAACATGAAAGTCTGAAATTGCTAGAAGAAAACAGATTGTCCCTATAGGATATAGGTATAGAAAAGACTTTCTTTTAATAGAACTTCAATGGCCCAGGAATCAGCCCCAACAATAAACAAATGGGATCTTATAAAACTAAAAGTTTATGTGTAATAAAGAAAATAATAAGTGAAGAGGAGAGAATCTTTACCAGCTATAGATCCAAAAGAGAACTAATGCTTAGAATATTGCAAAGAACTTAAAACAATAAAAGAATAAAGAAAAACAATCCAATAGAAGGGGGCTATATCTATAGTGGTTTGAATGAGCATGTCTCCTATAGGCTCAGGCATTTGAATTCTTGGTCTCCAGTTGATAATGCTACTTGGGGATACTTGGGGAGGTGGTACAGTGTTGCTGAAGAAAGCATATTACTTTATACTTTCTTTTACTTTATAATTTATAAATTTTTTATTTTAGATCACTGGAGGCGGGCTTTGAGAGTCTAAACCTCACTGCATTTCCAGTTCACTATTTCTGCTTTGTGTTTGTGGTTGAAAATAGGATCTCTCACCTCCCTGCTCCTGCTGCTGTGTCAGCCACAGTGGTCATGATATTTTATCGCAGCAATGGAAACGTAGCTAATACAAGATAATTAACAGAAAGTTCTGCAAGAAAAACAAAAGTGGTCAAGACCATCATTAGCAAACAGGGAAGTGGAAATTTAATTACTTTAAGGTTTTATCTCACCCCAGCCAGAATGGCTAAGAACAAACAACTTACAGTAAATGCTAGCAAGGATATAGAGAGGAGAACCTTTGTCCACTGTTGGTAGGATTATAGAATGGTGCAGCCACTATGGAAATCAGTGTAGAGAACACACACACACTCACATTCACACTCACACACAGAGAAAGAGAGAGGAGAGAGACAGAGAGAGAGAGACAGAGAGAGAGAGAAAGAGAGAGAGACAGAGAGAGAGAGAGAAAGAGAGACACAGAGAGAGATCTACCATACACCCATAGGACTTGATATCCTACTACAAAGACTTGCTCAGCTGTGTTCAATACTACTCTATTCACAAGAGCCAGAGAGTGGAAACAGCCTAGATGTCCATCAAGTCATTACTAGATAATGAAAATGTGGTACACATCCACAACGGAATTCTACTCAGCTATAAAGAAAGATGGAGCCATGAACTTTTCAGGCAAAGGAATGGAACTGAAAAATATACTGAGTGAGATAACCCAGACCCAGAAAGACAAATGTTCTCTCTTCTTCGTGGGCTCTCAGTCTAAATCTATAGGTTTGAATGTATAACTTAGAGTAACCACGGAAGCCAGTGAAGAAGAAAGGGGCCGATGGGGGAGAGATGAAAAGTAGGGCTAGAGGAATGTCAGGACATAGGTGCTATGAAGGGGGAAGGGGAACGGGATGGGGCATTTAACTGGTAGCAGTGAGGAAACATAATCTATGTATGATATATATGGAGAGTCAGAACATGTTTTGAAGCACTTACCCGGCAGAGCAGGATAAATTGCCTCTCAGAAGATTTAGACTATTTTACAAAAACCCGAGTGTCAGGCAGGGACTACTTCACTTGAGTTGTTAGTCAAGGAGTCTGTTGTTCCTGGTTGCCTAATAAGCGTGAAGGTAAGACCCTCTTGCTGAAGACACTACAAACTTTGCTCCCAGGACCTGTAGAAACCAAGCTGAAACTTATCTGGGAGTCTCTTCCCTGAAGGTAATAGTCCTGTGTTAGAAGGTGCTGTGCCAGATGCCTCAGGAGAAAAGATATCAATAGTCTTACCCAACTCTAAAGCCTGAGAGCCACAATAATAACGGGACTCACAAGATAGTGCAATAGTGGCCCTTGTGTCCCAATGGCAGCCGAGCAGTGTCTAATAAGAACCGCTCACTTGGAGATAACTCCTGCCTGCTAATTTCCCCAAGAATCTATACCTGGGAAGGGCCCATACTGTTAAAGTAATAAGCTGCCAGTTTTCTTCTGCATGCTCATCCATCTGCTCCTCGATAGGTGCCACACGCACATCTCACAAGAGAAGCTTCTTTTTGCAGCAGACGATTAGATCCACAACCCATCAAAATGCAGAGAATAAGTGACTATGGCTTCCCCACCCGCAGGGGAAATCTGTAACACAACACCTACACTTATGGCTCAGGGAACATCTTGGAAGTTGGGGTGGAAAGATTGTTAGAACCAGACAACTGGGATGCCTCTCTATCTGTGGTGGTTTCTTCTGGACAGGGTGTCGCACCATGAACTCTCAACAATGTAGTTGCCTGTACAAAACCTACAAAGACCAAACCCATCAACACACCGATGTGGATTGGAAAAAAATGTCATAAGGTTCCACCCCTAGATGAAAAACTGTAGGCAATGCCTGCTGAGGGACAAAGAACCAGCTTTTGGTGTTGTTTTGTTTTGTTTCTAGGGACAAGACCTCAGTTCTAAAAGGTCAACTTATTTATATTTGCACTTATGCAAATAAGTACACAGTAATTGGACTCAATAGGTCATACACACACATATGTAGTTGGTTTTTTAAAAAAATCTACTCCTTGGGGACCTGTCACTCAGCTCCCAAAGAAATACACTGAGACCATTTTTGCTTATGAGTGCCTGGTGTTAGCTTGGCAGCCTCCCTTCTCTTTATTCTCTCTGCCCACCATTCCCCTGCCCCATTTCTTTCTCTTGCCTATGTATTGGTCGTTTAGCTATTTATTACACCAATCAGGTGTTTTAGGCAGGCACAGTAACACAGCTTCACAGAGTTAAACAAATGCAACATGAAAGAATGCAACACATTCTTTGCATCATTAAACAAATGTTCCACAGCATAAATGAATGTAACACATCTTTAACTAATATTCTACAACATACACACACATACATATACATATATATTTAACAAACAAATATAAAAGAGTTCATGAATTAAAAGGAAGTGGTTGGGAGGATAGGGAAGTTGAGGGAGGGGCAAAGGCAGGGTGGAAAGAATAGAAATGCAGTATAGTCATATACAAAATCCTTAAATTAAAAGAATTGTAAGTATTCCATGTAAAGGGGATGTCAACATGCTGTTCATGAGACTGTAAATTAGTACAAATACTATAGAAAACAATATGGAAATTTCTTAAAATGGTAAATATGGAATTATCATATGATCATTAATCCTATATGTCTAAAGGAATAAGTCATCAAAGAAATAAAATCAGCATGTCAGAGATATTTCTGCACTCACATCCATTGCAGCACCCTTCACTGTAGGTGAAACATGGATACAGCCTAAGCATCTACCTGATAGAACAGATAAAGGTGTGGTGTGTATACACATGGAGCAACATTCAGCCTTAAAGGAGGGCAGTCCTGTCATCTGTGACAATACGCATGATGAACCTGAAACATGTTATACTAAGCAAAATAAGATAGACAAATTCTATGTGACCTTATATGTTGCATCTAACAAGTTGACTCATGAAAATAGTAAAATTGCAGTTACCAGGGGTAGGATGGAACTTTGGACTACAACAGAGAGATGTTGGTAATCACAGTTACCAGGGGTAGGATGGAGATTTGAACTATAGCAGAGAGATGTTGGTAATCATAGTTACCAGGGGTAGGATGGGGCTTTGGAATACAGCAGAGAGATGCTGATAATCACAGTTACCAGGGGTAGGATGGGGCTTTGAACTATAGCAGAGAGATGTTGATAATCACAGTTACCAGGGGTAGGATGGGGCTTTGAACTATAGCAGAGAGATGTTGATAATCACAGTTACCAGGGGTAGGATGGGGCTTTGAACTATAGCAGAGAGATGCTGATAATCACAGTTACCAGGGGTAGGATGGGGCTTTGAACTATAGCAGAGAGATGTTGATAATCACAGTTACCAGGGGTAGGATGGAGCTTTGAACTATAGCAGAGAGATGTTGATAATCACAGTTACCAGGGGTAGGATGGGGCTTTGAACTATAGCAGAGAGATGTTGATAATCACAGTTACCAGGGGTAGGATGGAGCTTTGAACTATAGCAGAGAGATGTTGGTAATCACAGTTACCAGGGGTAGGATGGAGATTTGAACTATAGCAGAGAGATATTGGTAATCACAGTTACCAGGGGTAGGATGGAGATTTGGAATACAGCAGAGAGATGCTGATAATCACAGTTGTCAGGGATAGGATGGGGCTTTAGATTACAGCAGAGAGATGCTGGTCAATGATAAAGAATCTCAAACAGAAGGAATACATTAAACAATCTGTGTATGACACACTCTAGTGAATATCAACAAATTGTTGTTCTTGAAAATTACTACAAATAGATTTAAGTATTTGTACCACAAAACATGTACATATGTGAAGTAATGTATGTATGAAGCTGATTAAGGCATTTCGTAACCTATTTATAATTTAAAGCATACCAAATTATCTAAAATTTACATGTCAAGACCAAAGATTTAAGGTAATGGGGTTTAGAACTCGGTGCTAACGATTAGTTTGTCATTTATATGTGAATAGTGATATTACTCGCTAAGTCTTTTGGAATACTTTCTAAAGCACAGTTAACTTCTCAAACAACGCTTACCTATATTTAAGCAGCAGCATAACGTTGTATCAAATCTCCTTGTTCACAGTATGAAAATGGGGCAGATAATAAACGTTCTTCATACTCCACCACCTGACTGTCCCTTCCGTTCCTTCGACGATTTCCGGAGGCACTGGGACGACCTGGTAAGAAGCACATGGGCATCTCATTCAGTGTCATTTGATCTCTTTGCTCTCCGTGTAACACAAGGACAGACTCCCCCAGCAAGGTTTATATTGTGTGTTTAATTTATAGTACGGCTATAAACTTCCGGAAGACCGTGGAGACCTGAAAACATACTGCAGCATCTACTTCAGGATGACCAAAGGAAGGACCTTCACGTATCCTTTGCACAATGGTGACAGCAGAGACTTCCTGTCTGCCTTGAGAGCCAGGCTTGCTCATCCCGTGCCGTCTTTATTTCATGGACCCACGTTTCCTGCACAGCCGCTTTTAATTTAGCTCAGAAGATGATATTCGGGAGAGTTTTTGTGGATGCTTATCTTGGGTATTTTTGTCTTGTTTTTGAGACAGGTCTCATATAACCCAGACTGGCTGGGAACTCACTGTGTATCCCAAGATACTCTGGAATTTCTGATACTCCCGTCTGTACTTTTCAAGTGCTGTTATTACAGGCATAGGCCACCACATCTAGGTTTTGCTGAGGATAGGATTGGGTCCAGCACTCACTGCAAGACTCTATATTACGTCACTCTGCCAGCTGAGCTACATCCCCAGCCTCTCATCTCCTAATCTCTAACAGATCTTAATTGCTTCTAATATGAAACTACTTTAGTGACAGGAAGGAGATAAAGTCTTGTTATGTAACCCAGGCTATTCTTGAACGGGCCATCCTCCTGCCTCAGTTTTCTCCGGAATTACCACCACTACAGGCTATAAAGACTATTATTTAAAGACTATTGCAAAATTTAGAGAAGAAAAGAAAATTCAGAATAGCAAAAGTATGTACATGTATTTGCTAGTAGAACATTAAGAAACCAATCATAGGATTCTCCTTAGCCAAGAGCTCCCCCCAGTGTCGCCCAGGCAGTATTGAACGGGTTAAGTTAAAGGTCACTAAGACCTTCCTCTTTGGAAGATTTGTTTTTTAGATTTGACTTGCACTTAACACGCTGCATTGATATAGGAAAATAGCTTTCTTAATATTACTTTAAAATATACACAGAAACAGAACACAAGACCCTGGGTGGAGCTCTTAAATCTTAATTAGCATGGCTTTCGTCATTCTGACAGTGAGGTTTAGGACTAGAAGAGCCAGTGTTCTGTGCTCTTTCCTAACCCAGGCAAAGCACGATCAACACCGCCAGCAATTCCCTTCCATTAGGGCCAACACTATCCCACGTGTTTAGAAGATTTCTCATTAGGAAAAGTGACTGTTTTCCTTGAAGGACTGGTTTTGAAGTCTGAATATAATTGGTAATGGGTTTCTTCTCCATGCCAAGCTTTTCGTTGCTTTTGAAGATAAGAGCAGCTTAATGTCTACTAATTTTGTCCTTATACTCTGTGCAGGTGATAGATGGCATTGTGATCTACTCTACTTACAATTCTATTTATAAAACAAAGACACGGTAATTCATCTTGTCTCATAACACACACATATAATTTTTAAATAAAAATAACTTAAAATAGAAGGAAAGATGGAATGCTTCTTAGCTTTAAAAACAGAAGAATATAACATAAAAATAGAATCTATTTGTCTGCATCTTGTCAACATTGCCGCCTTTTTAAAGAAGGAAATTGCTGTCTTGCAGACGCCCACCTTTGTTCTGCTCTTTAACCTTTCCCCTTGCTCAGGTACCCTCTCAGCTGCATCAGGAGTCAGCCCATCCAGTTCTTCCCGAGGGTGGATTTGGAAGGTGTGCTGAAAAGCTTTCTTTCAGACTTAAAATCTAAACTGCCTCATATATGTGGATTTCCCATAAAGATGACAAGTAAGCCTTGCTACTACACACAGGAGCTAAGCAGACCACAAACACAGGTAAGACGTACTCTTATCTCACCCAGGGTCTCTGAATTCTTTAGCAGATCACGAACTTTTCTTGGTACAGCATCTCGCAAGTGCTATTTGTCGTTACTGTTACTTAACTGTTTACCCTGCCGTTGCGATCACTGCATTTCATGACACACAATCATTATTCCTGATGTGTTCCATCCATATCTGGATATACATGGACTGGGTTACTGGAGATTAGAGAGAAAATGCTGTGAACTGCTCAGCTGGACAGACAGGGAAAGCCTGTTCAGGAGAAGTAGGTGCCTGCTGCCCACTGGGCGGGTGCAGCAGGAGAAAGGGCACCCCCGTGCCTGCCTCGGCAAGACATTAACTTCAGGAGGAAACCAGCATGCCTGGCTCCCCGCAGATAGACATATGACACAAGAAAAGAAATGGCTGCCTGGGGTTGTGTTATGCCCCAGACTTAGCAGAGCAGGGGAAGAAGATGCAACTTGAAATCAGATTCTGAGTCTTTATATTTTCTGGGGCTGGAAACTTTTCAGGGGAGGAGAGTCACCTCTGGCTTTATCCCCCTGCATTTTAGAATCTATTTTTATTGTACCATATTATACACATGTAGAAGTATATGCATACGTCTTGTTGAATAATTGTTTATGTAACCCAATAAATACAGCATACTTCCACCGTCCTCATTATGTGTTCAGAGAGGCAACCACTGCCGTGACTTCTGGGGCTTGCTCTTTGTCTTTACTAAGCATACATCGACAAAAACTAGGCTTTAGTGATGTCCAGTTTTGAATTTTATGCAAGAGAAACCATCGTGTCTGTGTTTCCCAGTCTGTCCCTTGGCTTTAGAATGGTGTTGTGACACTCAGCCGTGATGTTCCACTCAGCTGTAGTTCACTCACTTTCATTTCTGTGTGGTGATATGATTACATTATCATTTATTTCTCCAGAATATTGTTGATTGACAGCTGAATTGTGTGAGGGCTATCTGTGGTGATGTGGCAGTGAACCTTCTAGTACACACCCTCTAGGTGCATGGACGTGAATCCCATGCATGCAGAATCAGCAGGTGTATTCCTAAGCGTAGGACATATTCCAGGCTCCTCCTAAAGTGTCTGTAGCCGTCTCTGAGCCTCTGGCTGTTGCTTCTTTCCCTTATTCTCATGTGGCATTGCTGGTTTCCAGCGATTCTCGCACATACGCTTGTTATCATCTGCTTTCAATGTGCGTGTTCTTGATTATATATATATATAATGATTATATATAACCACTTGTGTATAGTGGTTATTTGGATATCTATTTTGATATATCTCTAGTTTTCATTTACAGATATTATGGCATGCTAGGTATGAGTTCTTCGTCAGCTGTATAGGGCTCCTCATCTCCCTTTTTTCTGCATTGTGTTTTCCTGAGAAGGGGGTGTAAGTGGACAGATACCTATATGATACCTACATTTTACTCTTAAAGATAGGTATGAGGTTATTTTTTTTTTTAGATAGAATCTCACTTTGTAGCTCTGGCTTCCCTAGAACTCACTCTGTAGACCAGGCTGGCCTTAAACTCACAGAGACCCTCCTGTCTCTGCCTCCCGAGTCTTGGGATTAAAGGCATACACTACCATATCTGGCTCGCATAACAGTTTTTAAAAGTTAGACTGCTTGCCAAATCCAATCTAAGGAATTGCTGCTGAACAGACACTTATATCGTATGTCCGTATTGACTGCTTTTTGCATACTGCATATCTTCAGCCATATCTGCTCTGTGAGTAGTAAATCCAGACAATGTGCAAAGCTTGCGTCTTAAGTGTACAGCAGCACTTCCCCAAAATCGTCTGCACACTGCTGTTGACAGTAGGAATTCATTCTGCCTTGTCTGTTATTCTATTGCGAGGACCCACAGCACAGAGCTCAGGTGTCTTCGCCAACATGAAGTAAATACACTTCTGACTTAAAATTGAAGCCTGGTCAGATTCTTAGCACAATAATCCAGAAAATAAATTAAAATTAACCATTGATTCCTGTCTGAGAGTTCGGGCTCTGAGAACTGGCTGTCTAGACCCGAGTCCTGGCCATTGTGTACTGGAGTAGACCTGTGATCTCCTTGTGTCTGGAAACAGAGTGAGGTGACAGCGGTGATGTGAGCGCTTGTCTGAGCTTGGGCGGTGGGAAAGTGTAGGCTGGAGTCCAGGGCACACATGCTTGTCGGAGGCAGCCCTTAGAGCTGCATGGGGGAAGCTAGGAAGGAAGCTATGGACAACCCTGTCAGGAGTGCTCTTCATGGGGAACAATAGCTAAGCTGCATAACCTTCTGGAACTTTCTACACGCAGCTGACTTTTTAAAAAATTAATTTTCCAGGAGTGGTTAGCCAGACTAGGTTTACTTTTAATTAAGGAAAATTTCAAAACTACTTAAGAGAAAATGAGTTTTAAGTAAGGGGTAAAATGGGTGTTTTGAAGCAAACATCAGGTAAAATATTATTTCATCTTCTCTAAATCCTGTAGAATATATTTGTACCACATGCAGCATTGAAAAAGCATTTTCACGTGGCCCGATGTCACTATATACCAAACAGAATGAATATTTCCTAAGTATCACCAAACCCAGGTCATACACTTCTCATTTATCTCAAAGATTTGTTTTTAAGGCTTTTGCCAAGTTAAAATCTAAACAGGACCATCTCAGATCACTTGGCCATTCTATCTGCTAAGTGTGTTTTATTCTATAGCATCATTTATGACCGTTGCTTGCTAGATACAGGAACACTTGCCCTGGAGGGTATTCTACACTCTGGATGTGAGCAGCTGCTTCCTTGTGTGATATGTCATTTGAAGCCAACATTTTTATTTCTCCTAAGCTAGGGGCTCGGCTTTAGCAAAACAGACAAGTGTGGTGCCACACACAGAACCAGACTGCAATAAATAACCCACATCTGATAAGTCATTCTGCTTACTTTTCCATTTTCTTTTTAAACATTTTTAAATTTTCTCTCTACCTCCCCTGACATTTTATAACACTTGCCCATCACTGCTAGTTGAGGTAGAGTGTGCCTCTCTGGATTACATTATCTCCAGTTTCAGTAATCATGGGGTGTGTGTGTGTGTGTGTGAGTGCATATGTGTGTGAGTGCGTGTGCGTATGTGAGTTTGTTTGTATGTGTGTTTGTGTGCATGCATGTATGTGTGTGCATTTATATGTGTGTACGTGTGTTGTGTGTTTGTGTGTGTGCATGCGTGCCTGTGTTTGTGTATTTGTGTGTATGCATGTATGTGTGTGCGTGCATGCGTGTGCACATGTGTGTGGCTAAGCCTAAGCATACTGACCTCTTTTTGCCTCAACTTTCCTGAATGTTAATGGTTAACAGGATGAAAGACACTGTCCTGATTTTCCCACACCGAAAGCATGGATGCAACAGAAGAGCTTTCCCTCTCAGAAACATCCAACCACATAGCCTAGATAAGTCGTGGGCTTCTCAAATTCTTCTTAACGGTTACCTTAATACTGGAATCCCGTTAGATAACTGTAAAATGTTTAGTTTACACAATTATATATTATTATCCAAAGTTGTATACGTTATGTGTCAGTGCGAGAAGTTAAAAGTCTACTAAGCTGCGTTTCCGACGACGCCTAGAAGAGAGATGTGTGCCGTGAAGCACATGCTCTTGAGCTGGCTCACGGCTCCACAGAGCTTCAGCTGTTGACAGCTTAAAAATATTTAAGTTCTGTGAATTATTTATGATCTCATCTGCTGTTTACACAGGCCCTTTTTGCTTTTCTATACATTTTGAATATAAGCCTAAGTTTCCTCCCTTGTGGCTATGTACAGTATTTTAGAGTTAAAACAATGAGTGACAATGTATCGACAGGCTAGGGAGCAAGCGGTGCCCCGGGCACTGCTCTCGCTGATGTGTGCTTCAGACAGGGCTGGAAAGCGGGTGCGAGTGTAGCTGTCTCAGGTGCAGACACACATGTCCGCAGAGCGCAAGTCAGTTGTCCTTATCCTAATCCGCCTAGAGTTTTCTTTGTGCATCTCAAGTAATAGGTACATTTTTAAAAACATGCAGTTTGTGAAACCCAAGGATTAAAAAGCAAGTGTTCTTTGCTTGTCTATAATTAGTTTCAACTTAGTTCTCAGATATGTTTCTTTCAAGGCAGTGGGAAAACACTCGCTCACCAGAGTGACGCCATCTGTTGTGACAAAGTGTCTCCTGGTATTTGATGGGATAATTTAAGAGTATTTCCAATGACAGCATCTGTGTGTGTATGTAGCACAAGGCAAGGGCTGTGGTTTGTGGGGAGTGTGTTGGGTGTCTAGTTCTCTCTGAGAAGAGCAGACACCCTAATATCGGTCTGCACTGGACCCCAAAATCCAGTGAGTGAACAGTGCGACTTCTGCCTAACAGTGACTGAAGTCAAGGGAAGTGTTTATAGTTGACTTTTTCAGCAAAGCTGGGACAGGCATTGCTTCCCCTTCTTCCAACTTCCCATAGTTGATATGTGTGTCTAATTGACAGGCTGTAAGTCAACACCCTAAATATCATTGAGAAAATGGCACATTGAACTTCACAGGTGCTTGTTCCAGAAGGAACAATGGGAAGAGCAGAGGCCAGGCTCCCATCGTGAGTGGGAGATGCCTGCTTCTTGCCCGGGTCTGATGGTAGCAGTAGTCTTTGCTCATATGATGTCTTGACAGAGAGGCTATGCTATGCCTATCAGATAGCTTTTAGTTTGTTGTTAGTTCCCTTGAAGAGGAGAGTCTGAAGAATGTTGTAGTAATAAGGAGCGGCGGCAGGGCTGCGTCCCCAACACCCCAGCCACCTGCCTGGCTAGCTTATGCCCCAAAATAATTACACAGACACTGTATTCTTTTAATCACTGCTTGGCCCTTAGCTCTAGCCCTTACTGGCTAATTCTGATATCCCAATCAACCCATCTCTAACAATCTGTGAGCACCGGTCTTACCGGGAAGATTCTAGTTCAGAGCTTCATCACGTGTGTCTGCCCAGGAGCCGGGAGCATGGCATCTCTCCTGAGGCGTCTGCTCCCGAGAGGAGAGCTGTCGGGTCTGAGCTCACTTCCTCTTCCTCCCAGCGTTCTGTTCTGTTTACTCCTCCCACCTATCTCCTAACCAATGAGAGCCAAGTAGTTTCTTTTTATTTAACCAATGATCTTCCTCCATCAGAATGTCTGTATCACCCTTTTCATTCTCCAGAGCATAAGAATCGTGCCCCCAAAGTGTATGTATTGAAGCCCCATTTTTGCTGTTTTTTTTTTTAATTTTAAGCCACATCATTTTTATGTGCCTTGTTATGCCCTAGATGACTGGGTCAATCTCATCATTTTTTGTGCCTACCTATAATTCTAATCTCCCTGAACTCTCCACTGGTGTCTTCCCAGCCTCATTCAAAAACTGGAACTCAGTAGAAGGAAGGAAAAATCGTTCTGGCTTACATATTATTCCTATAATTTTTATGGTTTTTGTTTGAAGCTGTGACATATTTTTAATCTGTAAGAGTAAGAAAATAAATCTGTGATCTACATTTCATATTATTGTCAAAATTTACTATATTATTTTACTTTCTGTTGTAAATACCATGACCAAAAGCAAACAGGTTGGGGAGGCATTTGGTCCACCAGATAATATTCAATCATTGAGGAAACTGAGATCAGGAATTCAAGTAGAAGCAGAAATGGAGAAATGGTACTGACTGGCTCTCCGTAGCTTGCTGAGCCTACTTCCTTATAGAACTCAGGAACATTTTTCTGAGAGTAGCACCGTCCATGGTGGACTAGACCCTCCAATATCAACGATGAATCATGAAAATACCTCCACAGGCGTGCTCATAGGCCAGTCTGACAGACGTCGTTCCTCAGTTGACACCCCCTTTTCCTGGTGACTCTAACTAGTTCTGCTTTTCTTATACAGCAGTGAAAGCCCAGTGTATATTTATTTCAAAACAATAGAAACACTTCCATCAGCAATTGAACAGATAAGAAAAACATCATATATACATACTGTGCAATAGTCAGTCACAAGAAAAACATCATATATACATACTGTGCAATAGTCAGTCACAAGAAAAGAGATCCTGATATGTGCTGCAACATACCTGAATCTTGAAAAAAATAGTATGTTAGGTGAAATAAGTCCAACACTAAAAGAAAATATTGTATGATCTCGTATGAAGTATCAGGAATGGGCAGATCATAGCAAAAGAAAATAGAGCAGGTGTTGCTAGCATCCTGGAGCAAGGGGAAGTGCGGATTATTATTTACAAAGGTCTAAGTTTTGGTTTTGTGTGGGAAGAAGAAACTGTAGGTGACAGTTCTGACCCCCAGGGCAGTGGTAAGTGCACTTCGAGTCCTCTAAATTGTGCGCCTATACTGAAGCAGTGGAAACGACGTCTCCTTTCTTTTGTTTCTTTATTTAAATATGGGGCACTTCACAAATTTGCTTCATCCTTGCACAGGGACCATACTAATCTCTGTCTCGTCCAGTTCTAGTCTGGGCTCACAAGTGAGCACGGGACAACTTGATTTCTGTAGTAATAGGGAGCGGCGGCAGACCCCAGCCGCCTGCCCTGCCCGGCTAGCTTATGCCCCGAAATAATTACACACAAACTGTATTCATTTAAACACTGCTTGGCCCATTCTCTTCTAGGCTAATTCTCACACCTGGACTAGCCCATTTCTAATCATCTGTGTAGCGCCCCTAGGTGCGCTTACCGGGAAGATTCTAGCCTAAGTCCATCCTGGGTCGGAGCTGGGGCATGGTGTGCGTCTTCCCTGGAGCAGGTAGCATGGCGTCTCTCTGAAGGCGTCTGCTCTGGAGAGGAGAGCTGTCGAGTCTGACCTCACTTCCTCTTCCTCCCAGCGTTCTATTCTGTTTACTCCACCCACCTAAGGGTGGGCCTATCCAATGGGCCTAGCAGTTTCTTTATTGCTTACAATGAAATCAACAGATTGATATATGACACTCCCACATCAGATTTCCTATGCAGACAGAGTTTTTAAAGATGGGGACACACTTGGATTTCTTTGCTGTATCTAACTAGTCGTTTTGAGACTGTCTCTCCGAGTTACTGCTAGGCACCAGAAACTGGTGGTGCAAACACAGGCAGGCTTAAGACATGCAACCCTGCCCTGAAGTCAAAACCCCACTTAGAGATCCCAGGCAAATGCATGCACCCCTCCATTAGATCTTACAGTTGATTTACATGGGGCTGAGAAACCTACACATTGCACCAGAAGGCTCGTTTGTATTTTTCTCTTCAGCGGTTCTATGCATTTTAGTGTTACTTTGCGTTCGTATTCTGATACTTTGTATTTTTTTTCTTGTTTCACTTATATTATTAATATTACATTTTTACCTTTCCCTAATCTCCATCCTTCCAGGAAAACAAAGTCAAACCCCCCAATCTGACGACGAAAAGCCACTTCAGAGTGGCTCTGACTCAAGCCACTTTGCTGAAGCCCACAGGGGCTCTGCCTTTAGTCCCACAGCCAGCAGCAGCCAGCCACAAGGTGGAGCCTTTGGTCAGCCCGCAGCGTGCAGGCTTGTCTGCAGCGGGCCGCTTCCAGCCAGGGTCTCCGCAGCACAGACAGCCCGCCTGGCCTCTCAGGGCGCCACCCCTGCGTGTGGGGGAGTCAAAACCCAGCAGTGAAAATACACAGACTCAAGGCGATAATCTTTGCTCACAAAGTAAGAGGGCCCCAGCGTTCATACCAGTTTTCAAAAGGAAATCTGAGCAAGTGAACAAAGACATCTCAACACTCAGCAGCGCGAAAAGAAAACAGAGCGCGGTTACACAACCTACCCTACCGGCGCAGAAAACCAGCGTAACCCAGGGGGGCAAACCAAGTTCAGGTTCAGCTCCGAGAAAAAGACCAGATAGTAACATTCAAGTCCAGGCTAGGAATTTAAATCAGAAGAACGTCAGACCTCTGCTAGGGAAAAGCGCTGAGTTCTGTGAGCCTGAGGGGAAACGTCCCTCTTCTGAGGTGGAGCGGGCTGCGCACCTCACTGAAGGTGGGCCACTGTCTACCAATGCCATGACTCAAATGTCAGGTAGTTTAAGTGCGAGAAAAAGTGCGGTTGACAGCCACACCAGTGGAAAACGCAATTTAACAAGCAGATTTATAACACAAATTTTGGGGAAAAGTCATGAGTCACTAAAACTCAAAAGCCAGCCACACATTTTTGAATCAGACTTAGAAATGGAAGACTCCCGACTCCAACCGCAACAGTTAGCAGATCGAATTGAAGAAGCTGACGCAGCCGATCATGGCCTAACAGAGAGCAAAGCATCCCACAAGCACAGACGGAAACTAAGCCTTGAGTCTTCACAATCTTCTACAAAGCATCGTTCTAATGCTGCTCATCAGAGGCAATCTGGTTCTTCTAGGAAACAGGTAAAGGTTTGTTTTTCTTTCAGCCTGGAAAAAATTCATGGTACGCTGGCTAGACTTTTAGAGCCTTGAATAAGAATGTAAGTAACTTGCACAAGTCGATGTAGAAATGTGGTTATTAAGAAAGCCAACTCTGCTCCAATCCTTAAAAAGGATGCTCAGCCTGGCATGTTGGCACCACTCTTAATCCCAGCATTTGGGAGGCAGAGTCAGGAGGGTCTCTGTGCATTTGAGGCCAATCTAATCTATAGAGCAAGTTTCAGGACAGCCAGGACTACACAGAGAAACCCTGTCTCGAAAAAAAAAAGCGACAGCAAATAGGACATCTAAGGACATTCACGGTTCACAGAACACTGTAGAAAGGGAGCAGAAAGGATGGAAGAGCTGGAGGCTGGGGTGGGATGGGATGGGGGATGCTATGAAACAGTGTCTCTGGACAAGACAGGGCCCATGCAACCATGAACACTGTAGCAAGAAAGACCTGAGGAAGACTGGGGCCCCCACCCCCAACATTTCATGGGTTGGGGAAAGAGGATCATGAGTTCCCACTCACTCTGAGAGAATATGAGCTGTTTAGGCTTGCTTAGATGGTGTAATCACTGACATGTTGACCATGCTCCAACAAATGACTTCCCACCATGCTCACACAAGTCACCAAAATTGAACTCAGTTGGTCAGAAATTTCAAGGCATCAGAGTAGGAGCAAGACTTATTTTAAAGGGTTTTGGTGGAAGAGGGAGGAGGGTTGGAGGATGGTCTGGGAATGACAATGGCTAGAATTCACTACATATATATATATATATATATATATATATATATATATATATATATGAAATTGTCAAAGAATTTTAAAAGAGAGACTAACTCTCTTAAGAATCAAAACTGTTAGTAATCTGGTTAATTTGTAACAAGATGCCATTCTTCAATTTGATACAGGTACCTAAGACAACAAAACCTAAGAAGTTCTTTGGCATTCCTAAGACAGAGTACAGTGTGGAATAGAGACCTCCCATCAGGTAACTGCAGGGCGTGCCCTTGTTTATATTACTTAAATAGAGAGAGCTGCACTTAGATTAGCAAGGGAATAGGAATAGCACCCCTGTGGATAAGCGACTGTTTTCCCTGTGTGGACCCAAAGAAGAATGGCTTTGAGAAAGGACCCCTCGGGCTCTGGGTCCCACAGACTAGGAAGCCAGTGTCTGCCTTGTGGTCACAGCAGCTGACTGAATATGTAAGACTATGGCCCCACTAAAATATCCTTCTTCTTGGGCATGACCGAAATAGCAGACCTTAGGTGACGTCCCAGAGCTAACCATTACACTGAAATCGACTCACGAAGTGGGATGATGCCAGCTACGCTCAAACTCGAGATTTAATTTTCATTCTGGGTCCCTGGCACCAAATTCACAAAACTGTACATCTGGCAATGACATTTTATCCCTTGTTGCCATCTGCTCTGTCCTGAGAACAAACATGACTGAAGTACCCACAGACACTCTTCACATGAAGCCATTGGCTTGCGTTCAGATCCTTTAAGAGCCAGCTAGACAGTTGCTTTTCTGTTCCAACGCCAGTTCTTTCTAGAGCTAATAGAATTTTCAACCTGATTTGAATTAACTAAAAGGTGCCTAAGTCTATTCTTACATAAATTATGATGTGGTATCTTATGTAGTTTTAAACATCTTCATTTTAATACTCTCATGTGCCTGAGGAAAATATTGTATGTGCCTTGGACATGGCTTTTTGCATTTTTAGAGATAAGAGAATCTACTCTAGGTCCCATGGTCTTAGAAATATGGTCACTTTCTCATTTTGAATTGCTTAATGCCTGACGTGTTAACATGAAATCACTATTAGGAAGAATATCATGATGAGAAAATTGTAGTTTCTGTATCCCCCCACTATAAAATTAATACATAGTTATGTAAAAAATTTTGAGTAACATGGAGTAATTCAGTAAACAAGTTTTAAAAAATTGGTCACTGGAGAGATGGCTTAGCAATTATGAGCACTGACTCCTTTTCCAGAAGACCCAGGTTCAGTTCCCAGGACCAACATGGTGGTTCACAACAATATATAACTCCAGTTCCAGGGGATATAATGTCATCTTCTGGACTCTGTGTATAACAGGCTTGTACATGGCACACAGTCATATATGCAGGCAAAACACCCATACACATACAGTAATAAATTTCTGAAAAGTGAAAACCACCTACAATTGCTCTTTCAGGGATGATCTCCTAGAACCCAGATGAAGTCTTCCAGACTGGGCCTGTGGGTGAGACGCAGGCTGTGTGTGCTGCCCTGGGACTTGCTGCTTCGCCCGGCTCTTTTCTTCTCAGTTTTTGCACAGTCTTTTATTGAATGTGGATATGCCATGCTTAGCTAGCTCCCGACTGGTTAATACTTCAGTTGTTTGCAAACTTTCAGTATTATAAGGCATGTAAATTGTTCTATACAGAATGCTGCAAGATACTGAATTTATATGGTACATTATTTTTGTAAAGAAGGAGTTTCACTCTGTAGCCCCAGCTAGCCTGGAATTGCTATAAAGATCAGGCTGACCTCAAACTCACAGAGATCTCCCCGCATCTGCCTCCCATGTACCACTTTATCCAATATAATGTTGGGTCCGGGGGTTGCACAAGGATGGAAAAAAACCACCAAGTCTGTTAAACCAGAAGCAAACTTCATTCCAGGAAAAGAAAAAGGGAAAATCTCTGCAGGGCACAAAAACATATCAGCTATAGCAATGACCATAGCCAGACTGGGATTCTGAGACTGTGGCCATGGGCAGTTTCCAAACTCCACTTTTTATAGCAAGAAGTAAGCATTAGGCATGAACAAAAGAATTTTTACAATCCCGAGGTAAAACTCAGATACAAAGTGCTTTTTTCTTTTACAGTTTCCATTAACAGGGTTTTTCAGTCAAACTAGTGTTTGTATTTAGCCCGTTGTTTCTATCTGGCACTTTCTCATGGTGTTTACCAAAGCTCTGCAGTCTCTGGATACTGCCAGATTTGCTTAGCCAGAAGGGTGTGGGACAATGCACAATAAAAGTTAACTCAGCTCACATCAGTGGCTGGTCATGAGTGGCTGGGGTGGGGGATATCTCAAAGCTCACCCTCAGTTTGCAGAGGGATGGCCTTGCCCTGAAGGCTGAGTCTGGTCTTTAGCAAACTCATGTAGGCTGTGGCTCAGGCTCAGGGTTATGTAGGTGATGGAGCAAGTGTCCAGAATCCCCTGCTTGTCCTCCATGAACAACCCTCTAACACTGAGAGGGACGGGAATGAGAAGTACAAATAGTGCTTCTCACAAATGAGAATTCCTCTCTTTCAAAACTTTAAGACTTTAAGTGGATTTGATAACATACCAAAGATACTTTTAAAGTCAAAATTCTTCACTGCATGTCCTACTACAATAATCCTTCATCATATGAAAGACCCAGCAGGGAATCAAGTGTAAGCTGACCCATGATTGTTTACATATGGTTTGCCGTTGCTACCAATCAATTCGTCAAAACACTGGAGTTAGACAAAGCAAGTCCTAACCTCCTTCCCATGTGACTGTGGCTCCTGCTCCCGGAGTTATGCCTAGTTTAGTTTGCTCTGTGCCTTACTGTGAGCGCTTCTGTTTCACAACTATCTCTAGTTCCTAGTTTATCATCTTCATAGGAAGAAAGTACATTTAATTCAAAGCCCATTTTAAATGCTTCTTTCTCATGAAGCCCATGTTGTGGAAAGTCAGCTGACCACAGTAAAGACCAGGACATTGTTTTGCTTGTGTAGAAATGTATTTCGTTTTGAGAGTGATGTACTGAAATATACATGTGTGGTCAGCACAGTCATCCACACACGTGGTTATTCTTGGACCAGGTTTCCCGGGTGCTTCCTCGAGCTGCTCCATTATTGCAGCTTAGGCTAGGAAGACATCGTATTGCTCAACTCAGCAAACTAGTTAGATAATGAGTCTACGCTGAAGCGATGTATGGCGCTTCCCAGTTCTTCATGGAATCTTTATGATCCCTCTTCCTCCACTCTACTAATCTGGACTGCTTAGAACTGACAGCATAACATTCCTTTCTGCTTTCTTCTTAGACGGGCATCACACAGCCCAGGTTGGCCTTGAACTCACTGTGTAGGTGGACCGGCTTTGAGCCGCTGCTCTTCCCACCTCTGCTTCCACGCTGCTAGATTATAGCTTGCTCAGCTTACGCCACGCTGGAGACTGAATCCAGGGTTTGTGCGCGTGAGGCAAGCTCTCTACCAACTGAGCCACAGCCCACACTAGTGCTTCATTTTAGATGAGTGTCCACATATGTACAGGGTTTGCTGTGCTAACATGACTCTCTATGAGTCTGTTTTCATTATAGTACATTTCTGTCTCACAATTGTTCTAATGAAACACACACACACACACACCAAAAATCTGTGCTCAGATTACCAGAGAAATCAATGAAGATCTTGGTTCATATTAAAGTTTCAGTTCTGGGGGCTGGAGATGACTCAGCAGTTAAAAGCAGTTGCTCTCTTGTCAAGGATTCACGTTTATTTCCCAGCACCATAGAGCTGCTCACAACCACCTGTACTCCGGTTCCAAGGGGATCTAACGTCTTCTTCCACCTCCCAGGCACACGATACACATACATACATACATACATACATACATACATACATACATACATACATACAGGAAAAAATAAATGTTTTTAAAGACTTCAATTTCTGAGAGCCAAAATAATTGCAGTCAGTTGGGGAAAAAAACAGATTTTACTTTGTATAGGGTCTTGATGCTTTGTTTGTAGTTTGGACCCCTTCCAAAAAATCCTTACTTTTTAAAATTCTGCATTCCAGGGCCATTCTAGGGCTAAACAATAAGCGGTTTTATGTTTGCCTATATCCAGAGATTTAGAAATCAGCCACCACACCAAGACAAACTTGTGGAAATAGGCGAAACTCAATGCCAAGAATCACATTTATAGTTATGTAAAAATGTGTTTCTCATGTATATTAGCTTCTTGCTATATTTGTATTTGGTTTTATGTTTTTATTATATATTACAATTATTTTTACTTTATTTGTGTCTATTACTTTATTTATTGTGTCTGTCGCAAATAAGATAAAATTTTGAGCATCTTGTTGAATGGCTCTTATTTGTCTGGTTTACTGACCAGTTCTCACTCTCTGTTTCCAAACTGCTATGATCTGCTTTTATTCTGGACATGCTAATATATGACTGTTTGCTGATAATTATAAATAATCAATAAAAAGATTTACAGATGCATGACCCTTATGTGCTTATGTTTAGAATGTTCATGCTGTATATTCTTTCAGATGACAAACAGAGAATTTCAAATGTATGTACTTTTCAGATGTCTGTACGGGTGACTGTACAGAGATGGGCCGGCTTACAGACCCTGCAAATTCGTTCCCACTGTAGTTCATTTCCTAAGCCAGCTTAGGTCCTTAGTACATCACAGAGTTTTACTCTCAAAAGATCTTCATTTCATCTTAAAAAGTTACTCATTAGCTGGGCGGTGGTGGTGTGTGCCCTTAACCTCAGCTCTTGGAAGGCAGAAGCAGGTGGACCTCTGAGTTTGAGGCCAGCCTGGTCTGCAGAGTTCCAGGACAGCCAGGACTACACAGTGAAACCCTGTCTGGGAAAAGAAAAGGGATATTCATTAAGGTATTTGCCATGTGTCAAGCACTTGTGAGGTTTATCAGAGGGTGGTGACGTTGGTTTACAGCAGGGGAGGAAAGATGAGGTTCTTAGACACAAAACCAGCCTGTGGCTCAAGGAGCACCAAGGAGCCGAGAGTGGCTGGAGTAGAGAAGCCAGAGGGAGGATGGAGTTGACCACACCGGGTCCCATGGGCCCCTGGAGAGCATTTGCTTTATTCCACAGGGTGACCCAATCTCACAGGGTTTGGCAGGCTACTGTAGCTGCTGTGGCATGGATAGATTAGGGCTCAGGGAATAGGAGAGAAGGTGAGAGACCAGCTCAGAATCCTGGCAGTTGATAAATGCAGGACCACCATGGTGCAAGTAAGGAAGTTACGAAATGGTCCTGGTGTCTTGTGAAGGGTAGAGCCTACCAACTGGAGGGTAGGGGTTTCTGGGGTATCAACAATAGTGTCTATGGCTCGATTGCTTAGAAGGATGAGATCCTAGCTTACAATGCTGAGCTGAGACTTACCAGAGAAACTGTTATTTTTTACAGTTACCAACAGAAAGGCCAGATACTCAGTCTCCTTCACCAGGGAGTCCAAAGTTTCTCAGTGACACATTTTCCTGACCCCTCTGGTCTCCAGACCCATACAGTTGGCCAGTGGTGAGGGCAGAAGCATTGAATGCAGAACAGCCCTCTGTGTGTGCTGGGGACCAATGACATGCCCTCTCAGACAATTTCATGAAAGCTCAGCATAACTGTGCAGGTGGGAATAAATGATTATGACATATATTTTCATAATAGGTACTTATTATAATATATAAGTATAATAAATAAATGAATATTATTATAATATATAAGTATATATTATAATAAATACATATAAGTATATTATATATAAGGACCTTTATATGTTATAAAGTAGAGAAATCCCTGTAACCTGCAAAGCAATAATTCTGCCTGCCTCTTTCCTTCTAAGAGCCAGCTTTTGTACTTTGTAAACCAAAATAACCTACACTTAATATGGGGTTGTAGAAATGAAACAAAGGAAAGTGTTTTAGTCATATTTTTCTCTGACCAGATTTACCACATTTCATTATTTTGCTGCCTCCCATAGCTTTGCAGTCCCTAAGGAAATAAGGCGATGAAACCGAGAAGAGCAACAGAAAGTAGGATACTCGATACCCCAGGATGCGAGCACCCAATCCAGTCACACGATGATTAAATTTAGCTCTTGTTAACCTGATTTCAAGTGCAGCTCAGTTCTGAGGGATGATGAGAAACAGAATGTTTGTTCCACATCATCAGAAAATATTTTCATCAGAACATACGGCTTGGCTTCCCCTGCCTGACAGAACATCAGCATGGCACAGGAAGGGTCTCCTTCCAGAGACCACTGAATAGTCCGCCTGCTGGATCTGCTCAGCGAGGTGTATAAAGCCAAGGAGAACATTAACCAGCATGCCTTGCTGCTCTTCTCTCTACACATGCACACAGGCATGCTCCCCATCTCTACCTGTCCTGCCTGGGCAGGCAGTATGGCCCCCTGATGCTGGGACCCATGATGTTCTTGACGGGCAGCCTCATCTCTGGAGACCTCAAAGTATAAAGAAACTGCTTACATTCAGAAGGGGACTTTGAGATATTCAAAGATGGTTCTCTAGCAAGGCTGTGTAATTCCCAAGGGATGAGAATCGGGGAATAAGAAATGGGGATTTACAAATCAAACTGTTTTACTGGGTTTAATTAATCAGTAACTTTGCTGGGTATGTGGAGATGGTCCGGGGGACTTCTCAACATCTCTCTAAGCTGCCTGGTGTGTCCTATGTGCCAGTGTTAGAGGAGAAAGTGGCCTTCCTCCACAGAAATCCAGCCCCTCTCTGGAGACCATGGGAAGAGCAAGGTATGGATGCCTAAGGTTTCCACTGGACCAGCGGGTGTATGGCGACATCCTTCATAGGGACAGCAACTGACATCTCCCCTCGGTGAATGGAGTGGGAATGTCAGATCCTGATGCATTTGTTACTGCACAGCCCAAATCCAAGTTACGTACCACTCACAGAAGTATGGGCTCGCAGAACACCTTGCTCAGAACCTTGGCCTTCAGTATATCCACCCCACTCTGCACCCTCAGGAGGCTCCCTTGCAAGGAGCTGGTAACCCCTGCCCTGCATAGCCAACAGTAGATGCAGCCATACACTTTGAAAGAAAAGTATTCCCAGAGCTGGTAAGGCGGTGCAGCACTTAGAAACGCTCACTGAGCAAGCCCGATGACCCGTGTTCGATCGCTGAATCCCACTGTGGAAGAAGACAACCAACTTCTGCAAGCCATTCTCTGCTTTCCACAGGGGCGCTGTGGGATGTCTGCAAGCTCACAGATGGAAAAACACAGAGAGAAAGAGATGCACATATCATATATATATATGTATATATATACATATATATGAAAAACAGAAAGACGCACATATATGCACATATCACACATATATACACATGTGTGTATATGATAATAATTATTAATTAAAAAATCCTTCACGGAAATCTGCTCAATATTCTCCAAGAACTTTAGTGTACGCCTGATGTGGGAGTGTCATATATCAATCTGTTGATTTCATTGGCTAAGCAATAAAGAATCTGCTAGGCCCATTTGATAGGCCCACCCTTAGGTGGGTGGAGTAGACAGAACAGAATGCCAGGAGGAAGAGGAAGTGAGGTCAGACTCCGCAGCTCTCCTCTCGGGAGCAGACGCCTTTAGAGAGACACCATGCTGCCCGCTCCAGGGAAGATGCACGCTATGAAGCTCCGACCCAGGATGGACATAGGCTAGAATCTTCCTGGTAAGCGCACCTAGGGGCGCTACACAGATGATTAGAAATGAGCTAAATTAATATGTGAGAATTAGCCTAGAAGAGGCTAGATAGGAATGGGCCAAAGCAGTGTTTAAAAGAATACAGTGTCTGTGTAATTATTTTGGGCATAAGCTAGCCGGGCAGGCGGCTGGGGTTTTGGGGACACAGCCCCGCCGCTCCCCATATTACTACAAATGGCGCCCAACGTGGGGCTAACTGAGTCCACAAAAAGCCTGAAAAAGCTTGGAAAAGAATAAAGTATGTTTCTTATGGCAATTTCTTGGGTCTGCTCTGCTTGCTAGAGGCAAGCAAGCGCCTCATCTAAGAGAGGCTTCCTGACTCAGCTTTAGCTGCAAAGCCTGCAGCTCATTAAGAGGTCCTGCCACAAAACACTTAAACGGTGTTGACGAAAAGCTAAACACATGCTTTTCGGTTTTCAGCCGTAGAAGAAAAAAAGCTGCGTTATTTTAAAGCGCTGCTTCCTGGGGCTGTGCCACCAGTGCAAACTCTGACTTTATGTTTGTGTTCCCGCTTGGGATCGGAAGGAGAGTGCTCTGAGACCTTGACGATGACTCAGAGCTCCCCGCCTGCTCCTGGGCAGAAGGCAGAATCAGGCTTAGGCAGGCGGAAGAGCATGGCGGATTCCTGCCGCCATACAGGGACGTTTTTTCAGACTGCGCAGTGCTCTGCGTGTCAGATTTGGATGTTACTTGGATGAAAAGAATTTCTGTGCTGCACGCTCAGTCTCAGAATTAAACTGCTGAGTGCCGCTCCTACCTGGTAGCCCCAGAGCTAGCACAAAATGGTACGTCCTCCATTTTGAAATTTTCCTGACTCAGCAGCAGGAACAAACCTGTGTTGTTTTAAAAATGCTGGCTTTCTGGGCCATCCTGCCAGGGCAAACTCTGACTGTTTGAGGCAGGAGGGCCAGCTACCGAGAGAGGACTTGAGTGTTGTCTGTTGTAGCTCGCTGGCTGGCAGGGACCTTGAAATGCCATGAGGCTGGAAAGTTAAGGAATGGACTGGATCTAGCTGGCAAAGCCACGCCTTTAGTCCTACTGAGATTGCTTGGTAAATTAAAGGCTC
The DNA here is from genome assembly GCF_037038515.1 of Microtus pennsylvanicus. Lineage (NCBI taxonomy): Eukaryota > Metazoa > Chordata > Mammalia > Rodentia > Cricetidae > Microtus > Microtus pennsylvanicus. The sequence continues at coordinate 3,758,392 of NC_134582.1, forward strand.
TTGTGGTCAGAAACAGAGAGATACACAGTAAAGAGAGATTCAAAGACAATGAAAATTTCTAAATGGTTTACAGTGTGTTAAAAATATATGCAAACTAAAAGTTAAAATTCTTAAAGTAAACCTCTGTGACTTCAAGGTGTGGTAGCACACGCCTTTAATCCCAGTGCCTAAAAGGCAGAGACAAACAGATGTCTGTGAGTTCAAGTAGTAGCAAACACCTTTAATCCCAATGCCTGGGAGGCAGAGACAGGCGGATCTCTGAGAGTTCAAAGACAGCCTGGTCTACAGGGTTATTCCAGGTCAAAGATATATGCTCAAAAAGCAAAAAGTTAACCTAGGAATGTCACAGCGTAGATTCTTAAGCGCCTAGTGATTTAAAGGCGCAAATCAAAAGTGCTCCTGGATAGTAAAAAATTGTTGATTCACAATAGGACAGATTCAGACCACTAAATGAGTCACACTGTTGGATGAATGTACGTTGGCTTGGGAGAGAGAAGAAAAAGAATATAGAGAATAAAGTTAATGGTTTAAAAAGAAAAAAGTAAAAATAAAGTCTTTAAAGAGACAGAGTACAGATAGTTATAGATATAAATAAAAATAAGCCGCGTAAAGATGGAAAATTCACAGAGAGTCTGGATTATGTACATTGTGTTTTCTTTAAAATTTTTGACTGTGAAGGAGCTAAGTACAGAGAGACATTTCATTACATGGGCTGCCAAGCTAAACCATAATGGATATAAGGATATTATGATTTCAGAATTTGGATCTAAGGATATGATACTTTGGAAAAGAGATTCTTCTTTTGTTTTCACAGAGGATGAGACTCTATGGATTTCTTCAATTCCGATTTGGTATGATGGACCACGTCCTCCTGAAGGGTTGCTGTGAACATCTTCAGAAAATTGATTTGCTCAACTGCCAACTGAGATGAAACTAGCACACAGGTTATACCATGAAAGACCTAATTAACGACGCCCCCATTCAGCAGGAAGCAGTTTGGAGAGAAAAAACTGCGCCCATGTTCCCAAATATGGTTTATAAACGTTCTTTTACATTTAAAGGGGGATATGATATAGACACAAATAATTTGCATTAGTATAGATTTCTCTTTATTGATAGAGATTTACGGTCAATTTTGTTATATGTATAAATGTTTCTGATGTAACTTTTACTTGATAACTGTATTGTTATATGTAATTTTGCTATGTTATGGTTAAAGCCTTCCTTTTTTTTGTTTAAACAGAAAAAGGGGAAGTGATGTGGGAGTGTCATATATCAATCTGTTGATTTCATTGGCTAAGCAATAAAGAATCTGCTAGGCCCATTTGATAGGCCCACCCTTAGGTGGGTGGAGTAGACAGAACAGAATGCCAGGAGGAAGAGGAAGTGAGGTCAGACTCCGCAGCTCTCCTCTCGGGAGCAGACGCCTTTAGAGAGACACCATGCTGCCCGCTCCAGGGAAGATGCACGCTATGAAGCTCCGACCCAGGATGGACATAGGCTAGAATCTTCCTGGTAAGCGCACCTAGGGGCGCTACACAGATGATTAGAAATGAGCTAAATTAATATGTGAGAATTAGCCTAGAAGAGGCTAGATAGGAATGGGCCAAAGCAGTGTTTAAAAGAATACAGTGTCTGTGTAATTATTTTGGGCATAAGCTAGCCGGGCAGGCGGCTGGGGTTTTGGGGACACAGCCCCGCCGCGCCCCCTATTACTACATACGCCCAGCATCCATCCCTTTCCCAGCTCTGCCTTGTTCTAAACACTGCATCAGGAGAAACACTGATGCTCTTAGATCCCACCCTGCACTGGGCCCAGTTGCTTCCTTCCTTAGACCCACCCCCACCTGACTGTACCTTCCTTTTGTCTTCCTTATTTTCTCTTCCCATTTGCCAATAGTCTCTCCATTTCCTTTTTGAGTCATCTTTTCCAGAGGAGAGAAGCTATGTAGTATTTGTCCTCCCAAACCCAGAGATCTTTTTTTAGAGTCACCCAGGAGGTTCTATACATCATCTCCACAGGAATAAGTAATAAAATCCCAACAGTGCAATTCAAATCAATCCATCTTTAGGGAAGAGAAGTGTTCCAGAACTTAAAGAAGCACAGTCTGAGAAACGCAGCTCTGGCTGCAGCAACTATAGCCTGCTGCTACTGAGCAAACTCCTTCCCCACAAGTGTGGTACATCTAAAGAAAGATGTACATGCATGTCTCGAGTTCAAACCTAAACTCCTACCCTCTCAAAGCAAAATATTACCACAAATGAAAGTCTTCCCTCGCTGAAGACTTAGATATAAAAATCTTGGCATCTGATATCACCCTGGGTCACAGTCCTTTGCTGTTGTTTGATAAAAGGGGGTGAGGGGAAATCACATGTTGATCTGGGAACACGAGCTAGATGATGTGTAATCCACTCTGTTCTCTTTAAGTAGTTAAAATAAGTACTTAACGAGTAGTTAAAAACATGGCCATAGGGGGCGACCTGAGCCTCAGGGTCCTCTACCTTCTGCCCTTCCCTAATTATGCCGACGACTGGAAAGGGTGCCTGCAAGTCAGAGCTCAGCACGTCAGAATGCCAAGTCCGGGTTTCACCACATCTGTTTCCCAACACTGTTTAATCATGTTGTGTAACAGGCAGCTTCAGCCATGCTGGGGGCAGGACAAAGCAGCGGCTCTGTGGAGAAATCCTAAAGTCTGTCTGGACACAACATGACATGGTGACTGTGATTATCTGCCAGCCAAACTTTCAGAAGGGACGGGGAAGGAGCCTTGGGGGCCGCCCCTTTGGAAGGAACGAGGCAGTTAATAGCTGCCGAGGGAGGGAGAGTCACTCTCATTCAGACAAGTGGCTACCGGTAGGTTGCTCATGACCCAGTAAATGGCCAAACACCAGTGAGCATATGGACAGCAATAACTGTACTCAGTGAGTTATTAATAATAGTAAAATAGACATGAAGTTATGAGGAGGACGGGCTGAGATGGCAGTAGGGGGAGCTGAAGGAGGTAAAGGTATAATAATAATATAATATGTAATAATATAATCAATACACATTGAATAAATATATGAAACTTTGAAAAAATAAAAGTATATATTTTAACTTTTTTTAAAAAATCCTGAAGTCTGTAGCTTAAAATCCTGTTAATACTTAAAATCCCAAATTTTAAGCAATTTGGTAATATTTTTAAAGAACAAACAGAGTAATTTCTGTCACCCAGAACATCATAGTTTGAAAGAGGAGGTGGAATGAATTAGAGCAGCTGTTAAGCAAGGGTAGCAATCCTTTGGTCATTTGCAACAGTTTTAACCTAAGCCAGCTTGGAAGCCCTTCTCACTCTCTTTAGAAGTGTGTTTCTTCTTTGGGTACTAAAACCATGTCTCTACCATTTTGCTGGTGGAGTCTGCTTGTCGGTTCCCAGCTGCTCAGCTCCGAAATAACCACTCAGAAACTAGTTAATTAAATCACTGCATGGCCCATTAGCTCTAGCTTCTTAATGGCTAATTCTTGCATCTTAATTTAACCCATTTCTAGTAATCTGTGTATTGCCACAAGGCTGTTGCTTACCAGCATCTGAGTCTGTATCTGGCGGGGCTACATGGCTTCTGTCTGACTCCGCCTCCTTCCTTCCAGCATTCAGTTCAGTTTTCCCTGCCTAGCTCTGTTCCCCTATAGCTCTGCTATAGGACCAAAGCAGTTCCTTTATTAACCAATAACATTGACAGCATACAGAGGGGAATCCCACGTCACCACTTAGCTGGGAATTCTTAGCCACTTGTCTGAAATATCACATTTACATCTCTGGTCAACATCTTGGAAAATTCTGTGGTAGTGATTATCCTTGTGTTCTGTTTCTTCACCCAGCTGCATCTTTGAATCCCACAAACCATTTAACCACAGCCTGATGAGAAGAAATGTCATTCCACTCTTTTTTTTTTTTTTTTTGCTTTTTTTTTTCGAGACAGGGTTTCTCTGTGGTTTTGGAGCCTGTCCTGGAACTAGCTCTGTAGACCAGGCTGGTCTCGAACTCACAGAGATCCGCCTGCCTCTGCCTCCCGAGTGCTGGGATTAAAGGCGTGCGCCACCACCGCCCGGCTTCATTCCACTCTTAATATCTCTAACGGAAATAGGAACCTCCTCATGCATGATGCAGCCAAGACGGGGCAATGACAATTCACATGCTCTCCACATTTTTATTTCATGTCAACTGTTGGCACAGCCCTGGTGTAGCCAGCCACCAGGCCCTGGTGCAGCCAAAATCCCACGAGTCTTTTATACAAGTTTTCTAAAATCAGGTCACGTATAAATGTCACTGCTTACCAGGCATGTGGTTCAGAGTTCTTACTTTTTCAACAGCAGTGTGCTTTGGAAGTTTCTGCTGGCCTTTTATTACAGACTCCCTCATCTTCTCATGGTGGACTTAAAAGACTTTGAAGCTGGTGGATAGTTTTTATCTAAAATGATTACATGGAAAGTAATCCACAGAGGAACATATTTGAAGGAACCAATGGGAGGGGAGTAGAGAATGGATGGGACCAGCAAGGCATCTGTTGAGGGAATGAAGAGTCTCAGAGGAAAACGTGAGCTGTACTGAAATCCAGAGACCCCGGGTAAGAGAAACCATGGGTAGCATCTTCTGTCCAGTGCCCCCTAATGGTTTCAGGGCTTCAGAGTTGCAGTTACAGCTTCCATAGCTTAGAGTTAGCAAAGATACGGGCTGTTCTACAGGACCCAGGGAAGAAGACTCGTGTGCGGCATGATGAAGAACAAGGGGGCACTTGCCACCAGCACGTAGATGACAGAGCTGCCTTCTCGAGTGCGCCTCTCTCTAGATCATTAGGGAAGACTTCTCAGTGAGCTGGAGATGTGAGAGAACTGAGAAACAGACATTTGCAAACTGAAGATGTATAGTGCCCCAGGTATTTTGGTGGGAATAGGGAACCCAGCTTGGCTATAATGGAGGGACAAGACAGATGGCTGGGGCTAAGATAACAGGCTGTGCCGAGACAAGCAATCGTAGCAAATGGTGGAGGGAGCATGCACAGCTTGGGTCTCTGTTCCCAAGCTAATGACGCCGTTTTGCACATCTGCTGCCCTTTCCTCCAGATGAAAGGAAAACAGACATCCTCATGATTAAAATAAGAGAGGGGAGGGAAAGAAAAGAACAGCAGATGTTTCCCAGCAATGGGACCCAGCAGCAGGTCACCAGATACCTCCAGTCTCCATCCTGACTCTTCAACAAGTGTCAGCAAGGACCACTGCGCCCAGAGCACACTGAAGGTTTGCTTATTACAGAATCATAGTAATTCAGGTAAGAATGAGCCCAAAATAAATGCAAGCCACAGAGCCCTAAACAGAGACCTTCTTGAAACCTGCGGGTAGAAGCACTATTAGTTGCCTAAAGCCATGGGCAGGTGAAGCCTTTTCCAGCTGTGTCCAGCTGTGTCCAGCTGTGTCATGATGTCTACTGTTGTCATCTTTCAGGTCATCCAACCCTAGAAACAGAGGCAATGTTGGTGTTCAGAAAGACACTGTGGGTAATTCTGCTCACTACTAAAATCTCCCCCTAGGACCTCTGTGTTCCCCTTCGTCTGCTGCGATGCCTGTCTGGCTGTGGAGCATCACCTTGACTGAGACTTGGTTTCCCTTGACCAAAGGAGTAAATGCGAGTTTTTGCCTTTGGAGCTCCTTAGACAGGGGACTGGCTATTTGCACCTTGTGGAAAACGCCATGGGAAAGCAGTTTCCTGGAGAGCTTTAATGCAAACAGAGTGGAACTCTCAGTTCAGTTGACCAGAAACAAGGAAATGCTGCATTCAGGTTCTGCTCAGGACAAGGTTTGGGCACCTGAGAGTGCAGTAACAGGAAAACATCCAAGTCTTTCTTTCATAGTGTGGGGACTCAGGGGCCAGGACTTCCATTTATTTGGGAAAAGAAAGATTAAAATGGTAGCAAATATCTTTCACTTAGGAACCCAGGCCAGCGACAGATCAGCGAAATGGTAGCTCGTTGCTGTATAGACACACACACACACACACACACACACACGCACACACACACACACACTGCACACCACATACATACACATACATCACACACACACACCCTGGGATATGGAATCAGAGACTTTGGCACCTGGCTGATCCTGAGTGAGATTCTGAGGCGTGGCATTGATATGCATATAACTGAGCAGCAGTTTTGTCCTACCCACAGTCCCCTGGGCCTTGCACCCTGGTTCCAGGGAAGTCTGGTATACTCGCTGGCTCTCCCGGACCTCTCTTTAGGGCTAGGAGTTTATGACCACAGTCTTTGCCCCGTCTCGATTGTCCTTTTACAATGTACCCACCATCTTTGCTCACAGTTCTGCTTCAGGGCAGCAGGCATGAACCTCATGTGCCACACAGACATCCAGTGGGGAAGGATTTACTGTACCCTGTTCCTGCAGACACTGGGGACCTCCTATGGGACCCATTGGTCTTCAGCCATCTGACTTCAGGGAAACAGCAGAGTACCTCTTCCTCGCCAACAGGAAGCAAGGAGTGTGACCTCAGACTCTGAAAAGGTCCTGCTGTCTTCCCTCAGCCATCCCTGGTAGATGGGGGCTCACCAGCTGCACTAAGGGCCTCTCAGAGAGTCCGCAGGCATGCAGCTGACCCTAAAGCTGTGGTTTCAAGGGTTGGGGTGCAGTTCTTAGCACCTCAATTCTTGTCCTCAAGGCAATGAGTATTAGCAACTTCTCGTGAATCCTTAAGCTTACCCACATGTACGTTTGAGTAAATGTAACTCTATTGATCAAATCTGTTATACGAGAGAGACCTGCCCATACAGTACACTGCCCTTCACTCTGCATATTTTATTGGGCCTCTTCCTATGGCTCCACTGCTGTGCTGACTGATTTATGTCAACTGGACACCAGCTGGAGTCATCCGAGTCGGGAGAGCCTTATGACACCTAACAGGAACAATATAACTTGCAGGTCATGGGTTCTGCTTGCAGTTAAGACAGTTAGGAATAAGTTCCTGTTTGTCCTTTGTCAAGTCCTTGCAAGTTAAGGTTTCTATTTCTAATTAAGAATAAATTCCTCTTTCTTAGATCTGAGGTTAATGGCTTGTGACCCCATTTAAATGATCTACATCCTTACCCTCAGTCCTTCCCTTTCATATCATCTCTCTAACAATGTAGAACAGCCGACGCTCTCACCCCTTTATCTCTCTTGTGAAAGGGACTTCAAGAAGCCAGGAGGGCCTGCTCTCAGAAAGCCCAATTATAGTGAAACAACCTTCTGGCCAGCAACACAGCTTGCTTTAATTAGACAATTGTGAATTTGGTCTTTTCACCTTGAGAAAAATTTCGGTTGAGAAAATGCCTCCATAAGATGGGATTAAAGGCAAACCTAAAAGGCATTTTTTAATTAGTGATTGGTGAGGGAAATCTGAAGAAATCAGCAGATAATATCCTAAAGACACTACCTGTTGTATGATATGTTTACTCTTTTGGCTTTTGTGGGACCACCCCCAGCTCTCCAATAAATCACACAGTCTTATTCTTAGTTATGAATGGCTGGCCTTAGCTTTACTTGTTTCTGATCAACTTTTCTAAGTTAACTTATCCCAACTACCCTTTGCCTCTGGACTTTGATCTTTCTCTATTTCTGTGTACCTTTCTTTCTTTCTCCATGGCTTGCTGTGTAGCTGGGTGGCTGGCCCCTGAAGTCCTCTTCTCCCTGGTCCCTTGCTCCTCCTTCTTTCTTGTTTCTCCTTCTATTTATACTCTCTGCCTGCCAACCCCACCTATCCTTTCTCTTGCCTTGCTATTGGCTGTTCAGCTCTTTATTATTAGACCATCAAGTGTTTTAGACAGGCAAAGAATTACAGCTTCAGAGAGTTAAACAAATGCAGCATAAACAAAAGCCACACACCTTAAAATAATATTCCCCAACAACTACCAGTATCTAGGATGCCCAACTACAAAGCTCAGCAGATCACATGAGCTGAGCACTGCTCAAAACCTTCCAAATGCTCAGAGCTCCAACCTTAGATCCAGTTCGGAGGAACTGATTTTCAAGATGGAGACCTAAGCCGTGTAGAGAAGCGCAACCATAGGAAGAGGGCAACTCCCAAAATACTGTAGTTGTTTCTCAGAGAGGAGAGTAATGCTCTGTCTGTAAACGTGAGTAAGATTAAAACTCAGTCAAAGAATGAGAAGGAAGAGTAAGGATAGAGAAGTTATGACGAAGGGTTACCAGTCAATAACCTTCAGGTGGATGATGTGGAAACGTCCCTGCCCTCAGCAGTAGTATGTACCCCGAGCGCACAGCCTAGCTTATGAATCCTGAAATCTGGTAGTTAAAAGGATAATCCAGTTGCTTAGAAACAGTTTAAAAGAAGACAATATTTCTTCCTTCTTTCTCCATCAATTGTTAATAGTTTCCAGTCCTACTGAGAGTCAGAAGAAAAGCAACCCCTAACATCCCAGGTCCTTACTACCTAGCAGCTATGACTTCCTTTACAGAGACAGGGTGTGCTGGAAGGTCAGCCACAGGCTATAGACAAAATGGTTCATAGTTATGATGAGGGTGGAGGGGCTTGTGCCCATTTCTTTCTGTTTCCTTAAATGGTCATGAGCTTCACAGAATTCGACATTCTTAACTGTCAAATGCATGCATCTCATTTTCTTAACTTATTTGTCTATATAACACTTTAAATTTGTGATGAGATATTTTGTATTACAAAATTCATGGGTTATAAAAAAGAGAGGAAAATCAAATTTCCTTCCCACCCTTGACTTTTACATACACAGTTTCTTCCCGGTATCTGATAATTATTAACATGTTACAGAAATTTTGTCTATGCTGTGGTTCGATGTCCAATGGAGTCAAGTGTTAGTTCATGAGTCAGGGTCCATATTCAGCTGGTGGGGACGGATCATGAAGTTAGTTCCCTGACCGACTGGGGAAAAAAAGGATCCTGGGAAGAAGAGGTGGGGCCAGAAGGTTGCATGGTCCTTTTGAGCTGGGAAGCAGATGGTGGTGGTTTATGTCATGGTTGCTTTCAATTATCTCAGGTTTTTATCTTTAATATTTGTTCCTGAGTTTTATTTTATAACAAACAAACAAAATTGCTATATCTGAAGCCCCATGTTAGGCGCCATTTGTAGGCAGAGTTTTTTGTTTGGACTCCCAGTCATCTCTGCCCTGCCAACCTGATCCCAAATAACCACACTGAGACTTACTAGTAATTGCAAATGCTTGGCTGATACCTTAGGCTCGTTACTAACTAGCTCTTCCATCTTAGGTTAACCCACATTTCTTATCCATGCCCTACCATGTGGCGGTACCATTTTTCAGTACGGCATGTTTATCGCCTGCTTCATCAGCATCTGGCTGGAGATCCCCCGACTCCACCCTTTTTTTCCCCACCATCCTCTCCATTTGGCTCTCCTGAATAAACTCTTTCTTCTGCCTAAATATTGGCCAGTTAGCTCTTCATTAATTCAATCAGAAGGTGTCTTGGCAAAGGGACAAAATGTACAAAAAGATTATTCCTTAACACCAACATCTTTTATATCCTTCTAGAGACATCCTACACGTGTACAAGAATATCCCTGCTCCCCCACAGCTCACTCTCCATAGCAGCATCTTTGAAAAATTTTCTGATCATCATCTATCAGTAGCCGGAGATCTCCCTGTAACTAAGTATTATGTAGAATTCCCTCCTTAAATGTCTGGGAGTTCGGTCAGTCCTCTGTGATGAATATTTCAATCCCATCGTCGCCACTGCTGTCTTTACGCTTTGGGCTCTTCCCCTCTGCGCTGGGGATCAATTGAAGCCCTCCTGTGCTGAGCAAATCTTTACCCCAGCTACGACTCCGGCCTTATTTTCATTCTTTGAATAGTATATCCCACAGTGCCAAAGTTACTCTCAGAAATATACTATTTCCCATATCTGCCAGGCTATCTGCTAAATAAATTATTTTAAATGTAAGTTTTGGAACAAGGAGAGATTCATTTTTAATATTGGCAGACATTTTGCAATAAAAGCCATATGTCTCAATGGTGTTTATCACAGTGGTTTAACACTGAGAAAGTAAAAATAACTGAGAAAATGTGATGAGAAATAAAACCTCAAATGACATGGACAGAAAAGAAGGTATAGATGAGGACAAGTCCAGAAACCAGACCAAAGAAAAAGTAAAAGGCTTGTATGGGAAAAACTTCAAGTCTTTGAAGAAAGAAATTAAATAAGATGTCAAAAGGTGGAAAGATGTGCCCATGCTCATGGATCAATAATAGGATTAACATAGTAAAAAAAAAATCTTACTGAAAGCAATCTACAGATTCATTGCAATCCCAATCCAAATTCCAGCACGATTCTTCACAGACCTTGAAATAACAATACTCAATTTCGCATGGAAAAAAACAGGATGGCATTTGCTTAGCTAGAAGTAGATTCATGTCCCCACATTAGACAGTCGATGGAGAGCACAGTTCCTCATTTTGAATACATGTCCTGAGCTTCTCATATGACAAGCACCCTTAAGCTCCCAGGTTCACGCCAGTCCTCCGCCCTAACCCTGTGTACAAACCCGTGGGAGCACCTGGCTAAAGAAGCTAGTAATGAATAGTGAGAGCCAGGAAGGTAAAGTGCACTGCTCATGTGCACAGCAGAAAAACAAGGCCTGATGGCTGACATGACCACTTGGAGATAAGCTGAGACCCTACCGTCCAGCCTACACCAGGAAGAAGCATTGCGACCAACCCGGGCCCTATCAGACCCTAGACTGGGAAATAAAAAGACTGACCCCAGCCCTGAGGAAACAAAGAAGCGCTCTTCCAGACCAGAGCGCCTCAGTAGTCTCCACGTCTCAGACTCAGAAAGCATGTGTCCGGAGCCAGACCTCTGGGCACATTCTCAAGAAATACTGCTACTCACATCTATTAAAAGCTCCCTGGAGAGCGTGGTCAGTACTTCGGATTCCACTTCATATATTATGGTCTCATGTTTCCCAACTTGAAATACCACAGTGAACTTATCGGCATTGCAGTGCAATCCCGGGTACTCACCAATGTCAGATTTAATCTGCTCTTTCCCTGGCACCTGCAGAAATTGGGAGCCAGGAGGAAAAGAGGCGGAGCAAGTGTGTGTGCCTTGGGCAGCCTGTTCCTACCTAAGCACTTTGAAATGCTTTTAAGGTATTTTATTGCTCAGCACCTTGCCTATGAAAAGGCAGCTGTGGTCTGGGAAACCTAAGGTAGGCCACTTCCAAATTTGTGTCACATCGACGTGCGTAACTTCAAGGCCACAGAGTCATGGTGTGTCTGTGACAAGTGCCAAGATGTGCTTGCTGCAGCCAGTCACCCTCCCACGAGAAAGGGGCTGCTACCCCTGGAGCTCGACTGCCGGACTATCCCCATCACCTGTGATGTTTACACCGGGGAGCCCCCGTGTCCTCGCACGTCTGCGTCTCATTGTATCACACCTGTGGTAGCTGTTAAAGGCCATGTTCTCTGAAGCAAGGCATGTGAGGGACCACAAATCTTTGGCTGTGCGGTCAACTAGCTGATGGTGTAGGAACTGCCGGAGGAGCCCCTCGACAAGAAGGACTAGGTGAGTAAAAGTGCTTCTCAGCTCCCCTGTTTTTGAAAAGAGAAGGGTCAGCCTCACTGGGAGAGCATTGCTGCCTGTGCTAATGGATGAAGTTCGTGGATGGACACACAGGAGTTAGGGTGGGGCGGGAAGTGAGATCCAAATGGAGTCATAGCTTCCACAATGGGCCCTTCTTAGAAATAAATTCTGACGGGGCATTTCCAAGGGTGCCTTGAGACAGCTTAGATCCAACTACAAATGAAGAGAAAGAACTAGGTCTCTGCGAATGGCTGCTGGTCTAGCTCATAGCCCCACCCATTCAAACTCTAAGCTACCGTACACACACACACACACACAAACACAAACAGGTTTGTAGAAAAGTACGAGCAGCCAGACTTGCCTGCAAGATCAAGGGTCTTTAAAATAAACAGGATGTAAACTGGAGAGATGAGGCCTCTGTGGATGGCTCTTGTTGAAAAAACAAAAATGGCCTGGCGGTGGTGGCGCACGCCTTTAATCCCAGCACTTGGGAGGCAGAGACAGGCAGATCTCTGTGAGTTCGAGACCAGCCTGGTCTACAAGAGCTAGTTCCAGGACAGGCTCCAAAAACCACAGAGAAACCCTGTCTCGAAAAACCAAAAAAAATAAAAAATAAAAATAATAAAAATAAAATAAAATGCTAAAAAAATGAAAAAACAAAAACGGCAAACTTGACAGAGAAAGGCAAGCTCTAGATAACCTGTAAGATTGCCCCTCCTGATTATTAAAAAGGGAATAGAAGCCATGTGCAGGGTTTATAAATTGTTCCCTGCACTCAATCAATGCGCCTGCCATTCTTAGGCTGACACCAACTTTGTCAGGTCATAAACTGTCCCGAGGTCATGACTCTCTCTGGTGCTCTTTATATGAAATGACATTTTTTATTGTGCAGTAAGGGTTATTGTTTCTCACAGCCCAAAGTTGCCTTATGCCCACCAGGATATGGTTCTCGAGTCTGTGCTGCTTCAGGACTGCTCTTGACCCAGACATCCCAGGCCTTCTAAGTTCCCAGGCATGGCTGATAGAAGACTGGTCGAAGAAGCACCCCTGGGCTGGAGTCTTTCCTAGGTAGCGGACTCCCAGGAAGAGAGCTGTAGTCGGACACTGGATGGGAATGATGGCCTGTGTGTGACCCTCCTAGCCGCCTCCTTAACTTCTGTTACTGAGAGCTCAGTCATCCTTGACAGCTGTAACAGACAACCAAGGGCTGGGACTCAAAGAATAACCACTTATTGTGCGGAGTTTTACAAGCAGGAAGTAGATTGGGTTCCAACCAAGGCTCTAGAAGGCTGCAGCAGCTACCTCCTTGCTATATCTACACATGGTAGAGAAAACACAGAAGAGCATCCTGCGGCCTTTCTCATAGGGCACTAATCCCTTCCAGGGAGCCTCCGTCCTTTGATCTAGTCACCCACAAAGCACAGAATGCCACCATTTGGGGAAATGATTTCAATATATGAATTTTACAGAGGCACAAGAATTTAGTTCATAACAACAAAGCGGCTGAACAAAATCGCGTGAGAAAAGAAGGAAAGTTTTAAGAGAGAAAAGTGTAGCTATTAACTGAAAAACAAAACCTCCTAGGCTTGGAAACCGTCACCTTTCAAACAGAAAGCCCACGGGCTCCTGCTGTAAATACCCAGTGTGCTGTTCTTTTCCTGTCTCCAGTCTAGAACACATTCGCTAAATAACCAATGTGTCCTTCTACACCCAGAGCATGTGTGAGCATTGCTGCTGGTCAAGGGAAGAGCAGAAAACCAACAACCCAGTCTATGGGCTGGAGGGAGGCTCGGTGGCTAAGTGTGCTTGCTGCTCCTGTAAAGGACTGGTGTTCAGTTCCCAGCGCCATGTCTCACTACTGCCTGTAACTCCAGCTCGAGAGGATCAGACACCCTCTTCTGGCCGTCTCAGGCACCTGCACACATGTAGCACACCACACACACACACACACACACACACACACACACACACATTAAATATCAAAACCAACCACAACTCAGTCTATCATTGAGGCTGTTGGTCTGTGGGTCAAGTGCTTGCTTCTCATCCACAAAGCCCTGGCTTCCACCTCAAACACCACACAAGCTCGTCCCGGTGGCAGAGTTTATAAGCCCAGCACTTGAGAGGTAGAGGAAGAAAGGTCAGGGGTTGAGGGGCATCCTCAGTTCCATGATGAGTGTATGCCATGCTGTACAGGATGAGGGAGGACAGTGCCAAACAGATGCAGACTTGGTCTAAAGTTGTGGCATGTTTCTGTCCTTAAAATGCACATGACCTGCACTGCCCCCTTTGCCTCAGAACCTGCCCCGCCTCTCTCTGCCCCACAGGAGCACTTAGGGATGGATGGAGAAAGGCTACCCACCCCCTTCCTGAAGTTTTTATCCCTTTGTTCCGGCAGGTTCTAGAATGTTTCTTAGGCAAACGAAAACTACAAAAAGAAAAAGTATATGGAGACTAGTATCTGCAGTCAGTGTGGGGAGAGAGGGCCGGGCAGAGGGTGTGTGTCTGGTAGTGGCCGTGCAGGGGGTGAAGGGAAGTCCGGGAAGCATGCAGTGGTGAAGGCTGCCCAGCCTTGTCAGCACACTGAATTACATACCTTACAGCAATGTGACGGGTAAATTTTATGCTATGTATGTTTTACTGCAATAAAAACTGCTAATTAGTGAGCCCAGATGCCAGCATTGCTGTCACTTAGGCAAGTCTTCTCGTCAAGGACCTGCCTTGCACTGCGGGAGGATTTCCTTTGCTTGAGAGAGGACACACTCGTCCCTGGAGGCACCGTCACCATCCCTGCTGCTGTTACTATCAGCTACTGTTATTTATCAGTTTTCATTACTCCTGCACCGTCGTTACTGCTGTTATCACTATTATTATCACTGTTCTGTCCCCATCGGTACCACCACCATCGCTATGACTATTATTAACCATCTTAGATTTCTGCTTCTCTGATAAACACCTTGACCTAAAGCAACTTGAAAAGAACAGGGTTTATTTTAGCGTACAATCACATATAGTCCATTGTAAAGAGAAGCCGGGACAGGAACTCAAGGCAGGAACTGAAGCAGAGGCCGTGGGAAAGCACTGCCTACTGGCTTGATCCCCATGGCTTGCTCAGCCTGTTTCCTTGTGTCACTCAGGGCCACCTGCCCAGTGGGGTGGCCCCTCCTACATCAACCTTTCATGGAGAAAATACTACAAATGCCCACAGGCCAGTCTAACAGAGACAATCCTTCAACTGAGTTTCCATCTGCCCAGATGACTCTGGCCTGTGTCAAGGTGGCAAAAAAAAATCAGCCAGGACATTATTCTTATTGTTGTTAATATCTCCCTTACTGTTGCATTATGATTGCTATTACTATTTTATTAGTACTGTTGCTGCTTTATTATTGTCACTATCGCTATTATCATTACTATGGACTTTATGTTTACATAGCCCAAGAGGCATATAAAGCTATTGCTGCACCCTAGAACTCAGCTGCAGATTCAAGGAGCCTGAGTGCAAAATGTCGGTTTTACTGAATAGTCATGAAAAGGTGGAGATGGATATTATATTATATTATATTATATTATATTATATTATATTATATTATATATCTCATTGATTTCAGAAGTTCACCTAAAATCATCCCTCCAAGATGATTTCCTGGTAGCAGTTGATCGATCCCCATTCTTCACCGCCCTTTACTCAATTCCTCTCCACCCCGAGCTTTGCCACTTTGCACAGGATAGCCCAGCCGTCTGCTGAAGAAGACAGACCAGCAAGTGTGAAGTTAGTGTCAGTGCCAGGGTTCGTGCTAATTGGCAGCTTAACAAATGCAGACTTAACTAAGACGCAAGCCTTAGGCCCTCCTGCAGTGGACGGTCAGGTCATCTTAGCCCTTGGCTGCCCCTCTAAGGGTTACCCTTTGCAGGTCGATCAAAGTGGGAAGACCCACCTACCATGGACGGGACAGTTCCTTGGGATGGGACCCAGGAAGAAGGAGATGTTCACAAGCACACATCACTCTCTATCCTGACTACAGATATGATGTGACCAGCTGTTTGAAGCTGCTTCCGTCTGGATTTCCTCAGTGTGATGGAATGGGAACTGTGAGCTGAAATAGACCCTCTCTCCCTAAGCTGCTTTTGTTGGGATGTGTTAGCACAGCCACAAGAGAAAAAAACCCAAGACACCAAGTGTGTCCCTCACGGGCTTCAGGAAGGTATCTATACTACAGACCCTCCGAGTGGAGATGTCCTGACTCTAAGGAGGTTTTAAAGTGTGCGACACCAATGTTCTATGTTCAGGACAGTCTCCAACCAATCTCATAATATACTCAGTGTTTTCTCATAAAGGGGGCTTCATGATAGATGATTTTTCTGGGCTTAAACTGTAGTGTTCTGTAGGATAGGTGTAAATAGTGCATTTCCAGTTCATGATATAATCACACTGTGATGGTTTATCAAGACAGTCCCAGTATTAGCTGGAGGACAGCTACATGACTTCACTAACATGCTTTGAGTGGCCGTCCTCCTTCCCTCCACCTCATATGAGTGTCTGAGTCCCTGTTATTCAGCCTAGCACCTGACTCCCTGGAACCTGGGACTCGTGGAATGAAGGATGATGGGTAAAGTTGACTCCATACCCCCTTTCCGATTGCCACCCTCTCCTTGGCCCATTGGGAGTCAATGAAATCCACAGCTCTCGTGAACTAAGAGGTGTGACCACACCAAGACCAGGCTCCCCACAGTAGAACATTTTCTACCTTAGACCTGCACAAAGCCTGCAGCTGTCACCTCCTTTCCTTCTGGACAGGGCACAGGACAGGAGGACCAACCTCGAGGCAAACGCATTTCTAGGTTTCATGTTTCCGCGGCTCTGCTCTCTGCTTTCCTTGGCTTTAACCCAAGCCTCTTGGGCAATTATTTTTGGCTCATTCAGAAATGGCTTTAAGCCAAGATTTCGTGTCCTGAATACTTGATGTAGGGCTTGTCTGCTTGTAGCATTTACGGCATTGCTGCTGGTTTCTTGGTAGTAAGTCTTTTCGTCCCTAACCCAGTTTTCTGCTGGTGTTCTGAGAAGTCAGCTGGCCCAGTAGGGAACAGAGTAGACATGAGTTCTGCAGGTAAGAGAAGTTTCTCGGATCTGTCTAGAATGCCCACTGGGTTTGATCTGTCCAGATTAGCAAAAGACATTACAAATCCCTAATGGTGTGGTCAGTGGAGAGGCTGAATCCAGAGTGGGTCTGCTTCCTGTTTCCTGTGGCTGCAGAGTTCACATCAATGGGACTGAAAATGCATTGCCTTCTGTTCTGGGCTCTAGTACTCTGTGTTCTTGCAGATATCTTAGACTTTTTTTTTTCTCTTTTTGTTGATTAGAAAACCGAGACACAGGAGGCTGGAGAGATGGCTCAGTGGACTCACTGCACAAGCATAAAGACCTGAGTTCTAATCCCAGGCAAACAAATAAGCAGCCATGTATGGCCACCTGCACCTGTAACCCACTGAAGGAAGAGGGTGGAGACATTCAGATCCCAGGAACTCTGGCTTGCACACAAATGTGTGCACAGGTACACACACATGCACACACACACATAATACCACACAAAAATAAATAAAACTGAAGGATAGGCAAGTAACTGTTGTACTGTCTAGTTATATAGGAACTTGACACAAACTGGAGTCATCTGAGAGGAGGGAGCTTCAGTTGAAAAAACACCTCCAAAAGGCCAGGCTGTAGACAAGCCTGTAGGGTATTTTCTTAATTAGTAACTGATGGGGGTGGGCCCAGTCCATTGTGCATGGTGCCATCCCTGGGCTGATGGTCTTGGTTTTATAAGAAAGCAGACTGAGCCAGCCAGTAAACAGCACCCTTCCATGGTCTCTGTATCAGCTCCTGTATCCACTTCCCTGTCGTATTTGAGTTCCTGTCCTGACTTCCTTCAATGATGAGCAGTGATCTGGAAGTGCAAGCCAAATAAACCCTTTGCTCCCTGACTTGCTTTGGTCATAGTGTTTCACCACAGCAATAGTAACCCTGATGAGGACACCTTCTACACCACACAGCTATGCAGAATTAGGATTAGGCTTAGATTCTAGGGGAGGGGTATGTGGACTGTCTCATGAACAGTGGCCAAAAGTTACTGTTTCATCATAGGAGGTCAAACTGGAGGAAAACTGATTTAACCTAGATTGTTTGTTTGCTTTTTTTTTCTTTTTTGCTAAAAGGCATGAAGTTAAATTTCCTTTTGAGAGCCTTTTCTCAAGCGGGATGTACATCTATCCCAATCTTAAAGGAGAGACAAGTGGAAGACTCTCACTAAAGAACAATCAGTTTTGCAACAAGTCTGGACTTTCTAGGCCCCAAGCGGGAAACTAAACTGTCTCCAGGAAGGAGAAAAACTTGATGCCATTTGCACATTCCCCCCCCCCCCCCAGAGCGTTTGTGTGCTTTCTCTGTAACCTAAGGAGATTCAGTGGCATTTGATCTGTAGATGGGAGCTCCAGTGAGTGCCAGCTGGCTGGAATTGCAAGCTAGCACAGGTGAAGAGCCATCTGATGAAGGACACCCAAAATAAAAGCAGGGCTCTGCCCCACCTGACCAGGCCAAACCAGAAGGAGGGTCATCGTACTCTGGTCTTCCCAACCTTGCCCACAGATTTCGTAAGCCTGGTAAAGATGACCAGTAGTTACACCACCATATTCTTGGCCATTTCCATGAAGACACAGGATGTTTTCATAATACATTTCTAGACACTCATGTCTGCATTGCTGGTCTCTGCACTCACTATAGCTCCTATCAGGCAATATTTCATACACAGTCACATATCTTTGGTTTGATTGATCACTCCATGCTTAGTTTGATTCCCAGCACTGTTTTTAACAGCAGCTCTATCAACTGTGTTTTTAAATCACTTACTGATTAGAGGAAGACTGCTAATTTTATGAATTTTAACCGGTATTTCATCTGTAGATACCCTCTTATGGGCTTCTGCTGCTGTTGATTCTAACTGTGCCTCCTGACCACCGTCTTCCATCCCCTTTCCTCTTGACCCTTGTCCTAGTTTCTTCCTGTTGCTGTGATAAAAACCACTCTGGTCAAAAGCAACTTAGGGGAAAGGGAGGTTTATTTGGTTTATAGTTCTGGGTCATAGACCATCATTGAGGAAAATCCGAGCAGAACCCAAGCAGAAGCCATGAAGAACACTGCTTCCTGGCTTGTCCTCTGGGTCTCGCCCTGGCTTATGCTCAGCTGGCTTTCTTACATAGCCTAGCCCCACCCACCTATGGACGGTGCCACTCATAAGGAATGGGCACTCCCATATCAATTGTCAGCCAAGACAGTCCCTCGGAGACATGGCCACGGGCCACTCTGATCACAGTTCTTCAGTTGGAATTCCCTCTTCCCAGGTGTCTTTGTTAGGGTCTCTGTTGCTGTGAAGGAACACCGTGATCACAGAAACTTTTCCAAAGGGACACATTGAATTGCATCAGCAGCTTACCATTCAGAGTTTTATCATCATGCTGGGACATGGCGGCATTCAGGACCACGTGGTGCTAGGGAAGGAGCTGAGAGTCCTACATCTTGATCCACCAGCAACAGGAAGTAAACTGTGTTCCATAATTAGCATAGCTTAAGCAAAAGGCCTCAAAGCCCACCTCTACAGCGACACACTTCCTTCACCTACTCCAACAAAACCACACCTCCTAATAGTGCCACTCCCTTTGGGAGCCATTTTCTTCAAACCATCACACTAGGTAACTCTAGATTGTGTCAAGATGACAACAAAAACAACAAAACTAACCAGGACACCTCTGCAACCATGTAGCCCTGCTTCTGGGTCTCACATTTTAGATGATGGATACTCTGTAACTAAGTAACCCTGCTTCTGGGTCTCACATTTTAGACGGACACTCTGTAACCACATAGCCCTGCTTCTGGGTCTCACATTTTAGATGGATGCTCTATAACTAAGTAACCCTGCTTCTGGGTCTCACATTTTAGAGGACACTGCTGTAACCACTTAGCTCTGCTTCTGGATTTCACATTAAGATGCCACATGTAAGTGGGACCACTTGCCTGGGTAACTTCATCCAGCACAATGTCCTCCAGGCTCATCCAGTCAATGTTCAAAATAACAA
This sequence comes from Microtus pennsylvanicus, assembly GCF_037038515.1. Classification (NCBI taxonomy): domain Eukaryota; kingdom Metazoa; phylum Chordata; class Mammalia; order Rodentia; family Cricetidae; genus Microtus; species Microtus pennsylvanicus. The sequence goes on from NC_134582.1 coordinate 3,778,131, forward strand.
ATTCTACTTAAGATCGTCACGTGATTCAAAAACCAACAGCAAGTTTGTTTCTTTCTTCCCGTGTTTGTAAACCTTTTTAACTTTTTATTATATTTGTGCATTGCCATGGTCTGCATCTACTTCCAAATAGATTCTTCCCACCATAGTATTTTGTTTATTTTCCTTGCTTTTTATTTAGCTCCTTTCCCTTTAAATTTTTCAAATTTGGTTACTCAACTTTCTTTAGTTCCCCTTTCCTTTTCTGCCTCCGTTCCCACATACATTTCTAACTCTCAAAGCTCCAAATGTTAACTCCTTATTCACAAGGCATCTGGGAACACTCTGAGCTCTGGAATATTCTACCAGCTCTAAGTCAAACTTCCTACTTGGCAAGAGCCCCTAACCCTGACAGCGGGTTGCAGCCTTCTCACTGCAGCATGGTTTTGACCTGATGCAAGTCTTGTTAGTCTCAGGATCCCAGGCAGTCAATTCCTCCCTGACTCACTGCTGAATAAAAAACCCCAGCTCTGCATTAAGCACAATGTGTTCAGTGGAGGAGAACATCCTCAGATATCCCGTCTTTCTGCCTGCAGGGAAAACAGAGCCTGGCTGAGTTGTGGTGGTGCACGCCTTTATTCCCAGCACTTGGGAGGCAAAGGCAGGCGGATCTCTATAAGTTCAAGGCCAGTCTGGTCTGCAGAGCAAGTGCCAGAACAGGCTCCAAAGTTACACAGAGAAATTCTGTCTCAAAAAACCAAAACTAAAACAAAACCAAGAGTCCTGAGCCATGAATTTCCCTTCCTGGTTCTCATCTGTGACTTTGAGTCTTTCTCATTTTTAATCAGAAAATTCTCAGCAAGGTCTTAATTTTTGCATGTTTTGGGTCTTTATCAGGCATCTTCATGTGCTGTCTCCCAACCATGATGTGCTGCCCAAAGTCTCTGTCATGGATGGTATCAGCATTTCTAATGGTACAATAGCCAAGTCTGGCTTAAAGGGAAAGGCCCACTATGGTGTAACTTGTGCCAACAGTTCATTCTCCACTCTGAAAGTTGCTACTGAATCCTTCATGGAGGGATAAATCTTAAATCTCCCCAGCCTGTGTCTGCCCTGCCTGTAACTACAAAGTGATGCCTTATTTTCTCTAATCTGTATAACCTTTGGAAGTGTTTTTATTTTTTATTTTTCTTTTCCTTGTGGTAAAATATGCTTGGCATCTTAGGTGTAGTTTAATGGTATTAAGTTCAGCATAAAGTGGCGCCACCTTCATGACCCTGTCCCTGCACATCTTCTTCCAGCCTGAGGAACTTAGACTCCATTCCCACTGAGCACAGGTCAGCTCCTTATCCCTAGTCCATGGCCAGCCCCAGCAACCATGGTCAGACTTCTGTCTCTCATAACTGCTTTAACTAGAAGTGTTTCCAGCTCCAGCTTTGAAATGCAAAGATTGGTACCAGGGAGAAATTAGTCCTTCACCTACCTGAAGTCTTTCCCAGCCTTTGAGGCTCCTGCTGTGTTATGGATTCTGCCTACTGAACACATGAACTCAGGAGGCAGGGAAGAAGGAGAGGGAAAAGGAGGAGAGGGGATGGAGAGGAGAGGAGGCATATTCCACCCCAACCCCCCATAATCTGGAAAATGAATACAGAGAATTTCAACGGAGACAGATTTCAAGTCATATGATATTTTTGTGGGAGAGAAAATTGGGAGTGGATATGATCAAGATATACTGCACACACATATATTATCAAAGAATAAATAAAAACATTCCTAAAAAGAATGTTCAATACCAATTCAAACATCCAAAGTTGTTCCTGGGAGTTACGGTGTCATGGCTAGGGACACTTTGAAAGGCTGCCTGCCTAGTGGAACAGGTCTATGCAGATTTTCCCATGCCCCGTTCTGGGACTCCTCCAGCAGGGCTGTTTTCCCGTCTATTCAAGGCCTCCCATTCATTGGACTACAATGGCTCACTTGATCTAACCGATGACCCAAATAGCTTCAAGTAGCTCTCCGTGGGTGGCCAACTAATTACGGAGGGTGTCTAGTTACAGCTGCCCATACCAGGTACGTTGTCCTTCCCATAATGGCTCTGTGAAGGGGATGGGGCAGTGTCCTGATTAGGATGGTCCTATGATACCCTCTCTGGAGAGGAGAAGGGAGAGGCCCGTTTGTCCCAGCCATGGGCACGGGGAAGAAAAAGAAAGAGAAGTGACACAGCAGGGTGGCAGGACACCTCTGCCAGGGTCCCCAGCCATTGACCTGGTCATTCTGCACCTTTCCAGTCTTGAGGGTACTGTGCATGCTCGGAAGGGATCCATCCAGACCAAGGAGAGGCAGACATCAAGAGTTTACAGAACACACTACAATCTGTCCGGAGTATGCGAGGCCATAAGCAGCAAACTACACAGAGACGTTCTGGGGGATTGGGGGAGCTTGACGGGAGAGAGCGTATATGTTGGCGCTCGGGGAGTGTTTCCATGACACTGTGCCCTGGTTGCCACGTGAGACACTTGTGTGGCTCCTATCTGTGTGGGTAGGTAGACATTTCCCTGCTTTTATGAGCAGTGTTTTGCAGGAGGACTGGCTTCCTGTAAAAGGCAGCTCAGGAACCCAGATTAGAGTCCTCATGGTCAAAGCCTGCTCCAGGGACATTATCACCAAACCTGATGACCTAAGTTTCATCCCCAGAATAGAAACCTGATAGAAAGAGAGAACCAGCTCCCTCATAGTGTCCTCTGGCCTCCATATGCCCAGTGTGGGGTGTGTGTGTGTGTAAAAATAATAAATGTGATTTTTAAAAATGGCATCACTACACCCTAAGACAGACTGTATAAGGATTTGTTAATTATTTCTGGTTCTGCCCAGAGGTTAACAGAGCTGTGAGACCAGCCTGCTTGAGGCAAAAGCAGCCTTGCTCTAGGGTTAGGACGCTGTCTGCTTTAAGAAGGCCAGAACTTCGGCAGTGGAGTTGGCTCGGTCACTGAGGTGCCTGCTACGCAAGCATGAGGACCTGATCCAAGCCCTCAGGATCCCCATAGTAAAAGCTCACTGGTAACAGCTCTGAGACCCAGGAGTGGATGTCGGTCACTTCCTCCTGCTTAACACCCAGTGCTGGCCTCTCTGGTGTGGGTCTGCCCTCTGGAGCCATTTGCACGGGCATCACTCGAGAGTAAGTGGCTATGATCCATAGCTGGGTATTCTGGGACTCTTGTCTCGGTGTGAATGTGATTGAGCCCTAGGTCATCTATGCTCTGGAGCAGTGCCCAGGGTGCCTATCTAGAAAGCAGCCCATGGCTGGATACCAAGGTCAACACAGATAGGAGGCTCTGGCAGGAGGCATGGTTCTTCCAGGGCAAGTGGTGTAATCACTGGCAAAACACAGGCACAGCCATGGGGTCACGTAAGAATACAGCAAGGGACAAGAGCAACAGAAGAAGAAATCTATGTCTGATCTCTCAGATGTCATCCGCTCCTGACAGAAAGGAATTCTCCCCTGAGGTCAGACGCGGAGCTCCGCAGTGAGGTCCTGTTACCATCCACAGATCTTCATCAGGTTCATCTTTTCTACCAATTAAAGAATTAGAAAGCAGGAAAATTCTCAGGCACAGCAGGCAGTGACAGGCAACAGATTTATTAAAAGTGAAGATGTATACACAGCAAGACACAGAGAAGACCACCCCCAGGGGGCAGAGAGGGCACCTGGAAACCAAAGACTAATTTCCCCCAGAGGGCTGAGGGTTTTAAGTGGCTCTGGTGGCCTGGGATGGGACTCCCTCCCCTAATTCTGGATTGTTCAGCTTAAACAAAGAAAGGGTCACATGTTTAGAACCAACCCCAGCATGGTTGACCAGCTAGGACCAATCAGCTAGAAGAAAGCCCTTGTGGGAAATGCCCACCAGGCCTTTATCTCAGGTCAAGAGGGCAGGGGAAAAGCTGGAAGTTTGCCACCATTCTTATCTCTCTGTGGTCTCTTTCCCTGTCTGTCTGTCAAGGATCTAGCGAGCTCCTAGCCCCTCAGTCAGCGTGTAAATACAATAAAAGCTTATCAGGGAAAACCAGAGTGACCCAGCAAGGCCCCATTATGATGAAGAGCTCACAGTAATGTGTATACTGGAAAGAAACCAAGCTGTACGTCGGAGGAGAGGAATCTATAGTGGCTGACATTCTTTCCAGGGAGAATGATTTGGGGAAATAATTGGCCTTGCACCATTGGAAAAGCTTTTGGGACACAAGCAGCGTTTAAAACAGGACCTTCCCACCCACTTGCTAAAGGCTTAGCTTCCACCAATCTCAACATACGTCCTAGCCTTCTTCTTCTGAGAGTGTGTGTGCGCGTGCGTGCACGCATACATGTTGGTGGCTTCCTCAGTCAGGGTCTCTCACTGAAACTGTAACATTTTGTGGACTGACTGGCCAGCAAATCCCAGTCCCTCCTGTCTGTGTCTCCCCAGTGCTGGTCTTACAAATGTGCACCCCAAACCCTGCCCCTCCTGTCTGTGTCTCCCCAGGGCTGGGATGGCACTGTGTACCCCACACCCAGCTCCTCCTGTTTGTGTCTCCCCAGGGCTGGGATGGCACTGTGTACCCCACACCCAGCCCCTCCTGTCTGTGTCTCCCCAGGGCTGGGATGGCACTGTGTACCCCACACCCAGCCCCTCCTGTCTGTGTCTCCCCAGGGCTGGGATGGCACTGTGTACCCCGCACCCAGCCCCTCTCTGCTGTGCTTTTCTCACTCCTGCTTGACTCCAGGCTGAGGTGACAACCCTCATGACCTCATGCTCAGTACAGGGGAACTATCAACCAAGCCGCAGAGACGAGATTAGATAGAGTGGCCATTTTAAGTAGAAAATCAGACTTGGGAATGTTAACTGAATTTTTACGGACTGTAATCACCCTCCATTCTCTGTTCACAGAGCTCGCTAGTTAGAAACACTGTCACGTTCAATAAACATGTGTGAGCGGCAGCTATGAGACTGCACCACGCTGGACGCTAGAGACAGGAGTGCAGGCCGAGTGATGGGAACGTGATCACAGAGCAATGACAACACAACCCTGCGGTAATTGTTCCTGACACAGCCACCTGCGACTCTCAGACAGGGAAGACAAGGGGTGCTCCAATCTATACTTTCATTTTTTCCAGAAATAGCCTGTTTGGCCTGCCAGGCTGCAGCCTTCAAGGCTAGCTGTGCCCTGGGTGTGTTCATCAGCACCTCGTGCTGACACCCAAGACTCCACGCCAGCAACACATCTCCCACATTAAAAATCAGACCAGGAGCGGTGCAGCCAGGACAGGAGCTGTCTTCCAGGGGAACACGGACACATGTCACCGTGCAGCCTTTTCCCTGAGACCCTGACTTTTTGCAAGGACCTGCGTGACTGCCCTCCCTGGGGCCTCCTCTTGGCTACCCCAGCCACACAGATTCTTTTCCCTTTGGGAAAGCTGACGAGGGAGAGAACACATTCCCACACTCAGGGGGAACCCAGAACTGCATTTCCAAGTCATGGCAAGCCCTGGCAGCTCAAAGGGGGTTCCGTCTTAAATGACTTTATTTGGTGTGATAGACAAAGGCATTATTCGCCCTTTCTTTAAGGAAAAGAACGCCTGTCTGTTCGAGCGAGCTAGTTTATGTGCGGTGCTATCCACAGTCTCCACGGGCTTTGAGAAGGCTTCCCTTGCTCTCCACCCTTGTCAAGGCGTGTGTTGATTTGTGCTCTGTGAGCCTGTGTTGTAATATCTGCAGCTGTGAAGCTGAGAAACGCCCCCAGGTTCCGCTCAGTGAGCACTTACTTCACAGGAGAATAAGATTTCTCAGAAGAGTGTGGCTCTGGGCTAAGGGGAAAACTAAGCAGGCGAAAATTGTTTCCATGATGCCTCAGTGTGGAATGACCTTTGGGGCTTGGGTGACAGCAGTAACGGGCACAGGTCTCGACGTCTATGACGCTGGCCCTCTGGATTAGACACAAAGGTTGTAAGTCAGTCAGCAGGAGACTCTGCCTTTCTCTCAGGTGACAGTCACATGGGCCTTGCCTTCTCAGACTCTGCGCGTCTGACATAATCACATCAGACGTGGTTATGGATTCTTCTTTCATGTGTTCAATAAATATATATTGTCCACAATATGCAGGCCTGGTCTACAGCTGGATATCCAGCCATGAACAAAGAAACATGAATTTCTGCATTGATGAGACTCCTTTCTGAGTGGGAAAAGAGACAATAAAAATATTGACAGTACTAAGAGAAAAGTCAAGCAGGGAAGGAGTGGGAATGATGGGAGACCTGAGAAGTGAAATAGCGCTGCATGCCACACGTCCCGAACACACCGAAGAAGACATCATTCTGTAAAGACACAAGGAAGAAGGAAAGTATACAAGGAAATCCCAAGGAGGGACAGACCCTGCAGGCAGAGGGCTTGAGCGAGCATATAAAGCATATCTGCACATTCGAGAAGCTGCAAGGAAGTAGCCAGTGTGACTAAAGACTGAAGAGATGGAATGCAGAAGTCATGAAGGAAGAGGAGTATGAAGGACTTTTGGTCACAGGAGACATCATTTCTCTCTCATTCCAGTGAGCCGAGAAGCCAATGAAGGCTGGTTTTTAAATATATTCATTCTTTGAGATTTTCAGACAGGTAGGCAATGTGTTTTGACCAAATCAATGCCACATTCTCCTCTCAGCCTGCCTTGCAGTGTCCCTGTTCCAACTCCATGTTCTCCATTCACAGCCCTCTGGATCTGATCAGGGTTGTCCATTTTTGCATGGCAACAATAGATGTTGCTTTTCTGAAGAAAACTGGCTCTCCCTTCTCCAGCGACCTTCAGTTACCTTCTCAGCTAGAGGGCTGGGTTCATGAGCCCCTCGCTCATCTATGCTTGATCGTCTGCATGTCCTGTTTGGACAACCAGTGCCATGTGGGCTCACGAATATAGCAACCCTGTTGTGTCCAGAAGGCAGTTCTAACCGTTCTGCCCAACCTCGGCTCTGAGTCCTTCTGACCCCATTCCGCGATGTTCTCGGAGCCGTGTGAGAAGGGGGAGATACGGATGTTCCATCTAGGGCTGAGTGGTGCACACTCATTCTCTGAACCCTGACCAGCTGACGCTCTGGGTTAATTCATGGCTACTGTGAAGAGAAACTCCTCTATTAATAGTTAAAATCTATGGGTACCGATATAAGTATTCAAAGGCAGTTTCGATATTGTGTCAATTTCAAATAGTAAGTTCACCCCTCTGGTCTGCAACATCCCAGGCACCAATTCTTGGCAAGGTTTACAGTACCAGGAGTTCCATGCTGTGGAGTGGGCCTTACATTAGATTAAGGATTTTGAGACAGACAGAATATCCTAGATACAAGGGTGGGTGTGGCGGATGCAATTCAGAAATGGAGACGATATGGTAATGAAAACAGACTTTGGCGTGGTAGGGCCACCATCCTAGAAACATTCACCACTACAGGAAGTGGGAAAGGCAAGGAAAGAGGCTGACCTTGCTACCTCACAATTCTGTGACCTATGACCCTGACGCAGTGACGCTGACTTTGTACTTCTGACCTCCAGAATGGTAAGATGTTGTTTTAAACTCCTAAATGTGTGGAATTTGTTGTATCAGTCATGGGAGATGCGGTAGTTCGGATGCCATTGGCCTCCATTAGGTCACAGGTGCGGCTTCATTGCAGTGGGCGTGGCCTTGTTGGAGGAAATGTGTCACTGTAGAGGTGGGCTTTGAGTTCTGTTCAAGCTACTCCCTGTCCTCGAGGCCATTTCCTGCTGCCTACAAGATGTAGGACTCTCAGCTCCTTCTCCAGCACCATGTCTGCCCGCACACCACTGTGTTCCACCATGATGATAACGGACTGAACCTCTGACACTGTAAGCTGCCACCTCAGTGAAATGTTTTCCCCTCAGAGTTACCGTGGCGGTGGTGTCTCTTCACAGCCACAGAAGCTCTAACTGAGACAGAGGGCAAGACAGAGCATGCAAATTAGGTCCTTCTCTGTTGCTGTGAGCAGTGTCTAAAGCAGCAGCTTAAAGAAGGTTTGATTTGGCTCACTGTTTGAGAGTTTATTTGTGCCCACAGTCGAGAGTGAGACATTGCGCTTTGAAAGAGAACTTGGACTTTTAAAATGTTGAAAAATTTCCAAGACTGTGGTACTTTTACAGTCAATTGAGAAAGCACCTCCATTAAATTGCCTTGTAGGCAAGTACAGGGAGAAATTTCTTTAATTAATTACTGATGTGTAAAGGCCAGCCCACCGTGATGGCGCCACCCCTGGCTAGGTGGTCCTGAGCTACAGAAGAAAGCAAGCTGAGCAAGACATGGGAAGCAAGCCAGTAAGCAGCACTCCTCCACAGCCTCTGCGTCAGTTCCTGCCTCGGGTTCCTGCCTGGGCTTCCTTCAGCTGTGGACCGTGAACTACAAATGAATGCATTCCTCCCCAAGTTTGTTTTGGTCAGTGTTTTTATCACAGCAATAGAAACCTAACTATGATATTACATTTATCCCTAACAGACTTCAGGGGCTCTTTAGAGCTGAAGATTGGGGGCGGGGCACGATTCTGCACATAGACCAGCCCCTCATGAGAAACGGCAGCTGATCATGAGGTCTCAGATCAGAGTTGCTATCCACAACAACAGTGCCATGGTGACCGGGAAAGACAAGGCTTCTCTCGTGAAAGGGTTCGATGCTGCCAAGGGTGTGTTCTTGCTCACTCTGTCTCTGTCAGTCACCAAGGGTGTGTTCTTACCCACTCTGTCTGTCATTGCTCATTATTTATTTTTAGTTTTTCTTTCCCAGCTAATTTCTTTGTTTAATCCCCAATAAACCTTCTTTTATTGATTCCCATTTATGTCTTGCAAGGAATTCAAAGGCTTAACGTCAATTTCGATTTCCAAAGCTGGTAGCAGTTGAGAAAAGAGCTTTCTTCAGATCAATAGTCCCTCTCAGCTTGATACTGAGCAATTAGTAATGACCTGGTATAGGGTTTGTCTACAAAGAAGCAGGAGCCAATAGCACACAGACAGAAAACTAGTCATTTTTCCCTCTGCCGGGTTTTTATGTAGAGACCGCAAATGCTTACAGGAGCAGAAAGCTGCCCCTTCCACTGTGTCCCATTAGCTGTGGGCGTCATTATGGCTTTGCCAGTAACTAATGAAGTCCACTGGGCAAGAAGCATCTCAATGCCTCTTCCTGCTAGCCCTGTAACAACACTTCACTTCCCTCTCACTGATGGCAAACTGACAGCTTCACTATCTGCCTCTGCACTTTAGAAGAGACTCACAGCTGCTAATTGACTTGTTGGGATCCCACCTTAGTTGACCAAGGAAGCCTTAGGCGGCTTCTTCTCTGAATGTGAAACCAGATGACTCTTCCAGGACTGCCCAGGTCCCTGTGTGAGTGCTTCTCTCCCCTCACATTAGAATCCCTTCCTAGCTTTAGACTCCTTCAGCAGAGGATGGTGGGCTCGTGGTCATAGCCGGTCACCTTCATCAGAGGATGGCGGGGCTCGTGGTGACAGCTGGTCACCCTCCCACTCCCAGCACATGGAGATGAGCAGATTTTCCTAAAAAGTTGGAGGAGAAACCAGAGATTTAGTGCAAGTGGTGTAGGGTGTCTTCTGGGAGCAAGGCAGAGCTACCTGTAAGTGGTACAGGGTGTCTTCCTGGGAGCTAGGCAGAACTACCTTTGCAGGCTCGGGAGGCCCTAAGAGGCTGAGACCTTAACAGTGTCAAGCACTCCCACCAGGAAACAGCCGGGTGTTCTCTACTCCCCTTTAGCGGGCACGCCTGGGTACCAGAGTGACCTCAGCTGTGTGAGCTCCCCTACATTACTGTGGCCTCTTCCTCTATTTCAGATGTTCCTCTCCATCGAAACATCAGGCTGGCTAGAAAATATAAACACACATTCACATTCTCTCACTCATTCACACACGATCCAGACACACTCAAACACACTCACATCCACTTTCACTTGAATACACATCCACACACGCACACATACCGTCCTAAACACCACCCGCATTCAAATACGTGCTTGCACACACTCACATATAATCACACACACCATGAAACAAGTGTGCCCCCCTATGCGCTAGTAATCAATTTGAAAAGGGCAGGCACAGCTCCCCTCGTATTTCAAGCTGAAGCAACTACAGTGTATATTCTTTAAGGAACTACTGCCATGGGACAGAGAGGTGGAGAAGGGAGTGTACGGAGGGTAGATGATATCTATATAATAGAGAGACAATCAAATGGATGGGTAGATAGTGATGGGTGAAGAATAGATGGGTGGGTATGTGACCCGCTGATGGATAAAGAAGAAATAGTTACTCTCTCCAAAGCCGCCCTAACTCCAGCCATTCTTCAGAGCAGGCACCCAAGAATTCCTGCTTCCATCTTTCTCCCCACACAGCTGTTCTCCCAGCAGCGAGGAGACAGCTTCCCTGACAACTTCATTAGGGATCTCAGACCTGCGTGCTCCAAGGAAAATCCACACTAGGATTTATTATGGTCCCATCTGAACCCTGAGGAGCAGCAGAGGGAGCAGCTGCTGCCTTCTGGGGCCCTTGCCAAGGACCTGAAAGCCAGCACACTCCTGACCGTCTCCCTACCTCCACATGAAGTTTCCAAGTCACCATCTGGCGCTTCCTGTCCTCCCTAGTCCCTCCCATTTGGCCCCTGGTAGGGATCTTGGAGCCCTGGGAAGGTTTGAGAACACAGCAAGGACGGGTCCAAGAACAAAAGGTAGAGGCAGCACACAGATGCGCAGAAGCTCACGTCCAACAGACCTCACACCAGCTCAGGCTGGACGCAAGAGGATGTGTATGCGTGCTCACACCTCTCCTTAGTACAGAAAAGATGTAGGTCAGATTGTAGTCACAGCTGTCCTCAGGGTTCAGAAACAGACACATTGTCTCAGTAGTCCTCAGGCCAACAAACCAAAAACAAGCAGCAAAGACCCCAGCAACAGCCTCAGTAGACAGCCATCAGAAAGAACACCTCTCACTTCCTTTGCCTGACACACCCGCATCTTCTGCTTGTTTCTTCAAAGCCTGAGAAAAAGACTTCAGAAATTCCATGTCCGTGATCAGTCTCTCTGTAATAGCAAGCACCAACCACAAGCTTGTTCCATCTTTGAAGAGGGAGGAGATTTTTTAAAGCCATGCCATGTGTTTCTACTTAACGCTTAGCTTATATTTAAGATACAGCCTTACTAATCTGTCTTAAAATAACAGTATTTATTTATTTGTTTGCTTGTTTATTTATTTGTTCTGAAGGACATGGAATGTGAGAACAGATAGATTCATATGTGATATGTTGTATGTGTCGGTACATGTATGTGTGTGTGGAGGCCAGAGGACACCCTTACCAGTCAGTATTCCCCTTCCACATTGCGGGTCCTGGGGGCTGGACTCAGGTCATTAGACTTGGTGGCTCGCGCTTTTATCCACTGAGCTACCTCACCCGCTCCAAGCCTCACTCATCTTTGCTACCCAGTTTTCCTTATCTCAAAGAAAAAGGGAGCGGGAGATGATAAAACTGCATAACAGGGACTTGAGCGCTGGCTCAGCCATCAAGAGTACTTACTGCTCCTGCAGGGAACCCAGGTTCTGTCCATGGCACACACATGGGCTTCACAGCTGCCTGAACCCCAGTTCTGTGGAACCTCATGCTCTCCCCTGGCCTTGGAGCACTGCATACACATGGTACACATACATACACTCAGGTACACACATAGAACACATAAACATAAAAGTCCTTTTTAAAAAGAAAAGAAAGCTACTTAAACTAATTTAAAAGCAATAGCAGAAGACAAGCTAAAATTGAGCTAGATTTGGTATATAAAATCGAGCCTTATTTGGGTGGACCGGGCAACCCGCACTTCAGATGTTACGTCATACAGAGAATGAATGCTTGGCTCAAATATGGGATTTCTTCCTGCGCTGGGCATGGCCTACCATAGAAGCTTTGTCTCTCCAGGGTCATTCATACAAGGCTTTTCACAGACACACAGGTAAGGATCACTCCAGGCAAGGCGCTCAATCACATGTAGGGCAGGGTTCATGGCTTCCTCCACAGAACAGCTCTACGCTGATGGCCGGAGCAAAAATAAGCTCGATTTTTATAGACCAGGACTTTTTCCCCAAGGCTTTGGCGCATAATCTTATTAAACGGAGCAGTTCAAAATAAGTTTCCCTGGGAAACCAAGAACTGAGACCAGAAAAGTCCCTGCTTTGGTTTTAACGTAGTCTCTCTGCCGACCACCTCAGAATTCAACCCCAGCATCCGTCTCCAGAAACATCCACTTACTGGACGCGTGGACGTGGACAGACAGCTGTACTTAGCTTGTTGAAGACTTAACTCTCCGCTGCTCTACCCACAGTCTACGTCTTCAGGAATGGCAGCCCCATCCTGCAGCCCTGGTGGCCGGAAAGCTTGGAGAGTTCCAAGAATTTCTGTCTGCCCATTACCCAGTCAGTAGACTCTGTTCAGAAGCTTCAGAAGCTGTCTGTTCACTGGGCATGCCCGGGAGTCCTACTAAACCCCCATGTTGTCTTCCTGGTGCCTTTAACTCCGTTCTCCACAGCGCTCCAAACCCTGTCTCCTGGCATTTCATAAAAGCCCCGTCCCCGGAGGAGCCCTTTGAGCTCTTTTGCAGTCCTCTCTCTGCTTGAGGCCGGGTACATGCGGTCTCCTCCCCCATTCCTCTCATGCCACACTGGGCCAGCTTCATGACCTTTGCCTAACTGTCTGGACACTCTCCTCTCCAGCCTCTTCAGCACACTCAATTGCTTCCTGGCCAGGGTCCACCCATTTGTCCTCCTCTGCCTCTTCCCAGAGTACTCAGCATCTTTTCTCATGCATCCCCTACTGCTAATACATAATTCACTACACATTATACATGTTATTTATTATCTGTTCCCAGGTGCCCAGCCCTGCAAGTGAGAAATTCTCCCCTCAGAGCAAGAAAAGCCAGTGACCTGGGCCAGCCTGGGATGCACCTTTCTCTCAGCCATATTGGTTGTGAATGTTCCCAAACAGCCCAGTGTTCTGTGCTCCTAAAGTGGTTCATCATTACGCTATTCAAGAATTAAATCTGGCCATTTGCCGGCAAGAGCCTACATAAATTACGTTATTGTAAAAAGGAACATTGTGATTGTTTCCAGGCTGCAAACTGCTTCGGGGAAGATGTGGCTTCTGTAATGTGCTCCACCTCCTGGGGGTCTGAGTCACCAAACCTGAACTGAAATATGAAGTTCTTAAAACCAGGCAAGAGTTGAACTTTTGATTAATAGCTTTGCCCCTTTGCCCTTCCCCCACACGCTCTCTTGTTCTAAACATTTATAGCATCCCTCACTGTAGAATTAGGGAGGAAGGTTGGTTCTCTCCTGGTTAGTGAGGGCTTCACCTCTGTGTAGCATCAGCTCCTCGCTGCTCAGTTTGCACAGGGAGAGCAGTGGGTAGGAGCATCCTGAGTCCCCTCCCATTGTTACTCCCTGGCTGGTCTTCAATCCTAAAGTGTCAATGCGCTTGCCCCTGCCCTCTCCAAGGACATCTTTCCACCCTGCTTGAGTGATGAAGCTTTGCTTGTCTCCAGGAAAAGCAGGTCTCCTCCAACACTACCCTGCTCCACACTCTTTGCTTTCCAGAGAGATTCTATGTAAAATCCTGTTGTCTGTGGATTTGTTCTATGCCTTGTGCTCCCAAGCTACGCCAGTCTGGTACCCCAACCATGGTGCCTGGAAGTTGGGACAGCTGCAGGCTTGTGTGGTGCCCTCTTCTGTCCTCTGCAGGAGCAGAGCCAGAGACCGCTGAAGAGGAAGGTGATGGGGGAGCCAGAGACTACTGGAGAGGAAGGTGATGGGGGAGCCAGAGAGAGACTGCTGAAGAGGAAGGTGATGGGGGAGCCAAGTGGTTAGAGCCTCCAAAGAGCATGAAGGAGCTACCCAGAGCTAAGCTTCTCGAGTTCAGGACCCAGAACCCAAATACTTGTTTCCAATCAGGGCAATTTCCCAAACTCTGGGTTTCCCTCCTGGAAAACTACAAGATTGGAGGAAAGCACTGGGCAGAATCTTTCACTGTGTCTTGGGTGGCTTAGGAAAGTCACCTGTCTGGGGTGACAGGAGAATGAAGAACGGACAAACACTTCTCCAGACGTGTGGGCCGTGTACTCAGAGGGAGGCATGTCACCAGCAACAGTGGCCCAGTAACCCAGATGGAGGTGGGGAAGTGGGTTTGTTGTGTGACTGGAGCAGTTCCTGGGGTTGCTCCTGGCGCAGGCCAGCTCTCTGGACACCTGCTTGCATAGAATTCATGTTCTGCAAGGCTGGATTGGATTGGACACTTGCTGACCCCATGGCAACTCTTATAAAGGAAAACATATAATTGGGTCTGACTTACAGTTTCAGAGTTTCAGTCCATTATCACCATGGTGGGGAGTAAGCATGCAGACAGACATGGTGCTGGAGACGGAGCTGAGTGGTCTATATCTTGATCTGAAGGCAGCAGAAGTGAATGCCTCACTGAGCCTAACTTCTGAGTCCTCAAAGCCTGCCTCCACGTTAACACACTTCCTCCAAGGCCACACCCCCTAATAACTCTCTATGGGACAAGCACTCAAACACACGAGTGGATGGGGGCCATTCCCATTTCAGGAACAGTAGTTCCTCAACCTCAGAAAGCCACAAGGACGAGTGAGTGGGTAGGGGCAGCTCTCACTTAGAGTTCACGACATCAGGTAAAGAGCTACAGTTGCTAATGCCCTCGGAGGCCTATGTAAATCAATACTCTCTCCTGGACGAAACTATGGTTCCCAATGACAACATGCCTACGACATGCTCACATGCCTGGCCAAGGCTTGCTGCTTAAGCAATGTGAGACAATGTGCTAACATACCAGGACCTACGATGCCAGGAGGAGATGCCAAGGACTTAGTAGAAATTGACTTTTAAAAAACTAGGGGTGGGGTATAGGCCAAAATTGCAAAGCCCCACCATAGCCTGCTAAGCATGCCCAGCCTATGAGTGACATGCAGGCACCGATGCAGAGACACGGCTGGGGAATGCCTGCCCTCTACACCCTCAGGAGTGTATGTCACCTGGTCATCAGGCTGCTCCAGCAGGTCACTGTCTCCTCCATGCACATGCTTGCATGCACCTACACCAGCAGGTCGCTGTCTCCTCCATGCACATGCTTGCATGCACCTACACCAGCAGGTTGCTGTCTCCTCCATGCACATACTTGCATGCACCTACACCAGCAGGTCGCTGTCTCCTCCATGCGCATGCTTGCATGCATCTACACCAGCAGGTCGCTGTCTCCTCCATGCACATGCTTGCATGCACCTACACCAGCAGGTCGCTGTCTCCTCCATGCACATACTTGCATGCACCTACACCAGCAGGTCGCTGTCTCCTCCATGCGCATGCTTGCATGCACCTACACCAGCAGGTCGCTGTCTCCTCCATGCACATGCTTGCATGCACCTACACCAGCAGGTCGCTGTCTCCTCCATGCACATACTTGCATGCACCTACACCAGCAGGTCGCTGTCTCCTCCATGCACATGCTTGCATGCACCTACACCAGCAGGTCGCTGTCTCCTCCATGCACATACTTGCATGCACCTACACCAGCAGGTCGCTGTCTCCTCCATGCGCATGCTTGCATGCACCTACACCAGCAGGTCGCTGTCTCCTCCATGCACATGCTTGCATGCACCTACACCAGCAGGTCGCTGTCTCCTCCATGCACATACTTGCATGCACCTACACCAGCAGGTCGCTGTCTCCTCCATGCACATGCTTGCATGCACCTACACCAGCAGGTCGCTGTCTCCTCCATGCACATGCTTGCATGCACCTACACCTGCATTCCTGACAACCAGGAGCTAAGATGTGCACCAACAGAGCTACTAGAGAGTACCTCAGCAGCCTGAGCCTTGGGGATGTTTCTGGTGGTTCCTCCCATGATACTCTGCCCTAAGAGGAGCATTGTGAGCCAGGGAGAAAGGTCAGAGGCAGGCTTGGGCCCAGGGTCCACTCACTGTAGACACAGTTTGGCCTAATGTTGCTTTAAATAGCCAATGAGGAGAGAGAGAGAGAGAGAGAGAGAGAGAGAGAGAGAGAGAGAGAGAGAGAGAGAGAGTTGTGTCTTGTATTAGCATGAGTGCACACACGTGTGAGTATGAGAACACAGATAACGCAGGCCTTTGGTTTGATCTCTGTCTATTGTTTAGCACAGAAACTGGTGGTTTAGAAGCTTAAAGTCTCCTGTTACACTTTGCTTTGCTTTGCTTTGTTCAGACAGCCTCGCTCTATAGCCCAGACTGGTCTATAATTCACCGTGTAGTACAATCTGTCCTCAGATCCTCCATGAGCTTCCACACCCAGCATTTCAACACTGGCACTGCCTGAGATTATAGACATGATTTGTTATGATGGCATCAAGTTCTCACTAAGTAAGGTTTCCCTTCTGGGAAACGGCAGCCTCACCAGTCTCCAGGAAGCCTCCCACTAGCATAATCTGTAGATGATTACAATGAAGTCGTCCCACACTAGCTCAGAGTGGAGTATACTGAAGGGTGCTTTATTTAGGGGTAGACTCACAGATCAACAGTCCTCTGCATGAGCGGGGAATGGGAACTGAATCCAGCAGCCAATAGAGAGCCGTGCAAGCTTTACACCTGCATTTATAGCACAAGAGACCACGCCCAAGTGGGCTGCTATCTTAAAGGCTACTGGCTGAAGGAGTTCCCACAGCACTAATCCTCTGGTGAAGTGGCAAACTTTGCATAGTGTATACTTTGACTCCAGGACAAGAAAACTCAGGCTTATTGACTTCATTCTTCAAGTGCACGCTAAAACACTTAGTTTTGCTTTGTCTCTTTCATCTCAACTCTTGCCGTAAAAATTGGCCTCATGTACTAAACCCTCAGAGGCAGCAAGATCTTTGTGCTCCCCAAGTGAGTGCTCGTAAAGTGCAGTCTGCCATTGGCTGCTTCTAAGTGCTCCCTCGCTGCCCTTCCTGGATCTTGAAGTGAGGACGAAGCTCACAACATAAGACACTCCACAGAGAAAAGACTCTGGAGGCCTGAGGAGCCTGAAAGGGGTGGGGTCAGAGGCTGCCTTAGTTACTCTTCTACTGCTGTGAAGCCACACCATGACTGCATTTAATTGGGGCTTGCTTACAGTTTCAGAGGGTTAGTCCACGATCATAATGGCGGGAAGCAGACGGTCACTGGAGCAGTAGCCGGGGGCTTTGCATCCTAATCAGCAGCAAGCAGAGAAAGAGAGACCCTGGGCCTGGACATGGATTTTGAAACCTCCCAGTATCACCCCTAGGGAAACACTTTCTGCAACATGGCCACACCTCCCAATCCTTCCCAACAGCTCCTCAGGTGGAGACTAAGCATGCAAATATGTGAGGGCTATGAGGGCCTTGCCATTTAAACCACCACAGGTGGCTGGGGAAGGGGTGCAGTTCCCAGAGCACTGGTCACTTCTTTACCATGGACACCCACCCGAGAGGTTCACAACCTACACAGTCACCCGGTTGCTAGTGAGGATAAGGAGTGTTTCATTGTACCTGGAATAACTAAGATCTAGTGAAGAATTGGCCTACAGATGATTCCAGCAAATGTTTAAAAAAAATAATAGCCAAGCTTACAATTGAGCAGCAGGAATGTTTGCAATAAGCAAGAACCCTGATCAAAAGCACCAGTTTAAAGAATGGTGTAGTTTCCTCAGAATTATGCAACCTCTTATTACACTCTTCACTCCGGTTTCATCTCTCAGTCTTCAAAGAAATGCCAGGACCTGGTCAGGATGAAAGGGGGAGTGATTAAAGGGAAGAAAATGGCACCACAGGAGGGCTCAGAACCTTGAAAGAGCCTGAAGGAAGGCCCAGGGAGTCTGAGGCAAGCCAGTGAATGCACTGACTCTGTATTCCTGTATGTTCTCTCATAGTTGAGCTCAACACCTGGAAAATGTGCTTTTAAAGAGGGGAAACTGTGGCTCTGCTCTAGCAAAACATCCAGGTCTTCTCTAATGTCCTGAACAGAGTTCCAATAGACATCTGCCTCAGAGACAGAGACAGGAGAAAGCATTGTAATTCTGCCAGCACTGCTGAGGTCAGATGGAAACACCAGCATCCTCAGCAATGGGAGGGAAGAGACAAAGTGAGAGGAAGGGCAGAGCTTCCTGAAGAAATGCTGGAGCCACTAGAAGGACCCTGCAGTGTCATGGGGATGTGTGACAAGATGACTTCTGGATGTGCTGGAATTCTATGTGGCCTAGACCACAGAACCCTACAGCAGTGCCCAGCGCTTAACAACGACACAACACTGTCATCTAGAACTTCACATTCAAGAGCCGATCTATCCAGTTACAAAAAAAAATGCAGAAATAATCTCATAGTTTTTAACATAAATTTAATATTTGCATTGACACTGACCTGGGTTCCACTTTTTGTACTTTTTGGGGGACGGTTTTTACTCTAATAAATTAGAAATGCTACTGAAAAGCTAGAAAAGTGGCTCAGCTGGTAACTTGCTACCTATATAAACTGTCTACAGGACTGTTCCAAGGTAGAGCTAAGGGGAAGGGTTTTACTGTAGATATGAGGGAGAGAGCAGGCAGAGATATCTGGAGGAGTCCAGAGCAGAGAGAGAAAGCGGTAGACTGGGCATCGCCAGCAGACTGGACCTGGCCAGGAGAGAGGCAGAGTAGAAGTGAATGGGAAAGGGTAATAGATGAAGACCAAGAAAGGACCAAGAGAGACAGAGGTTTCTGTCCTGCCTTGTCCTACAGCCTTTCAGTCCCCCTCCAAAAAAAACACATAGAGGTCCACATTAATCATAAACTGGTTGGTCTATTAGTTCAGGCTTCCTATTAACCCTTATAACTTACATTAACCCATAATTCTTGTCTGTGTTAGCAACATGGCTTGATACCTTTTATCAGCAAGGCATTCTCATCTTGCTTCCTCTGTGTCTGGGTGATGACTGCAGACTGAACCTTTTCTCTTCCCAGAATTCTCCTGTTCTGTTCGCCCCATCTATACTTCCTGCCTGGCTACTGGCCAATCAGCATTTTATTAAACTAATACAAGTGACAAATCTTTACAGGGTACAAGACCATTGCCCCACAGCAGAGGAAGACAAGAGGAAGCACACAGAGGAAATATCAGGGTTATAAGGAGAAAGTGAAGCTGTGGGAAGGAAAGTTCCTGATCTGCAGGGAGCTTAGGGTAAGGGGGAAGCAAGAAAACTCAAGAAGAGCTAAAATGCCAACAGTGACTCCGAAATGTGTAACAGGTACTTGTGATGCTGAGGGAGCCTGGAGGCCACCATGCACTTTAATGCTGTAATTATCTCTTCTCCATGATAAGGGAAATAGCTCCTTGGGCAGAGGCGGACCAACTTCACAACTTGCAGAGAATGCTGGCTGTTGTTCAGCTGATGGAATTTGGGGAAATGGAGTTTCCTTAGACCTGACACAACCAAGCCTGCCCACATGCCTATGATCCCTGGAATCCATGGTGGAAGGAGAGAACTCATTCCCACAAGTCATCCTCTGTTATGGTAAGTTACACCACATGTGGGCTATCACACACACACACACACACACATACATACACACACACATACACACACACACACATACACACACACACATACACACACATACACATATACACACACACACATACACATACACACACATACACACACATACACATACACACACACACATACACACACACACATACACACACACATACACATATACACACACACACATACACACACATACACACACATACACATACACACACACACATACACACACACACATACACACACATACACATACACACACATACACACACACACATACACATACACACACACACACACACTTAAAATTAAAAGTGCATGTACAGGATGTTTTTTAAAAGATTTTTATTCATTTTTATTTTATATGCAGTGTTTTCTTCATGTATGTATGTGCACTGGGTGTTGTCTGGTGACCATAGAGTCCAGAAGAGAGAACTGCAGTGATAGGTGGTTTCGAGCAGCCATGTGGGAGCTGGGGACTTAGCCAGACTCCTCTGCAAGAGCAGCAAGTGATCTTAAATACTGAGGCATCTCTTCAAACCCCATAAGAAGCTACAATTTTCATGAAAAGTCAAAGTGAGTAGCTTTATTTCTGGATATAAAACCAACCAAACAAACAAAACAATAAGAAAACAAAACTCGCATTGAGAGGCTTTCAGGGGAAATACTTCAATCCCACCTTCACCTTGTTCCACAGTGGTTTGCCGTCTGGATGGGTTTCCACCTGAGGAACGAGTTTTCCCTGGTCCCAGGGAGCAAAGAGGGCAAGCAGACATGGTAGCATGCACCTTTACCAGCTGAGCCATCTGGCCAGCTCTTCTGTAGCGTTTCCAGTGAAGCTCAGCTTCAGCAATTTGTTAGAGTAAAAGGCACAACCCCTGAAGAGCACAAGGAGCTGGACCCAGGTCAGTGCCAGTTATAAAATGTCTTCCATGTGGGCTTTAAGTGCAAAGGGTGGGACAATTGTTCAGAACACGTTCGCTTACCCAAAACTGAAAACCAGACAAGCAAGGCAAGGACACAGCCTAGGAGGCAGACGGCCCTTTATTACACCATTTCAAAAAGAAGCCATCAAAGGTGATGTCTTAGATCTGGAATGTTCCCCAAAAGCTCTTACGCTGGAGGCTTGGTTCTCAGCTGATGGTGCTATTGGGAGGAGGTGGAGATGCCCACAGGTAGAACCAGTTGGGGGGAAAGGGCACTGAGCACATGCCCTTGAAGGATATATGGATACCTTCTCTTCCTCTCTCCTTTCCTTCCATCGCTCTGTTCTTTCCCTCCCCCTCTGGCATCCTGACTCTCACACATGGACAAAATGGGACATCCTACAGAAACCAAGGGCCAGATTAACTGTGCATCTTCCCACCTCAGAGGATCTAGATTAAAGGTGGGTTTCTCATTTCAAATGATCTAATTAGGAAAAATCTCTCACAGGTGTACCCGGCCATTTGGATTTTAGTTCATTCCGGATGCTGACAGCATTGACAACTCAGACAGACATCACTGGTGATTATTCTCTCTGAGAAAAGATAGCCCGATGGGAAATGAGTGCAGTCTAGGCACGTGAGGTCCACCGAAGAGACGGACACATTGGTACAATGAAGGCATCTTCACGCCACTTCCTCGTCGGCAGAGAATCTCCAGAGGAAACTTGGTTCTGTTGGGGTTTGGTTTTGTGTGTTTGCTAAGACACAGTTTGAATCTGTAGGTCAGCTAGTCCCGAACTCACCGTACAGAACTGGCTTCACACTCATCATGTAGCTCACGCTGGCCTTAAATCTGTAGTCTCCCTAAGTAAGAAGATCACAGGTGCACACCACCACACCCACCTGAGATACAGTTTTCAAACGAAAATCACCTCCAGCTCCGTCAGCCTCTGTGCTTGGCACAGACTTCATCTTCACATGTCAGGAAAGGGAAGACAGTGGTAAGGTGTGTGCGCACGTGTGCATGAGTGTGCATTGCCTGTGTGTGTGCACGTGTGTTTACACACATTATTTGTGAGACCATGTGCACCATCCCCTCATGTACACACAAACCCACCTGTGTTTGCACACATTAACATACTCACATATACACAGTGCCCATTCACTTATACAAACATGCTCACATACTCATGGGTGCACATATACACACACTTATTTGCAAACACACTCATCCGTATGCCCACACTCACACTTTAGCTTGCTAATGGCGAGCAGGGAGCAGCTGCCTTTTGTCTCCAATGGCAACGTATGGTTGCACTCGTCAGAAAATTGCACACTGCAACTGCACAGGTCAAATACTCCAAATCCCCTCCCTTGGCTCACTTCTGAGGGAGTGGACAGGACAGAAGTCAGCACCAAATAAAGTCGAATCAAGCTGGGCAGGAGCAAGGGTGGTCCACACCACAGTGGCAGAAGGGAAAGTCGGTTGCACTCTCCAGAAGAACCTGTCAATGGTGTGGACAGCGCATTTGCATGGCAACAATAGAGGCCATCACTTGAAGGTCGCTTCTTCTGTCTCTTGATGACTAAGACAAGAAAGCAGCTACTTCTCCACCTCCTGCAGCTCTCTCAGAGTGGCCTGCAGAAGCCACCGAAGCTTCCAGAACACGCCGGAGGATGTAGTCCTGGAGTACCCAGAGGGACCCCCTTGGTGAGCACACTCCTGAACAGCCTGCTGTAGCTGCAGCCGAAGCTGTGGGGAGACGGCAGGGCTCCTGTGAGTTGAGGAGAACCAGCGTCGAAATATTTTATCACAGATGACCTTAGGGGAAAGTGAGAAGTTAATTCATGGAAACAAGCCATTCTTGGCATCCCCTAGGTCTCAAGGACACCCTTTCCTTGCCCCTTTGGGGAAGGCTCTGTAGAGAGAGCCTTAACATTGAGCAGGAGTTTCCTTCCTAAGCCTTCAACCACTAAGCACTGGGAACAGGGTATGTCTAAGAGCACAGAAGACTTCCTCCCTCTGAAGCAGAAAATTCCATTTCCAGCCCCAAAGCAGAGGGAGAAAATCCTGGGTGATACTTAAACAAGAATAAACATATTTCCAAAGAAAAGAGCAGAGCCAAGTCGAGCAAGGAGTTGCTCCCTGGCAGGGCAGAGGGCAGCCGTGCCTGTTCCATCCCTCAGCTAGATGGACTGCCCCGTTCATAGGGGATAATAACAATAATAACTGCCCATAGCGGCGCCTGAGAGTCAACAGGTCATTCGTAAAGAAGAGCATGCAAGTGTGAGCTTTTATCTTTATAGTCCTAGGACACCCAGGGGAAAAGTACATCCCAGGGGAAAGCTGTACAGGCACAAGGCTGAGCAAGAGGCTTCAAACTGCTTTACTTTAGGGAAAGAAGAAAAAAAGCCACTGTTTCATAGACTTAACTGCTAATAGGCCATGAAATTCAATGAATAACAAGAGCTCTTCAGACTCTCCACACATTATCTGCCAACAGGTTTTGAGGTCCCCAACCCCACAGTGGGAGCACTGCCTGGAGCTGCACTGAGAATGTGCCTAACTCACCTTGACCAGGCTTTCTGTCCATCTCATTTACCAAACACCTTTATACAAAGCAAGTTCTGGGGAAGGCAGGACTGTTACATGCAGAAACTTTGTTTCAAAAACCAAAGGTGACATTTGAAACAGTAGTTTTATTTCTCTTTTGACTAGAAATCGCCCTGTACCGGTGCAAAAATTTTAACTTTCTAGAAAGGCACATCATACATAGTATCCATGCTCTACAGCAGCGTCACAGGCAGGAGCTGCGGAGGAACAAGTTAACCCCAGAGCTGGGCTCCGCTGAGAGGGACTGGCACCTCTGAATGTTCTCAGAAACTGAGTCTGACCTGGTCAGACATGTAAATGGATTACATGTTAAATATGCCTCAAAGGCCCTATGCCTCCAGTCGGTTGTGTTTTAGAATGTGTTGGGGTCGTGAAGAGGGGTGAATGAGTGAGGTCACAGGTGTGTGCCCTGCAAGGGATCCTGGGATGGGGGTCTTTCTCTCTCTCTGTCTTTGCTTCTCTGCCTCCATGAACTGAACAGCTGTCCTTTGCCACAAGCCCCAGCCAGGATGCTGTACCCCCACTAACCCAAAGGAGTCAGCGGAACATAGACCAAAGCCTCTGGAATCATGACCCAAAGTTAAATTTTCTCTATGATAAGCTGATTGGGTCAAGTGTTGTGTCACAGTGGCCGAACACTGACTAACACGAGAAAGCACATCTGTCTTTCCAATAGAACAGTAGTTACTAAGCATGAGATCATATTATAAATGCTGATTTATAAACTGAATTTTTCTGTGTGGCGCTCTATACTACACCACAAAGAAGGCACATTTCACCTCTGGATCTGTATCCAAAGACAATAGTGACGTATGGGAATGCATGTGTCCACATTCAATCCAGAGCCACGGTGTAGCCATGGGTGGGGACACTCATCTAACTCCCTGAAGCTTCAACTGCTAATTAACAGCATTTTAGTGACTATTCCCAACTGGCAAAAGCATGTCATTGCTGAGTTTTAATTAGCATAATTTTAATTAGTCATTAAATGATGAGATAAAATGATTTCCTAACCCCTACAGTTGATTGAATTTTGTCATCTGTATCTGTCTTCTTGGGCCAGTTTTCATTGATTCAAAGTTCCACCTGCTTCTCAATGAATCTGTAAGAGCCCTCTGTGTCCTGAGGAACCTTAGTGCCTCTCTCTTTGTTCAAATGTAGTTATTTAACATGTGCAGTGTGTGTGTCTGGATGGTATGTATGTGTGTGTGTGTGTG
Source organism: Microtus pennsylvanicus (assembly GCF_037038515.1). Lineage (NCBI taxonomy): Eukaryota > Metazoa > Chordata > Mammalia > Rodentia > Cricetidae > Microtus > Microtus pennsylvanicus. The sequence goes on from NC_134582.1 coordinate 3,802,481, forward strand.
TGTGTGTGTGTGTGTTTGTGTGTGTGTGTCTGGGTGGTGTGTGTGTGTATGTATGTGTCTAGATGGTGTGTGTGTATGTGTGTCTGGATGGTGTCTGTGTGTGTCTGGATGGTGTGTGTATGTGTGTATGTGTAGGTTAGAGGAGTCAATTCTTTCTACTGCTTTAATTCCCGGAGTCTAAACCAGAGTTGGGCTTGGCGACTGACTTTACCCACAGCGCCATTTTGCCATTCTCTAGTTTCTCTTAGCGCAAGACATGTGGATGAAAACAAAGATGGTGTGGACTCAGGTGAAAACCATATTGTCTACATGGTATCCCAGACACTTCATGGGGTAAATCCACGTGGAAGGGGTTGGGATGGTACCCCAAAAGCCCACATCATCATTGAACATTCTGAATGTGGAAGCACCCAGTAATTCTGGCCCTTGAATCAGTAGACTCCGGTGGTAAAACTGGGGCTTTTGCCTGGCCTCAGCAGATCCACCGGATTGATAGTGCCGCTGCGCGGGACTCTCTTTCATGGCATGAAAGCCCACACGGTGCTTTCCTGAGCACGTGGCCTAAACTGTCTTGCTTCAGCTCAGGGTTCCAGCAAGCCCCTCCCCCGAGCACCAGGGAGGATGGACTAGAGTGAGGAGAATGGAGTGACAGAATTAGTGGGGAGAATTCATTAGGCAAGGGCACAGAACAGACACTGGATGTGCCCGGCCGTGAGGTAACCCACCCGTGGAAGCAGCTTGGACATCTCTCTGGTTACACTCAGCACCTGGGGGCCCAAGTCCACACACACCCTTCTGAAAGCATCAGACAAGGGTAGAAGGGGACAATCCTGGCCAAGAGAAGGGCTTGTTCCCAGCTGATGGGAGAGACATTCAGCCCTGGGATTGGAGTCGCCTACCTGCAGGTTGCTGTTCACACGCTGGGCTCCACACCTGTTCACTCTCAGATCACACTTGGAGAAACAGTCAAAGAAGTTGCAGTCTTCGTCTCCTGTGCAGTTTTGCCCGAGGATTTCCCTCATCTTAGGCTCAAAGAACGCCATGTCTACGTCAATAGCTACCACCTGAAATCAAAGAGGCTCGTGGCAATAATGATAGCATGGATGGCAAACAGATAAGAGCAGGGGCCCTGTAGGAGAACCCGTTCCTGGCTCCTTTTCCAGTCCTGAGGTCAAATGGAGCAGCAGGACTGTGACCATGACGTCCACCTGTCAGGAGACCACGCCCAGCCACGCCCTGGGAAACAGCTCATTCCCCAGAGTGCCCACAAATGCTTCCTTCGGCAGAAGTTAGTATCCTGGATCATGTCCCAACGTTTTACTGTAAAAGATCCTTTGATGTCACCAACTTGAGCCAAGGATTTGGGACTGTAACCATCCATATCACCTTCATCTTTGGACCTTCTCTTGACTTTTAAATGGAGAATATGCACAATAACTTAAAATGAATTTTCTTCCTGTTGCTTTCTTAAAGTTTGTTTTGATTTGCACTTAGTGTATTGCGCACTTGTGTGCATGCATGTGCCACGCGTGTGCAAGTACCTGTGAGGCTGACAGAGGACAAGGCTCTCCTGAGGCTGGGTTACAGGTGGTTGTAAGTCACCGGGTCTGGGTTCTGGGAACCAGATCAGGTCTCCAGAAGAACAGCTAACACTACCAACCGCTGAGCCGTCCCTCCAGCCCCCTCTTCTGCTTCCTTTTTGACTGTCTATGATACTTGTCACATAAATAACAGGAACACTCAGATACTTGTCACATAAATAACAGGAACACTCAGAGAAGCTCGTCCAGAGAGTACTGGTATAAAACAGCGATGTGTTGCCACGGTAAGACACAGGTAAAACATAGATAGGCTCATTTAAAGAGGTCAGGGGAAGGGGAAACTTTGGAAGTCAAAAATAAGGGAGCCGAGGAGACAGCTCAGTCAAAAAAAGTGTGTGGGACCTGAGTTCAATCCGCAGAACTCATGTTTAAAAATAAATAAGTTAAAAAGCATTGTAATTCCAGAGCTGTGGAAGTAAAAACAAATACATCCTGGGGTTCAGTGGCCAACCAGTCAAATCTACTCGACGAGGCTCAGGCTAGAAGGAGGTCCTACACAGAGACAGGTATTCACACACACACACACACACACACACACACACACACACACACGTGCAAACAACCCGACACATAAGACAAAAGTAAGGAGAGCAACATCAGAGATCTTGAAACAACCATCCTTGGTCACAGAGATTAACAAGCATTGCATCCGTCCAAGGGTAAACACACAGTAGTGAGACAGACGTCCTCAAGTCCTTGCTGACGTGTTCTGTTTAAGGCTGTGCTGGCTTCTGTGGAAGACTGCAGATTTGACAGAGTCCGAGTGACAGTCACCATCAGGCATCAGGCACAGCCTCTTCCCTCTCTCCACTTAGTTATCTTTGTTGTGAGAGCTCCATTTGACCCCGCTAAGTTTTTCATTTCTTCAAGCCTCTCGGAGTGGGGATTTTAAATGTCTTAAGAGACAGATAATCGAGCCCCAAGACTACAAACAATCACAGGCTGCTCTGTTGATGGCACATCTAGTACCCAAGTCAACTGACCGGTCAGATGAGCCATGGGGAAACCGCAACTGACATTAGAATCTGCGTTAGAATCTGTATACGCCCAGATAGAACAACATCAACCACTAATTCCACTGTCAGAGTAAGGACTGGGGACTGCTGGAATTTCAGATTTATCCTTTTTGCTTCCAACCAAACAGGTTTCAGGAAAAAAAAGAAGAAAAACTTATAAATTACGCAGAATTCCCTTCACCACCTGGATCCCCAAAAAAGTGAACTCAAATCTGCTGGAATCGAGATAAGTCGAGATAAGAAGTCAGTATGAAATGTGACATCTTTGATGAAACTGGCATCCCACAAGCCCTCACAGGCCACTGTGAAAATGTGAGCCCTCCCCCTCCCCCCCGTAGCATCTCAGAGAGGGCTCGTTCACTGGTTGTCATTTGGCTTCAGAAGGCTTGTTCATTGACTCTACTTTCCTTTTCTTTTCAGCTCAGGATCGATGCTGGGAGTGGACTGGCTTCCTGGGGATTATCAGGAAAACATCAGGAAGAACATAGATTATTTTAAAATGTGTGCAGAATAATGAGAACAGAGCACAAAGAACTTCTCCCTCCTCAGTGATCTTCACCTAGTAATGAACTCAAGCACGGCAAACAATTCATTGCTGCTGTTTGTTTTGAGGAAGTTGATGTTTTTCATGGTTTTTAAAAATATCTTTTCATCTAGTCTTTGACGATTTCATACATATCTACTTTGTGTCTTGATTGCCCCCACTTCTCCCTTCCTACAAGGCTACACACACACACACACATCCTGTCCTTTTGTTTCTATTTGGGGGGAGATACTGGGGAACCCAGGGGCAGCACAGAAGTCGGTAAGCATTCTACCACTGAGCCACACCCCTAACCCTAATTAAAAGAGGGGTTTTTCCTTTGGCAATGCTAAGAATCAAGCCCAGGACTTTGTGCATGCCTGGTTGGACTCTAGCACTGAGTTACATCCCAAGCCTATACAATTCATCAATCTTTCCTGTCTCATTATTTGGTCAAAATTAATAACTAATCTCATCACTCAGCTTGGTTAGAAACACTAAAAATGAACAAGAACTGGGGGCCGGAGAGAAGGCTTGTCCGTTGAAGGACCCAGGTTTGTTTCCCAGCATCCACATAGTGGCTCACAAACATCCATAGGTCCAGTTTCAGGGAACCCTGTGCCTTCATCTGACCTCTATGGGCACCAGGCACACATGGTTCACACACATACATGCTGACAAAACACTCATACACATAAAGTAAACAGCAAAAGATTTAAGTGGTACACAGAAATATACCAGGCAAAACACCCATACACATAAAATAATAAAACTTTTTTAATTAATGAGAGCTATGCTAATGAACCTGTTGTCTTTATAATTTATTGTTAGGGCAAGAACCATTTTCTCTCTTACTTTCTGGCACTCTCCCCAGCCTCTGTGCCCCTCAGCCTCATTTGTAACACTGTTTCTCTCATCTCCTGGTGACAGTCAGATTTATATTTTAATTTATAGTCTGTAGCCTAGAATGAATTGCAGCTCTTGTGTCCCTAAAGTAAGAACAGCAACAAAAACAAATAGGAAACCCTTCATAATATTTCTCAGCATCAGAGGAATCAGAGACTTTATCCTGCACAAAACGACCCAAGTAGTACCCTCTACTCAAACCTCCTCTGGGCAGCAGACTGGAAACCTGGAGACAACCCTCTTCTGAGCAGGAACGTCTTACCTGCTTGAAAGCCCTGCGGGTGGTTTGGAGTCACCTTCACTTCCCAGCTGTTCAGTCGCAAGTGTTTCCTAAAGCCTGAGAGCCTGCACTGGGAGAATGGGGATCTTCCTTTCTCCTGCCTCAGCAGTTAGATCCCCTCCCTCTGCTCAGGGCAGGAGTCAGCCAGGGCTCAAGAACAGAACCCACCTTCTGGAAGTTGGAGTGAGAGTTTCTCAAACTTGAACACAGACCAGAGTCACCTAGAAGGTGCCTGATCTATTAGTTTGCTTGCATATTTTTGAGACAGCATCTCATATCATGTAGCCCAGACTGGCCTTGAACTCACCTGTTGGTCTTCCTGAATATTGGATTGGATCACAGGTGTGGCCTCAGCTGTCTCTAGAGTCTCAGACTCGGTCTGAAGCACAGTGTGAGAATTTATATTGCGGGGCTGGTGAAATGGCTGAGCAGGTAAAGACACTTGTCACCAAACCTAAGACCTGAATTCAACCTTCATGGTATTGAGGACAGAACTGACTCCCATCAGTTGACATGGGTGCATATGCTATGATAGTCATGACTTACACACACAAAATAAGTATGTAAATGTAACAGAAAATGGAATTTGCATTGCTAGCAAGTTCTCTCATGATGAGGATAACCGGTAATAAGTCCTCAGGGAGGAGGGGGACTCTGATGACAATGCTCCTCATGAGCTCCTCCCTCCCTCCCACTGTGGATCACAAATGGACTCAACATTGTTCTCTCACGCAGGTAATCACAACTGTGGATTATGCCATACCCAGAGGACAACTTTCCATATCCCACTGTCCCTCCCACTCAGGTGGTTATATGCCCCATCCCAGGTGCCTGTGTCCCCACCTCAAGTGACTGAGACAAGACTTTCTGGGTGTGGCGGGCAACTACCCATCTTTCTACTGCACAATCCTGCTAAGGTGGAGAGCCTTGGCTAGAAAGGCCATCTGCTCTGAAACAGCTGCTGGCGGCACATTGTCTGAGGGGCTTCATCTGAGACGCCCTAATGAACTCACAGCAAGGATATAACACAGGACTGAGCACCCCTGAGCCCCCTTCCCAGTATACACTCTGCTGGAGCCCACCAGAACTACCCCGCGTGCGCTCCATCTTTTCCTACTTAAAGCTACCCCTGGATTTTCATCCCCTCCGGGGCAGCCCGGGAAAGGGCATCAGGAGAACACACCGATGGCAAATTTAGTTCCCTAGATTTCAAACTGCTTTTGAAGGTGTATGCCAATCCCATGCAGCCCGCCATGAAATCCCAGGGCCCAGCAAGAACTTATTTTGTCCCTCCGTGTCCTAACCAGGATGAAGAGCCTTGCTCCACTATGAGCGGGTCCCTGCAATGAGCAATCCCATTTGAGCAGCACTTGCACCTGACGGGGGAGGGGGGGGGGGGGCCTCAGAGCTATTTCTAGCCAAGAGGGGGAGGAGTCTGATGCCATCTTATAAAACATACAGTCTCTCTCGTCACCTTTTATCCACCACGCAAATCTCCGGTGCCGCTGCAGAGCCCCAGAGAAGAAGATAAAAGTGCAGCTTCCATCTGCAGGAGCTGTGGGGTCAGACATTCCTGCTCTCCTGGGGGTCTTCCCTGCTAACACGGGGTTTCCTTGAGGCACGGAACTCCACGTGCCTCAAGGTGTCTCATTGCAGGCTTAAAACTGACTAGAATCGCTCCAGAAGAGAGATTTGGAGGCACTGGCTATCTCAGCATCCTGGTGCTGTGGGCACAGAAGGCCTGGCCTGGAAGAACAGCCCTAGAGGCTGTTCCCACAGCCATCTGAAGTCCAGGAACCCCCCACCCCGCTCCCACCCCACCCCGCAGACCACACAGATCCTGTGCTAGCACTAACTGGTCATCAGGGCTGCCCTCAAGAAAATGAGGCACTTCCTCTTTGCCCTGACTGGCCTCTGCCTGCTCTGGGCTCCTTCCCTAAACTTCTACTCCAGAAGCAGAAGATATATCTATTTAAATCCGCTTGTCAATGCAGCAAGGAAGTGGTCTGGAACGGGAATGACCAGGAGCCACGAGGCTGCCCAAAGTTACACCACCTTCCTTCTGAAAGCAGACATTTCATTTCCTCCCACGCAGACCAGTTGCCTCTCTCCACAACAAACAGAGCAGCCTGCTTGCACTTACCGTGAAGTCCCTCTTGATGGCAAAGTTTTCGGGCTTGACATCACAGAGGTGGAGGCGGTGGGAGAAGTCACTGTCGAAATGGCGCACCATATCCAGGAAGCTGAGAGCGATGTGGCTAATAGCCTGTGCCTGGCCAGCTTCACCCAGCGGGAAGAGAGCCCTGTGGTGAGGGCTACCTGCAGCCAAGTACTCCACTGCGTAAAAGTGGCCACAGGAACCCAGGACCGGTAGGATGTGGCGGCTCAGATCTGGCAGCAGACTAAAATACACGTATTCCTCTTGCTGGAGCAGCGACCACGCACTGGCCAGCTGTTGCCGCCAGCGAGGGCCCTGTCTGGCGGGCCACAGAGGAACTATGCTGTTGTTGGGCAGCTCCAAACCCAGTGTGTTCTTCACTTCGCCAGCCACCATCAGGAGCAGCTCAGCGTCAGGGATGCCCGGAGCACCTGGCCCCGCCTCCTCCCCCAGCAGGTTGAGGGGTGGGAAGCTGGAGAAAGCCTCCCTCTTGGATTTGAGGACCACAGTTCGACCTCTCCACTGGGCCTGCAGCACCTTCTTGCCACGCTCATAGTACAGGCAGCGTTGGTACAGCAGTTCCCCGGCCACGCACAGATCCTCGCACAGCGCACCCGTGAGCCAGCCGCCTCGGTAGTCCTGGCACTGGAACGAAGGGAACAGTGGGTCACAACAGGGCAGGGATAAGAGGCAAGGGACAACACGTATTGGCATGCTGTACTCAAAGGCTTTGCCATTAGGGTGCCCAGATGAGAATGCTGGAGGTCCCTGGGCGGTGGGTTCCACAACCTCCTGGACCTGTGAGATCCCCAGCCAAGCATCTACTAGAAATTCTGGGTAGGTACTGTACCCCCGCAGAACACGTAGAGACTATTTCATCTGCCGTCACTCCTCTACAATAGCTCAAGGACTTTGCAGTGGGCATCATAAGAAACACAGAGGTGGTCCAAAGCCTGGGGAGAGATGGGCATAGCTACTATACAGACTCTCGGCTGTCATAGAAGGGACCACAACCCTTGGGTTGAGTGCTGGTACC